>NC_084473.1:54602500-54950000 GCF_027409185.1 Cynocephalus volans
TGTGTATAATGATGAAACCAATCTAGCGGTATTTCTCAAAACTGCTAACCTAGTGTATATACCTCATCAGGGAATTACAAGCATTTTTAATCTATTGCTTGTAAGAAACTTTGGCACCTCTCTTTGGGCACAGTGCTTTGTGTATACTTATTCTACATAAGCATCATCACTTTTTCTTACCAGAAAGATCATAATATCTAGAAAGCTGAATATAAACAGAAAAATTGAAATACTAGTTCCCTATAATCTTTGCACATGCATTTTGTCTGAATTTAAAAGTATATATCTTTGTTGGGCTAGGGCTCAGACCCTTCAAACCCACTGTGCAGACTGGGTCACAGACCCCTCACATGCCAGTCTGGGTCACCAGACCCCTCACATACAGGTCACAAGCAAGGTAATTGGGAAAAGACCTGGGGAGTCATTGGCAGAGTTGACAGCCTCATTCCAATGCAAGCTCAATCCTTAGCTTTCTCAGCAGCAGCAGCACCAGCCTCCAACAGCAGTAGCAACCCCCTTATGGCCCCCCCAGGGCACCCCAGGGGCAGAGGGCACTGTAGATCAGAGCCACTCATCCTTTATATTGAGTCAGACAAACTAGGAACACCTGGGTGCCCATGCACATCCATAGACAATAGCTGAGGAACACCTGGGTGCACGTGCACAGTTATCATTTACATCAAATGCTTGGCAAGATTCCGAACCCCCAAGGGATCCTGACCATTTATTTTCACTTTTCCTACAATCTTAAATTCTCCAATTTGGGACGTTGTGACTGTATCTACTGAACTTTATAAATAGAATCTATGGGTATTCTAGATACTTTTTGCATACAATTTAAGCTCAGTAATACAACCTATTATTTGCTTAGGATAAAGCAGAAATATATGACTTTTCTGACATACTGTTTTAAGGTACAAATATATTACCCACTTTTGAGCCTTTATAGTCAATCTGAAATCTGTCACATGATAAGATGACATCCTCCATATTTTGTGGTAGTGACAGCATGAGTTAGACTTAGGGTCAGAAGACCCAGGCTCTCATCCTGTCTTAGCTCTGCATACACTATGTGACCTCTTGTGAATCACTTCGCCTGCTGAATCTCAACTTTCTTGTCTACGAGATAAGACAGACTAGATGAGGGCTTCTCAATCTTTCATGTGCATACTAATTACCAAGGGATTTTGATAAGAGGGAGATTCTGATCACTGGGTCCAAGGTGGGACCTGAGATTTAGCATTTCTGACAAGTTCTCAGATGAGGCCTACGTTGCTGGTCCACAGATTACACTTTGAGTAGCAAAGGACAGGATAGATTCTTAGACAATTGCTACATAATTTAGGGGTTTCTAAAAGATAATCCATGAGATAGTGTGCCATGATGGCCCCAAACAGGGATCAAGCACAGAAAAGTCATTAACATGGGTATAGCAATTTACAGTTAGCAAAGTGCTTCACATCCATTTAGTCATCCTAGAATTTCTGAAGGAAACCTGAACTCAGAAATATTGAATGACTGGCTCAAGGTCACACAGTCACATTGTCAATATGTGGCAAAGCCCAGGATCAAATGCAATCCTCATCTCTAACTAGTAGTGCTCACTCACCACCATAATTTCCATGGTCACCTTTGTGCGCAACAGGCCCCAAAACGCATGAAAGCCAAAGAAGTCCTAACAGCCAAATTTAGTTTCAAACACCGCCATATATTTATATATTTATTTAAAGTTACCTAAATGTTGATAAAATCTAATTTTTGCTTGTTAGAACTGATTTAAGCCTTCTATTTTCTTTCATATCTTTCAATTATTTTTCTGTGTATATTATTCATAAAATACTGAAAAGCCACTCAGGCCAGCTTGTGCATTTCCAGTTTCAATTGCTACAGTACATAAGTTCTAGATCTTAAAGGCCAAAAAGCATCTATTTGACTAAAGAGCTATAAGGCAGCCATAAAAATTATGGATCACAGAAATAAGCAATTAGTGTTATCTTCAATTGCTTTATTGGCAGTATTCACTCGTTAGAATAGAGGCAGCCGTAAAACAGATTGCAACATACTGTATAACAGCATATGGGATTTTACATTATAATGCTATTCTCTGCCAAGAAGTCATATTTTCATTTGAATGCATGGAACAGATTATCACAGGGTTTCCAGCATTAGAAGTGGATGACCCTCACGTTTTTTGTAGTTGTTGTTAAAAGGCAATTCCTGGAGTTATGCCTAAATCAAAATAAGTGCAATGGTGAATAGGGCTGTGTCACATGCCTGCATTCTGGGCCTTTGGAGACTGGGCATGGCATGGAGCTACAGCAGAAAACAAAGTCAATCCCTAATGTGGTGGATGGAGGGAGAGTTGAGGGCTTGCCAATCTTCCAAACCAGCTGGCGTCAATTCTGGTGGAAGCTGCTCACCCGCCCATCTCATCACAGCTGAAGTGCCACAAAGGACACCACTTGCATGGGGGATAGAAATAAAACAATAGGAGTAATAATACAAAAAGAACAGAATCTTTATTTAACATTGGGAGATATCTTCTTGACATCTACTATGCCATTTTTACAGAATGTGTGTGTGAGCATGTTTATGTGATGCAGATAACATAAGTAGGCCTGCAAATACACACCCTATAACATGTTTCAACAGGCCAAGCTCTCAGGAATCACCCACAGGCCCAGAGTTTTTTTCCCATCCCCTCACACGTTTTATGCATTTTACAAATTTCAATATGGTACACCTGGAAATAGGGCTAAATGCTCACTCTCCTGTTTCAACAGTTCAAATTGGAAAAAGAGTAGGGAAAAGTACATCTGACAAGTTCTCTTTCCAAGATCAGCCTGTGATGTAGCAAATGAAAGGCTTTGAAAGGCAGGATTGCTGAAAAGGAAGCTTGTGTAGTTTCAAATTAGAAGTCATATTGTTGCACTCACAGTTGATCAAATAAATATTAATCACCAAATGTATTTATGTCACTTTTCACGCAATTGCAATATATTTCAAATGTGTTTTTAAATGGTGGATAAAACACACTGGGAGGGCAGAAAAAAAAATCTCCTTTTATAGAATCTTAGATACGAGGGAGCTAGAGGCATATGTAGTAATTTACCAGAACAAAGGAATATGTTTGAATTAGTTTCTGTGTATTTCCTGCCATTTACTCAGGTCTAATAAAATCCAAATAACTTGGTAAGGTCTTCAGAGTCCATGTGCAGTGAAATCATGTTAAAAGTAAACTTTAATCTTGTATATTGCTTCAATGAATTAGTGTATTTACTTAAGTAATTTTTCTTGTCCTAAGTCTGTGAAAATGATAAAATTGCAAAAAAAAAAAATTATTGTTAAAAAACCCTGGTAATTTGGGAAAAAGATTATCCAAAACGATTACAAAGACAATAATAATGCAGGCTGCCCCTTTCTATATCCCTTGGTTACCTTGAGTAATATTTTCAGTCCTCAGTTTCTGTAATACTTATGTTTAAGGGTTTCTCCTTTTCTTCATAAAATAATTTGGTGAAAAGAGTAATTAGACTAGAAATGCAAGCATTTTGCAGCTTAATCCTGCCTGTGCTATTACTAGCCCCTATGGCTTTTGTATATTGGTATATTTTTTAAATTCTGCTTCAGCTGTCATGGATTTATTTGTAGAGTTGCATAACGGCCATAATATCTACAGCTTTTTTCTAAATTGTGCTCAACAAAAGTTTTTTTTAAGTATTTCTCAAGTGGTTAGAGTAATTTCTCATAAATGACTACCTTGTCTTATTTTTAAAGTGAGGAAAGCTGGTAGTTTTCCAGGAGCCAAACAAGGGGGGCCGTTTAAAAACTCAAAATGGGAACAGGAACGAAAGCAGTAGCTAGTTTACACTTTGAGAAAATGCACATGCACAGACTGAGGGTGTTCCACCTGTGTGTGACATACAGTGAAACATCTGGCTTTTGGTTCAACTATATTTTCAATAGCCAACCAGTTTTTCTTAATTTGGCAACTCTTGCGGCTCAGGCCTTGCTACTGAGGTAACCCTATTATATGGAAATGTTGAGAAGCAAGCTGTTCCTTGGGTTTATAAGATAGCAAACGCAAGGGACTATATATTTTTATAATGTCAATGATGTGAATATGTGTGTGTTTTATCAAAGAAGGTCTCACTGAGTCAGACTACAGTGAAACCAAAAGCTAATAGAAAAAAATACTTTTTCATATTTATTTTGTCATGCAGTAATGTTACTTAATTCAGCATTGTCCAGAAAAAAACAACAATGAATAGTATCTTGCTATATAATAACTAGTGTTTCCTTTCCTTGCAATAATGTAAAGCATTTAAGGAAAAAAAAAAACCCACAAGCATCTCAAATAGCCTCTGCTTTGCTGTAAAAATAGACTGTGATGAGAGTAACTCTTCCAATCAATTATGCAGCATGGTTTTAAGTGAGAAAAAAATTTCAACATACGTATCACTTCAAAATATACACAGCATATATCTATATGTACAAACTGCGTACATTTTGAAGGGCTACGAAGCATATATTTTGCTACACTAAAGCTCTGACTGTTAAATTGATTGCAACAAAACTATAATTTATGTTCCCGAAAACCCTGAGCAATATGAATCTTACTGGGATTATTTAAACTCAGTGGTGTCTGTACACATCTATGTGTGTGTGTGTATAAACAAGAAGGTTTCTACAAATTTTCTTCAGTAGATTCAGCAGCAACCACTCTTCTCTAAAATATTGCATTAAAATTGTCTCCTGTGAAAGTGACAATAGTAAACAAACATTCCACAGTCTATACATGCGGACTCTGAACCCATTCCACATAGGGGGTCACTCAATGTTGTTCCCACCTTTTATATACCATGCAGGGTTCATTAACAGTCTCCTTTAAGAGTGTCCTTTTAGCAGAATCATCTGTCACATTAGCCAGAGCAATGTAACTTTGACTTCCTTTTATATATACATATACATGCATACATACATATATGTATTTTTATTTTGGATGAATTCAGGAATGAGTCTGTGGGCTGAAAATATCGATCTGTTACAGAGCAACAGATGGCAGTCGTAGACGGCCAAGTCACAAGCAACTGTAGTTAATGACTAATTGGAACAGGAATGGTGGGGATTGTTTCCGAAAAGGTAAATGAGAAAATGGTCCTTCCCATATGAAACCAAACATTTTTTATTTGGGTGTTTGTCATTGTTAAATCAAATAATAAGCACAGCTCCTTTACTCTTTTCATTGGTTCCTAGTGATGCTGATCAATTTGACAATTTCTAAGAGAGTGGCAAATTCTCCACCATAGGTTGCCTTTTCTGTTACTTTATTGCTATTAATACTATTCTGCGAAGCACTTTTGAGGTTGCTCAATGAATTATTATTTTAACACTTTTTGGAGAAGTACAACCTAAGACTTAGAGGAAACTTTAACTATGACTTCTACTTTGCGGTAATGAATATACAACACAATCTTTAAAAAAAAAAAAAAAGGAAAGGGAATTATGAAGATTTACAAGGTCTAAGAAACAGAATGTGCAAGAACAATCATATCCATCTCGTTCATTGATTAGAATGTTGAGATTTTTAGTTATCTATTCAATCTTGCCTTCTGAGATTTTCATGAAATGCTTTTTTCTAATTATCAACATAAACCAACATAAATTTGTTTGTAGCTGAAACTTAACCTAAAACTTTAGTCATAAAATTACTCAGAGTTCGATGTACTTAAAGCATTTAAATCTTGCACTAAGGTTCAAATGCTTTGGGGACTTGCCGTAAGTTTTGCTTCATTGCAATGAGAATCAACAAGATTTCCTGTGCAGTTGATATATAAGGATTTTGTGACTCCCTGTAATTACAGAGATTACCAAGCATATTTTAGGTAATATACGTATTTCATATATGTATATATTTTAGGTATACATATATAAGCATATATTAGGTAATATACATATTTTCATTTATTTGGTTTTAAACTTAAATATTTAATTTTAACCAATATGAGATTGCCCATATACTTATCCCAAATCTGAAATAATCTCTTTACCCTGAGGATGTAAACTGTTACCCCAATCTTTAGGTGATACAACCCATTTTTGCCTCATTGATATTTTAATTATGTGTTTTCTACAAACATGCTTAAACATCTGAATCCTTGTCTATTTAATATTTGCATCAAACATTCTGTATCTCCCCATTATTCACAGAAGAAATAAATGAGGAAAGCTAAGAACTGCCCTCCTTTCTTAGACATTCATTGATGTTCTTAAACTAATTTCTCAATAAACTCATCTCTTCCTGTACTAGAAAAAAGTCGCCCCAGAATGTCAAATTCAAAAATTAGTCATTAAAGTAGAAACATGGAAAAAAGAAAACATCATTTGCAGAAATAAGTATCAGAAATAGATTAGATAGGAGGAGAATGAATAATAATGGTGAACAATGAACTATAAATCTTTGAAGCAATGTACACGATGAGGGGAAGAAGCTAAGAACAAATGTGATGGAACAAAGGCAACGGGAACTCAGGAGAGGGACCAGGAAAAACAATAATAAGAGGAAAAACTAAAAACCTTGACAATGAAAAGTAAATCCATATCGGAAACCCATAAAGCACTAATAGAAAATTAGAATTACGCTCAGAATAATCTTAGATAAATGTTCCCCCCATTTTGCCAAATGTCCTAATTCTTAATTCTAAATCCTAGTTGATAGGGACATAGATGTGGAATTTCCCATCTGTTCCTGTTGATCTTGTACATATAATTGGTATGCACCCAAACCATTCTTTTGTTTCCAAGTATCAGGATATTTTCAACCAAAAAATAAAAAAGCACAAACACATACACACATCAATATCTTGATAATTAAAAGTCTGCTAAAGTTATTTATATTTATTATAAATCTGAACCTCCCAAGGAGTGAGCTGCAGACAGATTCATGGTCTAGTTTTCAACACAGGTGCATCAGACTGCCATTATCAGCTATATCCTTTACATACAAACATGGTGCAAGGGCCTCTGCACTCAAGAGCAGTAATCCACTCTGGCCAGCATCTACATCTCAGACAATGACACAGATATTGTGATTAGGGAATGCTAGCACAAAAGGCCAAACACCAGTGTTACAGACAGAACCCAGTTCACCAGGTAAAAAAGAAGCACCAGTTGTAATTTTCAAGGACTGATGAAACACCACCTGAAGTGGGTTCACTTAATCATTGAACCATTTGTTTATTCATTCATTCAATAAATATTTATCGAATACCTATCCACCATGTTTCAGGTACTATACTGTCCTACCATCTTGGTGTCTCAGTATCATGATATCACACATATTTTGGTGAAAATAACCCAGTATACAACAATAACAATTGTAAAACTGGTTCACTACCTCTTTACCCCATGGTCTGGCTATGCCTGCCTTTTTACATGGGCCGTGTTTATAACTATTATACTTAAGTAATATAACTATATACTTAAGTAATTCCAGGTGGATCTTTTGCTTATACATAACTGATAGTCACACCATAACATGTGAGCTTACATAAAGCATTGCTCTCTTGAAATAAAAGTATTCCTGGATTTACTCATGAATATATCAGAAGGTTCATGTGAGTGAACATGAAAACATTGGAATATTAGGAGTAGATGGAGTGAGGCCCTGAAAAAGGCAGAATGAGAACTAGGACACAAAGGATGACTTCATAACTGTATCCAGAATTATCTTCCCTTCTGCCTTGGGATACATAAATAAAAACACTTCAGTTCTGAATCAATTAGTTCTTCTTTTTATTTGTCTTGCCCAAGTTGCAAAGTGAGATTTTTCCATTATTTTATTTTATAATTTGATATCTAATCCTTTTAATTCACGATTTTATACATTTCAACCAAAATGAAGAATCTTGGTTTTTGTCTCCACACAACTCTAATTTTGTCACCAAAATGAAGGCCTGGATTATACAGTGTCCTGGGTATACCTTTTCTTCATTTTTCTCTAGTTTAACTATTTTTCTTTTGAGGTGTTTTAGCCAGAACTACACATTCTATTATCTATAGATTTAAGTTTTACCTACAAATATTTATCATATAGATCCAATATATAGTAAAATTGCTATTCATACATACACCCACAAAAAAAATGCTTTCCTCATAAAATTAACTTAAAACAATTCCAAGAGTTTGGTCAACATCATTATTGCCATGTACTGAAATGAATGAGTAATATACTTTCTATCCACGTAAGTTAACTATGAGCATAATTTGTGGCCGATTTTGGCTATTAAACCCCAAAATAGCAGGTACTTAGCAAAAACCTGACTGTATTAATTCTTTGATATAAAATTAAAATTAGCATTTCAGCTGTTTGTTTCTAAAATGAGCTTGTTTATCAATGTTAGGTAGTTGACTAATTATAAAAAAATGGCTATCCTTTTGGAAGGCCCATGTAAAACAAAACCTCAAATTTAGTCACTACAGCCAAAATTTGAACTTTCCTCTGAGCTGTATGGATTTAGACAGGATCTCGGCATAACTGAACAATTCCTGGGGAAAATTATCCAACCAACCCCCACTTGTTCCCCTCGGCCATCTCAGAATCGTAGCTGGGGATTTCAAACTGCAGGGAAAAGTGGGCGATGGCCTCCAGCTTGCTACTGAAAGCAGTTCTCACAGCATTCCTAGACACCCCCTTGCTTTTCCAGAGGAAACAGTGGCTCTTAAACCAAATTTAGCATGCATGTGGTTCCTTCCAGTTTACACTACAGCATATCTGACTTCTCACTCTGAAGAGCTGTCCTTAGCCACTGTGACCTCGGTTCCTGCAGGTGACAGTATGGCTTTCTGCTGATTTATTAAAAATCTCCCATTTTATGGCTCCTGTGTACTCTCTGGCGTGTGATCATGTGACCAGTATAATGACAATCTGTCTCCCTGCTAACATTTCTCTACTTTGGTTATTTGTTTGATAAAGTGAGGAGCTTCCCTTTTGTTGCCCTTCATCAGAGCTTAATGTCTTTACTTTGGGATCAATATACTTTATGAATAATTTTATTTCCTTCTATTTTTATGGTCTTTTCTCCTCATTATCATACTGAGTTTATTAGCTGGTGCTGTCAGTATCTTTACCCTGTCATATGTTCCTGAGGTACAGTAAATATCACTTGTGTTGTAATTAATATGCACACCCTCTGCAGTAATTAAAGTACAGACCCCTTCAACCAGCTGAGCTTCCTACACTAATTCCACCTTATCTTCATAATGAACTTATTGTAATCTGAAACTACTACTGAATATTGTTCAGTAAGGCTAGAAGAATGAAATCTAACGAGATGCAATAATATTTGTGAACATGTTAACATAAAAAATGAATTTAATTAGCCTAAATCTAATTAAATTTCTTCTACAATTAAAAGCTCCCCTTCCTTCCATTTTTTAAAAACTAACAAGTGCCACACTATTGCCCTTTTAGTTATTTCTAGAAAGAAGCAGACTGGACAAATGCTTTTTTCCCTATAAGATATGTACAGCAAGACCCATAGGAGCCAGGAGATGAATAGTGACATAGTAGTAGAAAAATAGCTAATTCCCTTTAAGGAACTACCATCTGAGCCAGAAGACTTGCAAGAATTTGAACAGATTAGAAATCTGACCTTTCCAAAAATAGTTTTTCAATCAATTTGCAAATCAAAAACTATATTTTAAAAATATCTAATACCATACGTACATTACAAGATGCACCAAGGCACAGCCCCTGTCCCCAAGGACTTTATACATATTTTTTGGAAATATTTTTATTATATATATTTAAGGTATTCGACATGATGTTCTGATATACACATACATAATTAAGGATTACTACAGTTAAGCAAATTAATATATTCATCATCTCACACAGTTATTATTATTATTTTTTATTTTATTTTATTTTATTTTATTTTATTTTTGTGGCAAGAGTACCTGAAATCTACTCTCAGCACATTTCCGGCATACACATTTCTGGTATTATTCACTATAGTTCTCACACTGTATTTTAGATCTCTAGACCTATTCATCCCACATAACAGCAACTTTGTACACTTTGACCTACATCTCCCCATCTTCCACCCCACCACCGCCCCAGGTAA
This sequence comes from Cynocephalus volans, assembly GCF_027409185.1. NCBI lineage: Eukaryota > Metazoa > Chordata > Mammalia > Dermoptera > Cynocephalidae > Cynocephalus > Cynocephalus volans. Next base: position 54,612,628 of record NC_084473.1, read on the forward strand.
CCACCATTCTACTTTCTGTTTCTATGTATTTGACTTAGATCGTGCAATGTCTTTCTTTCTGTGGCTGGCTGATTTCACTTAGCATAATGAAAGAGATTATATTTTGATGAAAGAAACACATATTTAAATCCAGTAAATATTTGTTGGGCATCTTCCTAGGAATAATATGGGCAATGTATGTTATAGAATTTCTAGGCAGGATGAAAAAAATCTAGGGCTCAGCTTGCACCTTGATACAGTGGGTAGAGTATTTGGGGCAGGACACTAGCTGGTGCTACACATATTCAGTTTTCTCAGGGAAGAGGGTCTCGGTAAGTTAGTAATAAAATTATTCTCTGTGACACAGAGACTAAATTGAGATATGTAATTGGCACAAAGGAGAAACATGGTGAGGAACTGCATGCACATTTAATGTTGCACTTACGTCGTCAGGAAACATTTCAACAAGGAAAGTGAGCCCTTAAAGTGCAGACCCACAATAGGCAAAGAGCTGGCAAAGGAGCCTGAAAATTGGATAAAAGAACGGATATGACCACAACAGTGCCAGTAAATGGGATTATTTCAAGGTGGAAAGAGGTTACCAGTAGGGTAGAACCCTGCTTTTTAATTATTCACAGTAATGAGTTGGATCTTGGAAAGAAAGAAATTATTTCTAAGATTGTAGGTTGGACTAAATTAGCAGGAAGCACAACACTGAGGACTGGTATAGCATACACACACATAAATATATTATCTTGAGAACTCAAAAGTGGTTTAGTGGTCAAAACACCTGTCAATTAAGAAAGCACATTTACTCCCACAGTTATTTTTTTGTTTTCTTTAAAATCACCCGTTTATGGGAGATGAAGTTTGTAAGACAAGTTACCTAATGGATTACTTGGAAGGAAGTAACCCAGTGATGTCATCCTTGCAGAAGCAGAGTCCAAACTCCACCGTACCTGCCACCTGTCTGGCACTCTCAGAGCAATGATGGATTGGCTCCCCAAGAAAATCAACATCTCCTCCCCTGCTGGATTTGATATGAACACAATGGGGACAGAATAGAGAAGCATTTAGGGCAATCCACATTACAGTCCCTGTAAAATTATCAGTGGTCTCACTTTTAGTTATGAGACACCTTTTGGCAACATTTCCTACCCATACCCCTGCCACCGCTGCTAGTGCCAGACATGGATTCTTTTACTAACCTGTCACCTATTTCATCCTGAGCGTCTAGTTAGAAATTGCACTTTTATTTTCTCTTAATGCATTAAGTATACACAAATTTGGGAAACTAGAATCATCTTATGCCATTTCCTAATATAACAAAATAAAGAAAATTTAAGTTATCTGTCAGTTACCCCAGTCAGAAGGCACAAGTCCCAAGTCTAAACCTGATATAGTCTAGGAAGTTATTCTAAAAAGCAAACTTCTGAGATCTCTTTGAAACATCAAGCTTCAGCAACAAAAGTAAGTAATATGTTGAGATGTATTGCTAACGCTATGCATTACAAATCAAAGGAATTAAAATAAAGTTAGACATTCTCTCGAAGAACGTTCACCATATTTTAAGGAAGATTTAAATGTACTTCAAAAGGGCATGATGGAGAAAACTGAATAATACTGATACCAAAGATAAATTACAAAGAAAATATGGACTGTTTTGCTGCTAAAAAATGAAACTAAAACAGATGTTATCATCTATCTGATAGTGAATATGTTTTTTAATGTTGATCCTGACCATCAAAAGGCAACTAATGCAGAAGAAAATATGATAGGAATAAGCAGCGATCCTAAAAGACATACTTTTAAAATTCCTCTTTGATCAGATTTTGGTTAAGCTTAGCCTTTGAAAATCATTGAATTCAGAAGGTCAACCCATTTACAGTAAAGGCAAGGCGTGGGTGTACTGGTGAGTGTATGTGTGTCTGTGTTTGTGTGTACATGTATTTGTAAATATCAAAAAGCAAAAATTTGAGCTCAGAAAATTAATATGAAATTCCCTTGGTATACTTTTCCAATATATTAACTGAAAATATAATCACCTGTCTTAATTTATGTTTGTTAATCTTTAAGTTTTGTGTTCAATTCACTTTAGAACATAAACCTAATGCTGAAGAATATCTCAAAGGGCAGGAAAAGTTCTAAAACTTAGCATCAGTGCTGCTCATTTATTTTTGAAGAATGAGCTTGGCTTTGGAGCAAATATTCTGTGACTCATGATTTATTTTCCATATTCAGAATAGTTTGGGAGCAATGCTAAAGTATATAAATTATTGCACTAACCTAGAAATTATAGAATAATATTTATAATTCGGTGGATGTAATTCTCTTTCCAAGAAAGCAGGAAGATGGACTTTTATGCTAAGGTTAGTGAAAAAGTCTAGGAACCTAAATAGAAGACATGTCAACTCTGTGCATGATTTTTACATGTGTGGGGGAGGAATCAACTTTAAAACACTATTTAGTGATATGCTCTTGGTTGAATACCAACATTTTGGAGGGCTGTGTTCATGAGGGAAATGTCATTAAGGGTCTCATCGTGGAGGTCACGTGCCTTCTCCAGCGCCTCTAGTTAGTTTGTAATGTACTGTACCATTGGCCCCTTAACATTACCAAGTTGAAACAAAGAATAAAACATGAAAACTAAATGATAAATGAGATGAAAACAGAGATAGAACATTCTAGAAAGTTCTAGAAGGAAGACATTGATGAGAAAGAGAAAGTTTTAAAAATGGAAAAGTTAAGCTATTCTAATTCTCCATGTGTGCATGTATGTGTACAGTATATATATCCTCATTATGTATATATTCTTATTCTTTAATAGTCTACTGCTATGGACTTTTGTATGAAAAGCAAATAGCAATATTTACCCCTCTCTTCTTCTCAGAATGACTGAGATGAGTTTCATAGTGTATATAAACACTTTAATCTACTAAATGTTAGAATTGTCATAATTTCCTTCTGCAGTTTTCACTTTCCTTTGTTTATAAAAGCCCTGAGTATGTTATCATATGTAAAAACAATACCAAAAACTCCAGTTTGCTTCTTTTTTTCCAGCTTATTGAAGGGACTCTAAAATTAAATTCCATTGATTTGCAAAACTCCTCTCTCAAATTCACACAGAAGTGATTGAAGGCATTTTTAGCTATACCTGCTCAACCACTAATTTAATGAAAGAATACCTTAGAAGTTGCCATTGGTAGATATAACAATATTGCTGGTATGAACTAAGAGATGTCTCACAGTACAGGTAGCTTAAATAGAATCCATTTTTGTTTATATTCTGATTCGTCCAATTCTTCATACCTAGCTTCTGTTTCAAATAATAAATATGTAGAACTGCTCCTTGAGTGCCCAGCATATTTGGATGTGGCTTCTTAGTCATGTACTGAGAAATGGAATGGAAAGGGACTAGAAAAATTATCGCCCCTCCCGTGCATTCATCTAAAGACAGAGTAGCACAGGATGGTCAGAACAAATATTTTAACTCTATTTTACGTGACTCTCTATACCCAGCATTCTGCATCCCCAGAAATGCTGTTGAAGCCATGGGAAAGGAATCAGATAGATATTTTTAGGCTAAAACATTATGGGTTTTATGCCTGGATTTCATAAATGATAAGGTTACCCATGTGCCTTTAAGAAAATACTGAGAAATTTTTCTGGGCCTCAGACAGAACATATAAGTTGTGAACTCCATTAATGGCTATACTTTCCAGAGTAGAACAAAGGGAAAGAGTTATTGAGGTAACTAAAACAAAGCAAGAAATACTGCAGAAAAAGAGAAAAATACTTTTCCCCGGGTCTGAATCCAGCAGCTCAGAACACACGGAGATGAATGAACCGAAATGGTATTTGCAGCAGAAGAGATAGATGCTCAGTTATTACTTCTTGTGATGCTATGAGGTATTTATAACAACAGAAGAACCTCTTGAAAATAAAATCAGCACCCAAACAACCTTCAGACTCCACTAGCAATTTTACACCTTAAACACTAATGTGTGTGTAAATATTTTAATAATGACAAATAAAATTTTGTGTTTTGATAAGCTGTGTCTACTTTCAGACACTATTTTCAGAATATTATTTCCTTTAGTAAGATTCTTTCTCCATATCTACAATAATAAAGGGAAACCTGGAGAAAAGTATTTTTTCAGCCTGCTTCCCCATTCTAAAGCTTTAATCAAATCATAACATATAAAAATCTAAGTCTGAAGTATGGTGCTTAATTTTTTAAAAATCAAAAGTTTTTTAAAATCAGTTTTTTATTATTCAAAGAGTATGATGGAGAACACTTTGAAAACATGCTCACTTGTCTTTCTCATTTAAAACAATAATATGCATATGGTAACAGACATTTCCCTTTGTGAGTTGCAAAACTCAGAAATCAGAGGGCAGTACTGAAAAATTTGGAATTTCACATTTTCCACTGAGTGGCTTCCATGGTCACATGCACAGAAGACAATTACCACCATGCTTTCAGTCATTAGGGGTATTGCACCTTTTACTACTGGCTTTTCCATGTTTCTACTCTCTCTTGGTATAAGTATATCCAAAGTGAAAGCAGAGGTAATAATTTGTCTTGCTCTGGTGAACCATGTGGTATCATACTGGCCTGAAATATTTCATGTATCTCACAAAGTGCTTTGCACGAAGAGATTCTTTGTATGCAAAGTAAAATAGAACCCATTTTGTGGTAACCTCTTTCAACATTTTGCTAAAATAAAATCTGAGACTTATTCTTTGTCAAATAAGACTTTGTCTTCTATACCATATCACAGCAACTTGTTGACAAGTAAAAAGTAAATTTTATGCATGCTAAGTTTTTTTCCTTGGTTTGCTTTGGGGAATTTTGTATGTGTGTTTGTTTTTGTCATTTGTTTCAATTTGTTTCTTTGGTTTTTTGTTGTTATTATTATATGATGCCAAACAGTAAATTTGATAGATTAATTTTTTGTCATGGTAGTGGCCTAATTAGACAGGTGTTTTATTTGCAGTTTTTAGCTCACAGTCCTACAGACATAGCCTAAATGGGGATTTGACATATTAAAAGACAGAAATTTAGGAGAAACACTACCCAAAACTGGCTAGAAATTGAGGGGTTCACAAATAACGTATTCTGACATCTGATTTCAAATCCACTTTCAATTTTTTTTTCAGATTTTATAATATATTCTGTTAAAAAGAAAAAAGTCAAAAAGATACCCCCTGGTGCTCCCAGCATCTCAGGGAGAGACACGGCCCACTGAGGAGCCAGCCCACGGGCCGAGGTCTCAGAAAACCTTACCAAACCAAGAAGGCACTTTCCCACTCTGCTGAATGGAAGTAGGCTCTTTTGTGAGAGCCCAGATCACCAAGGGCTAGAGTGGAGGAGGAGGGGTTCTGAGCCATCCCCAAGACCACTGCAACAAGAAACCAGCTGTCATGTAAAACATGCTGTCCTCCTGTTGACACAACTACAGTTACCTACTCTTATTGTTATTACCTCTATGGCAGCTACTATTAAAAGGTGTGTGAAATCTTTGACCAAAAAAAAAATGTAAGATCTTTAACAACACATGGCTTCCAAACCAACATTGAAATCACTCTGGTGATTTTATTTTTTACAGGAAGTCACTGCAACACATCCCTCCTACATGCTCTTTTCATATGTGACTTTGACACTACTGCCATCAAGAGATGGCGTCTTTGTCCCCTCCCTTAAAAATGGGTTGAATTTGTGATTGTTTTGACTAACAGGGTATGGCAGAAGTGAAGATAATGACTTTTGTGACTAGGTCATTAAAGACCATGAAGCTTCTTCTTGGTTAACTAAAATCCTTGTTCTTGAAGTCTTGTAGGAAGTCTGACTGCACTGAAGCCTCTGTGCTGTAAGGAGGTCTAACCCCACCCAAAAGGCAAACCCACTTGGATAAACCATAAGACTACAAGACGAGAGAGAGAAATGACTTGGTAGTCCCCAGATGCTTCAGCCCCTCATTTTCTATCTCTAGCAACCATCTGGCTGCACTTCCTAAGTTACAACCATCCAGCTGAGACCCTTCCCAAATTCCAAACCACAGGACACCATGAGAAGTAATAAAATAATAGTTATCTTTGACCACAAAGTTTTAGGAAATTCATTTATTTATAGATCATTCACTTATTCAGCAAATGTTTATTGAACGTCCACTCTTTCCATGGCTCTTTAGACTGGTAGTATAACATTTATTTCTTTTGCCCATATTGTATAAGTCCTATGCATGTTTGCTTATAAACTTCCCAATTCAGAATCTGGGGCTAAGTTAATTTCATTTCTCTCTATAGTGTCTACAGTGCACATACATGTTTGTTAATTGATATGTAGAACCTATCTGGACAAGGAAATTCCATGCCAAAAAAAAAAAAAAAATGACATCATTATCCTCCATGATATGAATTAAATTTATAAAGTTTTTAATGTATGATTTGTTTAAAATAGCTAGTCTTCAGTTGGAGGTAAGGAAGTACTTTCTTTAATACTTGAATATGTGATCATTGCTATTAAGCTACTTATTAAAGTAGTGAAAAGAGAAAGAAAAAAAATTTTTCAAATATCCTAGGCATAAGTAAACAAGCCTCAAGTTATGGAAATAACCATACCTTAAACAAGTTTTGTTTTATTATTCAAGTAGTCTGTTGCTACAGCTATAGATAATTTTGTCACAATTGTAGCTTAAAACTGAAATGGACCAAGGATATAATAAAAAGTACTATCTGGGCCTCCTGGTTACAATCTTCCTTCCTACCACTAGTCTATGCTGTTGTACTAAATACTGAATGCTCATTCGGTATCCACAGGCATGTTGAAAAGATCACTTTTGTCTAAGATTTTTACCTCAGATGGAAAAAAGTCAAATGCCTTCTTTTTTCCTCAAAATAGAAGCAGACAATTTATAAACAGTTCTGTTCACAAAAATATATTTTGAATTCATAAATTTAAGTTTTAAAAACTATGTCAATTGAAAAAGAAAATTCAGAAAAATCTTTTTTGGGGGGGAGGGGGTGAGGAAGGGGACTTCCTTTTCTAATTTTAAATAGAAACAATCCAGTCCTTATAGTTATGCATTCTTAAAATTTTGAGTTTTCGTGTATTTCTCCTGGTCCTCTACGCTACTTTGATCTACATTTAATGAGCTTCTAAGTCCTGCGGATTCAACCTCAGCACTGTTCTTCCTACCTAACCTGCTTTCTCACCTTGTATTAGTACAGTTTAGAACCTCAATGTCTAGGAATGGAATAGCAGTAGAGGTGAACATTTATTGAGGTCTTATCTGTGTGATGTCCTGTGCTAAGGATTTCACATAGGTATCTGATTTAAACATCATACTCACATGATGAAATAGATTCTAAAATTATTCCTATTTTATAGATGAGAAAAACCATGAGGACTTACAGACATATTCAGCAGGGGTGGAACCAGCATGCAAATTATATGCTGTGACTTCAGAGCCCAGTATGTATCCTACTTCTCTAACTCACGGCTGGAAGGAACTGTAAAATCTAGTCTACTCCCCATCCAGTGCTTCATTCTCCTTTAAAGTTGTCACCACCCAATGCTGAAACATCTCCGGTGGCTGTCATAATAGTCTTCTATCTCAAATCCTACTCATTCTATGCTCTGCCAGATTGTTTTCAAAAACTTCTGTTATGATCTCCCCTCTGCTCGAGTCAATAACTCACATTTCTAAACAGAGCACCGACAGTCACTTCAGAACAACCTAAACTCCCTTCTAACCTAGCTATTCACACTCTTCAGTTTACAAATTGCACCCAGAATCCTACTTCTATGGGTTGTCCTCATGGGGATAATACATTTCCTTCATCCTAGAATATGCCTGTCACTGACTCTGTCTCAACATACCCGTATTCTTCTCATTCTTCAAGAGCCAAGTTCAATGTCACTTCCTCCAACAAGCCTTCCCTGTTCCACTCAGGTAGATGTAGTCTCTCCATCCCCTGGAGAATATCTGGAGATCTTTTTCTCTGCTATGCCTGGTGTGTCAAGGAGTCAGGGCTAAGAAAGTTCCAGCAGTCAGAATAAAATAACACAAGCACAGAAGACCATTTCATCAAGGCAGGTTCTACGAAAGAGTACAGCAGTAGGTAACACAAGAGTAAGGGCCAAAAGGATTTATAAGAAGGTACCAAGAGACTTTCAAGGAACCTCTGGAAGGCAAATCTAAGGAAGAATCCAAAATCAGAAATCAAAAGCATAGTCATGAGTTGGAGGCCCAAAATATAAAGTCATATATTGCGTGTGGTTTCATCATGGTTTCTTCGGGGTTTCATCACAGCCCATGGCACTTTAAAGATGTTGCTTGGCTGCTTACAATGGACACATTTTTTGCCACACATTATACATCTGACAAAATTCAGGCAAGCAGCTATTATGCCTATGCTCTTGATTGGTCTGTACATTTTTTGAGGATAGTCACAATTTTATCTTAGTGTCCCTCTAAGAAACTTGCAGTGTTTTAACACAAAATACAACCAAGAAATATTGGAAGGATGTATGCATGAATAAATGGATGAAAGCATTAAAAACAGCACTTGAGTCCCATTATTTCTAAATATATAAATACTGCTTCAGAAATGTTTGAATTTAAATGGCTAGCTCTTAATAAACCCTTTAGAAGCTTTTACAATACCAAATCATTACTAATTCTACAAAGTGTTTTCTAAACTGCACTTAACAGGTTTTCAGTTAATTGAACCAAATATTAGGCCAGATTTTAATAGTTTTTCAAAGTAGCTTCTGATGAAGCCATAACTTGACGTTTGTTACCTGAATTCAATGGATTTTGTATAAAGCAAACATCTCATGAACCTTAAGGACATCACCTGTCCAACATTTTAAGAAGAATTTTATTATTTGCAAATATAAAACAGCCACCTGTTATTATAAACTAAAATACCAGGGGTAAACTGATGGTATTCAGGTATCATCCCATGGCTGCAAAGAGGAAGAAAAGTGTGTGTATTCATTTACTATAATTTGTGGTGATTTGCATTTGTGAATAAAAATATCCAATAGAAATAGTCAAGTATATGTGCACATGTGTTTTCCTTTCTTAAAAGGAGGAAAAACATGACCCAAAATAGTACCAGATAAAAACCATAGACTATTAGTTTATGATGCAAAAAAGAAAAAAAAAAGATGAAGATTCCAAACTGAAATATTTTAGAAATAATCAGCCTTTGGTAAAACTCACTGTCAAGGGGAAATTCATTTTTAATGATAAAATATTTTTCCTGCACTACTTTATTTTTGTTTTAATTTGCTATTTAGCAGGGCACTGAAATATTAATAATTTGTTTAATAATTCTTTCTAACTCCTAATAGATTTTTAATGAAGAAATCTATCTTAGAGGTCTGTGTAAGAATTGATATTGTGTACTCTCTGAAAGTGTTAAATTATTGACCTGCTGGACAGTTTTATTTGAATCTCTGTTCTTTGCTTGCTATTGCCTATGTTCAGATCTTCTTAGAAGCTTTGTGAAATGTAAAAAGTATTGATCCTATACACCATAATAACAGGAATTTTAGAAATGAGAAGAAAAATGTTTTATCTGCACCATCAATTTACAAAAAATAAAATGTTTTATTCCAGATTAAAATGCCAAATCGTTTATAATTAGCCTGATGAATAAAATAAGCTTACACTACTTAAAACCTTAAATGAAGGTAGGAAAAAACAACCCCATGAGGGCTTCATCATTGGTCTATTTTCTACAAAACATGCACCTAGCTATTTCTACAGGGTTACCTAAATGCCGGGGCTATAACAGCTCCAGACTAATCCCTTTCTCCATGCTGATTTTCAGCACATAGGAAAGTCAGCCCTGGAGTTTGACAGAGTCAAGGTACATTCTTCCAGAATGGCTGGGATGCTGACTCCCTTGTTGTACTCTCTCCTGGATTATTACAATAAAACACGATGCTCATGGAAATAGGTAAATTTGTAGAGAAAGGAAATGTATGAAATGTTCACAATCCAATCCATTCATACCCCTGGGAGAAATTTATACGGGGATTATCTCTGTAGATTTTGGAGACAAAATGGATCATGAAAGGCCTGTGAGCTTTGTAATCAATCAGATCTGGATCTGATCCCTGGCTCCTCTTTACTGATTATTTGTCTTTTGGTAACTTATTTTACTTCTCTGAATCTGTTTCTTTATAATGTTGCCAACCTTATAGAATTGAGGAGAAAGATTAAATGAAGTAAAACACATAAGTTTTTAAATATTTGTTACCCAATACAATACTACCTGCTGCTTAATAAATACTGATGGCTGTGGTGGTGGTGATGATGATTAAGCCGTCTGCAGTTTCCAAAGCCAGTTCTCCCCTGTGGAAGAGGGTAGAAGGCTATGAATTAAACCCATGGGAAAGTTCTCAATACATGTCATCATCTGACACCTCAAGGGCCAATCCCATGTTGAGATTAAAACTCAGAGATTTGGTTTGAAGTCTGTCATGGCGCAGGAACACAGTGCAGATCAGCCCTAAATGCCCAGTGAGAAATGGACATGATGGGGGAATTACCGTTAGATTGGGTCAAACAAAACTGGGTTCTCAAGGTATTTTTTACTTGTTTTGTTTATATTTTGTTTTGAAACATTTCCCAACAGAACAACCATGGGAAATCTACTTGAATTTTCTACCACTCAGTTTCTTCATCAGCAAACTATAAAAATAATGGCATATCATTAACTCTGAACAGTTATCTCATGGTAATAATTGCAACACAGCTTGGGTTAAAGTCCTCAGAGATACTCTAGATCATAAATGTTGGAGTTAGCAGGACTGAAGCCATGTTGGGACCTAAGACCACAGGGGCTCTAAAAGATTTTAAAAGGACACAGTTTTGTTTGTTTTTCTTAGCATGCATTTTCTCTGAGTTCCCTTTTTCCCCATATTTATTTGATACTTTGAACCTTGGTTATGGGGCAAGATGACATTATTTACATGAATGTAAAGTTGTTTTTCAGCCAGCCTGGAGCTGCAGAAATGTATATCCTACCTAAGGGAAACCAAGGAAGATATCAATAAAGCTATGCTGATTCCACCTTCCAGCAGGACCATGAGATAACAAGGGCAGGAGCAGATACCAAACGGAGTCTTGGTGAGACTGCACCTGGCCCTTCACACATCCTCCTCTGTCCTGCTTTTCACTTTCCACATTCCATTCCCTCAGCCTGTCTTGAACATTCCCCTGCCCCTGAAGCCCAAAAGTGCAGAGACAGCTCTAGTCTGCCTCTTCAGACATCTGATAATAAACTTCCTGCCTTGCACCAACATTTGGGATTGACAAGTCTTTTGTTTCTGAGTGGACAGCTGCAGGACGTGGATGCTGTTAACATAAACACTGTAGTTTTTGTGGCCCTGTGTTTCAATTTCCCAAGCTATAGGTTCCTAAAGACTGGTGCTGAAAGATGTTCTGAGAAAAATAAACAAATAAAAGAGTTAAGGTTCATGGTCAAATACCTTTAGGAAATACTAATTTTCATACCCCTTTTTTGGAGAGTCACAACTAATATTGGCATATTAAAAGCCTTGAGAAACTCTGCAGTAAAGAAACCTACACAAGTCAAAATTTTTCTCCTAGCATTTCCCAAAGAATCAAATATATAGCCCCATTCCCTTTCATTTGCATGTCTTTTGGCACTGGTTTTAGTGGAACACACTTTGGGAAACATCGATTACCCTTACCTCCTCAGATTAGCTAAATTTCTGTGCTAGGTACAAAGGATGGGAATTGCCAGGCAATACAGACATCACAGACAGAGCTGATGAATTCTGATGGCTGCAGAAACCAGCTCTGACTAGCCCATGTTCATCATCAGGGGTTGCTTGGCCCCACAAAGTGGATCTCTTTTGTATCTACTAAGTGGAATTCCATTTTTGTTTTTGTTTTATACAGTTGCTTTGATTCATTGGAAGAGATATATACTGAGAAGAGGAAAAGTGACACGTCCAAGACCCAGAAAAGCTTTATGGGGCCATTAGCATAACTTGCATCATGGAGCACGGATAATTTATATTGATAATCGTGTACATTTGTGGATTTGATTTGGGATTCCATGAACATTTAGTTATAGACAAACCAGACCAAAACCTGAATGCAAAACTAGACCAAATCAGCCCAAAATCTGATCGCTGCCAGAGGGATCAGGGGATGTTACTATTGTACTTCTTAGGACCTAGCCAAGCAGCACACCCAGTCAATTGAACTACTATGTATAAGACCTAGTGCTACTCATTTATAAGACATACACCTGCTCTTATAAAAGAGTGTCTAACTCATTAGGCCTCTAGTAAATATTTGCTAAATATAGGAACAAATTAAAATATGAGTTTTAGTAGGCCCTACAAAAAGGGCTGGATTTACATTACAAAATAAAGAGAAGACCATGAAGATATTATTTGTTAATGTCTAATATTGCTTTAAATGCACAGCAAATGGTTTAAATCAAATTTTCAGTCAGGTTCTCATGTCTCAATTGCATAAAGTAAAATTAAGGATGAGGCTAGCAAAGGAGCTAGTCAAAGTTTTGCATATAAAAAAAAAACTGCAATTTTGGTTCAGGTCTGTAGGTGAACAAACCATGCAATTTATCTAAATAAGTCAGATATCCAAGATTATACTTTGAAGACATGGCTGACATGGAGCCCAGGAGTGTCTCAGGGAAACATAACTGCATGAAAAGACTCAATTACTGCCTGGAGTTTGGATTAGAGTCCACCGGAGGGACAAGCAAAAAGTCTTCATGAGAAAGAATTTTTTTACTAGGAAAGACTAAAACTTGAGGATAAAATGAAGAAATAAACTGAAACAAGGAGGAACACAAATAGAGGGGAGAAGAGCAGTCTATAAGCACAAGGGCAAAGCCCAGTCCAGAGACAGAAAGGAAATCAGAAAACAGCTGGGAAGGTCACATTTGATGACACCAAGAAATTTTGTATAGTGTTCCTTATGGTTCAGTTGGGTATTAGTAATTTGCCTAAAGAGCAGTGGCTTTTGTTACAAGAATATTTTATGCCAGCCAAATAACTAATGGTATGCTGGGAAATTCAAGGGAAATAAATAGTTCAGTCACACCAATTGCTTAGTGCAGGGAGGAAATACATTTACCCTTTTGGACTATTACAGACTGAATGTTTGTGTACCTGCAAAATTCATATGCTGAAACCTAATCCTGTATTAGGAGATGTGGTTTTTGAGACATGATCAGGTCATGAGGGGGAAAGATGCACACTCAGTATGGGCAGGATCCATCCAATCTGTGTGTGGCAGGTGTGGGGGGAGGCTGGAAAGAACAATAACAGAGGAAAAGGTGAATCGCTCACTCTCTCTGCTGGACCTGGGATACACTCTGCTTTCCTGTCTGTGGATATTAGAACAAGACTCTTCAACTTTTGGGTTCCAGGACTTTTTCCGATGGCACCACTGGCTTCCCTGGTTCTGAGACTCCCAGACTTGGACTGAGCCACACTACCCGCATTCAGTTTGCTGTTGGCCAATCATGGGACTCCTTAGCCTTCACAAATCATGTGAGCCAATTCCCCTATAAATCCCCTCTCATATACCTATATACATACCCTATTGGTTCCATCTCTCTGGAGAATCCTGACTAATACAGTGCCCTTATAAAAAAGACCCCAGGGAGTCCCTCACCCATTTCACCATGTGAGGGAAAACATGGCTGTCCATGAACCAGAAAGTGGGCCCTCACCATAATCTGCTGGCACCTTGATTTAGGATTCTCAGCCTCCAGAACTGTGAGAAATGAATGTTCATGTTGAAGCCACCCACCCTATAGTATTTTTATTGTAGCAGCCTGAAAAGACTGAAACGTGGACATTCTAAGATAATCATGAAGTAGCCAGGACACACTGGGTTTAGGTGGTGAGACCTGGGATTCAATCTTGGCCCTATTATTTATTTCTGGTTATGTAACCTTAGGCAAGTCATTGGAACTCATGCATTCTAAAAACTCAACTGGTTGAAAATAGACATTTTGTAGAGATTATGTGAAGGTTAAATGACTGTCTATAAAAGTGCTTAACTCATTGCTTCCCACATAATGTGTGCTAAAAAGTATTCTTCCAAACATGTTATTGTCCAAAGACTGTATTAGCAACATATTTATATACCTCCCTTTTCCATTTTCAGTGAACTTTCATCGGTCCACTAAATTAACAGAAAATAAAGTTGAACAAGGAGAGCAGTTCAGTGTACTAACTAGAAGTCTCCCTGACATTAACTACTGCTGTCACATTATATTTCACCAAAATACTTCTCAAACTTTAGATGCACTGCAACTTTACTGTGCTGTTCAGTGTTTGTTTTGTTTTTTTCTGTTCCACATGTTTATTCCAATATTAGAATACTAGGGTAACATTTTTCACAAGTAGTATGCCTACTCTTCAAATTTTGTGATGCTTCAGAGAGACGTTGAATATTAGAATAACAAACTGGATTTTTTTTTATGCCAAACTCTAGAAGTATCAAGTATACTTTTATGCAATCCAAGGTTCTGTTATTCTTTCTTCTCGCACATTTTTCTTAAAATATTGTTTCTACATCATATCTCAGTTTAAGGATGAAAGTACTTTTTAATTGTACCTAACAATATTTATATTTGAGGGTGTAATAAAGCATTAGTTAAATGAGTCATGTTAAAATATAACTACATGAATTATTAGTTTACCTATATAAATACCAACAAAAATACATAATGTCAATTTGTTTTTCTCATTCTTAGTCAAACACAAAATTGCTCAGTTACATTTTTAGACCAATTAAATACATTAAAGAGAAAAACAATCTAACTTTTAAAATATAAAATATTATTGTATAAAATATTAGTGTTTTAAAAGTTAAAGAATATTTGCTTCTGAAAATGAGCACCCTCTGTTGTGCATTTGTTGTATTAAATATGTGTGTACAATTAAATACTTGTGTACTGGTATTTAAGAAACATGAGGCTCCAAGGTCAAACAGCCCAGATTCCAACATTTACTGTTTGTCATACTTAACCTCTATTTGGCTTAGATTCCTTACCTGAAAAAAATGAAAATTATCTCATAAAATTGCGACATGAATTGTATGAAGTGCTTTAGCCCAGGATGCAGCACATAGTAAGGTTGCGATTCATACTAGCTCTATTGTAGAAATAATAGAACTCTATCTATCCCAATTCTCTTTTTTAACATATGTGATTTTGAAATAAATTTAAACTACATCAGGACCTAGACCTGGCATAAAATATCACATTATACTTAATTATAGGTGACCTCTGCTTTGAGTCTTTTATAAATACATTTTTCACATCTGGTTTCAGCCTGCTACCTTATCTTCTTTGGTAAAACTGTTTCTTCATCCAAATATGTGAAAAGATGCTAAATGACTCAGGCAAAACTTTTCATTTAATATCATTTTAATTACAGCAGCAACAACAGATGTATATATGTTCATTAATAAAAGAGTAATTTGTAATGTGTCCCTCTGAAAGAAAAAACAGAAAATTTTAGATTGAGACTCAAAAAGAAACACTGCTCTATGAGTCAAATGCTCCATTATTAAAAAATGTCATCCCTTATGAATTTCATAAATAGCAAACCCAGAACAGAGTAACCATTTTAAAAAGTCTGGAGGGGATTCCATAACAACATTTAAATGCATTACTACTCAAACAATTTGATTGGATTATAAAATATTTAAAACTGCAGCTGTAGTTGTGTTTACTGTTGATTATTTTGATTTCAAGATCTTTACACGAAAAAGATACAAGTTTACGGAACTATTTACGTAGCACTGATAAATAACTGCACTGTAAAATGAACTGTACATAATATATATTCATATTTACATAAAAAGGACAAACTCAGAAATAGCAAAATAAAATCCTAATTATCTAAAAGTTCTCTCTGAATAGGAATAGTCAGCCACCTCAAACCAAAAAGACCAAATATGTGTTCCAGTTAAAAATTATTAAAAACTAAGCAGTACACATTAATGTGAGTGCTGGTTATGACAAAACTTTACAATAATTCACCACACATGATTCTACATAAATTTAAGAACACTTTGCAGACATGAAAGCATATATAGCCTAACAATTCTAAAGTAATAATGCTATTATTTTGTTTCAGAAAATCAGACCTGGGATTACCTGAAGAGATTTGACTTCAAGGAGGCAAGTTTTATCAGTGTATTCTATCATCATATATTTAAAGAAACCTAGTGCATGGATTAAAAAAGAAAAAATGAAGAAAGAGACAAGAGTTATAAATACGTGCTCACTAGCATGGTAAAATAATATGGAAAAAAGGGGTGCTGAAAAAGATTTCCACTGTACCTAGCTCTGCTTCCTTTCCAAGGCAGAAAATAGGACTATGGTGATCAAAAATCCTGAGGAACAAAAGGAAATGCCGGTTTCTGACTGAAGCCTTACCATAAACAGTTATGTGTGATAAGCTCTATTTGTCATAAGCTGCTCTAACTGCATTGATGGATCTTATACCATTAGCAAGGCCTCCCATTAGATGGGGAAATAAATACCCCCACTGCAAGGTTTCAGTCTTAAGAAAACACCCCAAAGAGCCATAGTCCTGTAAGCAACTGATTTTAACTCCAGGTTAGCCTATAAGTTTTGAATATTCACTGTGTCAACCACCCTCCTTCATCCAATGCTAACAATGATAATAATAATAACTGTACTAAATATTTTTGTGTGTATGATATTATTTGTCAAGAGTTTTAAATTTTTTTTTGAAAACCTCTTTGTGCTCACTAGTCCTATTTGACAAATGAGAAGGAAACTAACGCTCAGCTAATTAAGTATCTTGCCCAACGTGGCATAGCTCATAAGTGAAGAAACTTAGATCCTGTGTTTTACTGAGTCTGGGTAGGGCAGAGCCACTTGCAGAAATGGAGAAAGACTTTCTGGCTCTGAAATTGAACAAATGTGATTTCAAATTCCAGTTTTGACACATAAGGAAATCACTTGAGTTCTCTGACCCTGTTTCCTCTTTTGTGAAACAAGGATCACAGTAGTACCTGCTTCATAAGGCTGTTGCAAGGATCAAATAAACTAATGTGCTTAAAGTACTATTTGAAGGCTAAATGAGAAGAAGGTGAAATAAGCACACGAAATGTTAATTTTCAAATGTAGAACCTACAAAGCACTAGTTGACGAATTTTTAGGTCTTAACTAGGGATACAGCTATTATCTGCTAAAATTGGGTTAGGAGTCACTTATGCCTTAATGTTGATTAATAACTGAGGTACCTAGGTAGACTGGAGAAATAAAATACCAACAACATGGGAGACAGTTTGTTGAAATACAAGAAAGGATGTGCAGAGAAAAGCGAAAAGTAAAGAGATGTTAGTACTGGTTCCCTCCCTCTTTCACTCGATCAACCTCCATGCTCTTGCCTCTCATTCTTCCTTTTCTACTTTTATAATGGGTGCTTGTGGTATAAATGGAAGTAGGTCAAGCTATGAATTCAGATAACCCAAGTTGAAGACCAGTTATTCATACAGTAATCAGAGACCTCAGTTAATATCTCTGAGCCCTAATATATTCATCTGCAAAACAAAGATACTATCACCTGCCTATACGCTTCATTATACACGTGAGACTAATTGGTTATATACGCATATGTGTGTGTGCATTTTCTACTATAAAATTGGACATACTAGAAGTCGATGCATGCTGTGGACTTTTAGCTGATTTACTGCTTTGGACTGAAAGAAAAACTAAAGTTTTCAGAATCCTTGAAACATTTAGTTTGGAGTAATAGTATCTAGATATTTTAAACTATTCCAGGTCAGCATGAGAATTTCTTATCATACAGATAATTTTCACATTATCTTTCTGACAAATGAAATGTTGCTATAGCTTCACTTTAGTGGTTAGGAGAGGGGATAGTTTGGAATGCTTTTTGGGTACATGTGCAACCTTTATGTTTTACATGCAATCCTATAATATAAAGATCTTGCATATGTTAAGTAAAATTTCCCTATAAAGAGTGAGAAGAACTCATGAGTCACACGTGGAAAGTAATCTTGTTATTTACAATCACACCTTGTAGCTGCCCTGTATATTCATGATCTAGGAGAAATAAGTAGACAAATATAATTTGGTAAGGTTAGTAATTTTAGAGACAAATGTAGACTTCGAGCTCTATTAACTAAAGTTGAAAATTAGACCACCAGATTTCAACTACCCAGCAGTAATTAATTCCAGCATGTGAAGCTTAATTAGGAAAAAACAAAATATATCACAAATTGTCGAAACGGAAAGCCACCAACTGATGACACAGGACTATTTAAATATATTAAAAAATGGTGCAGTATGTTAAGCATGTAATTCCGCCAAAATTCTTCCAGCTTTATTTTGTCTTCTTTTCCATATCCTTGGCTCTCAAAAATTCATTCTCAGTTCTTTGGCAAAAGAGACTGGAAGAGACCAGAAGGAGGAGAGGGGGAGTGGACAGCTCATGCTAATGCCACTCTTGATTTCATATTTTTTTAAAAACCCTATTTTGTGCATATAAAATATAGTTCATTTCTTATCCTGAGAGTTACCCTGGCATATGGCTCAATTGGAAACATCAAGGTTTTTAGTTCTTTTAAAAATGGTTTGCCACATTCCAGACTTTTCTTCAGATGTATTGTCAATGCCACTTTTAGAGTCTATCACCCTTATATTGGTAAAATCCTCTTCACTTTCTGGCCAAGAAGGTCCTAACCATGATGGTCGACAAACAGTGAATGGGGCAAAGCTGGGATTGTCCATGAAAGTATCTATCTAAGCATTTTCTTTTTCAGGTATGATGGAGTTTTTTGTAATTTAAAAGATATGTTCTCTAGACCCAGAGAGAAAGCTATTTCCTACTTTTCACCCTTCTGTTGGGTTAAATAATTCAAAGGTATCTATTGAACTCTATAACCATGCTCTGAAACATATATGGCCAATTGAAGTTCTATGAGTCCAATCTAATCTCGATTCTTCTTGATAAAATGCAATGCTAACTTATCTTTAAGAGTATCCCTATATATCTGAAGCCTTTCAAAAGCTGGGGTGGTATGGTATTGACATGATTAGTCTAGCCAATTCCATGAAGTTGAATGTAGGCTGTAAGAATTAATACCTTACAATATCAGCCATCTCGTATGAAGTTTTTGGTTTTAAAAGTATAAAAATACTTATCCAATTTAATTCATCATGACTGGCCTGCATTATTCTGCAATAAATCCTGAATAGTGCCAATGGAATTCATGCAATTATTGGATAATGGCAGATTCTGCCCAAAGAGGGAAAGGAAGATAACCTAAAGGTGTGTATCAAATAAGCAATTTTTTTGAATATAAAATAAAAAGATAAAGGCTAAAGAAAACTGGGAGGAGACAAGTAGTTTGTTCTTTCAATTATCTTTGCTGAATAGGTATAAAAAATATATAAGAAATACTATTCTTTGTTTGCAGTGCTAAGAAAGGTTTCAAGGATACTTTATAAGTGACTTTCGACTTCTGGCTGGCAATAATTTCTGAGGCCTGAGGCAATTGTCAGTCACTTTTTAAAGTTGGAGAAAACAGTAATAATTTTCAAGAGTATACTCCTACTTTCAGCTCAATATGTATATTCTAAATCTAAATATCACTTGTAAACAAATATACATAGAACTTCAAGTGACAAAAAAAATTTAAGTTATAGAAATTCATTCATAACCAGAAACATATAGATATCTGCAATTTTGAAGGACTGAACAAGGTTATATTTTTTCTTGGTACATTCTTCATATATTTTCCATTTTTCTTACCTGGCAGGCAGCTAGGAGCTATAGAGTCAAATAATAAAGTTGTCTTTCATTTGAACATAGTTTATTAATAGCAAAACACTAATTCATTAATCAACTTAAAAAAAGATGGCAAATTTTTTAAAAAATCAATATCTCCTTCAGTCATAGAGATCACATGCCTCTTTAAAAGGAGCCATTATCTCCATGGGTTTCTCAGCTGATGTTAAAAATCTAAAAATGATTTTCATTCATTTCTCATTAATATGCAAAATTATTCAAATTAGATAGTAATTAACCATCTACTCAGTAGAAAACCTTTTCATGATAATTTATGATAAACTCAGTTGCCGCTTTGATTGAGATTGATTTTTTGGTGTTGAGAATCTATCATGAATACAAAAAAGCACCTGAAAAAATATTTTTAAACACCTAACTTATGGCTCTACTCATTACATGTTAGCGATGTTCACAGACTGTTCCAAAGAAAAACTTATGAAACCAAGACAACTTGCTGAAGAAGTTGTGCATATTCCCTTCCATGTTTATGGTAAATTTCACCCTAGAACACAGTGTCTTTGGATGTATCCATTTAGCTGATTCATATCATTTTGGAGTTTATCATTGTTTAATTCAACCAACTTTCACACTCTAGATGAGACTGCCTGAATAATACAGAATTTCAATAGGAAAAGAACTACAGAAATTTTCACATATTCTCAAGATCAATTGATTTCACAGGGTACTTTGCTCAATGGGCTCAATTATGATTTGTAAACAGACTTCAGTTTTACTTTCTGCAGATGAGAAACAGACCTCAGTAGCGGATGATGAAAGGGTGATTATTATGTGCTTGTCAGGCCAGCAGAAGTCATTTTCATTCTCAATCACAAAAGCTGGGGTTGACTATTGGTGACCAAAGGGTATGCAACTAGATCTAGACACTGAAGACTGCTATTCAAAATGTTGCTCCCTGGGAGTAACAAAACCACGGGGACACAGTTAGTGACCTCGTGTTAGCACTTTTTTAAAGTACACAAAGGAAAAACACCTACTACTTTCAGTACCTACTTGGTTGCAAAGATCAACCATGGGTGAGAGAATTCCTGTGGCAGTGGATAAAAAGTAAAATCTGACTCCAGCTGGGAGTAGATGGCTGCCTCCATCATTCATGTAAAAGCACATCATTGTGGGATCAGAATAGTCCATGTTACCTTTTGACAGCATTTTACCTTAGTTTATATTTGTATGCAATAAGATTTCAGGTATTATTTAATGTGCTTCACCATCAGGTGTGCTGGGCAGATACTATCCTCATTTTCTAGGTAAAGAACATGAGGCCTGGAAAGTGTGGCTTTTAACAAGTTAATCAATCAGTTAGATGAGCAGTTACTAGGACTTGGTGCTCTTCCTGTTTTTTTTTTTCCTCAGCTACTTAGTGTTTTTCAAAATGTCTCCCAAAGTTGACCCACATCAGAATCACTGGGGACACTTTGTAAAGATACCCATTGCCAGGCCCCTCCTCAGTTGTACTGGGACAGCCTCTGGAGAAGGGATCTAGGTAATTTCATTTTTAAACTAGCTGCCCAGGTAATAGTTATACAGACAACACACAAAATTTTAAATTCACTACCTATAACTTTGCCTCACCAAAGAGTTGATCTCTCGCCCCTGCAAACTGTACATTATGCTACAGGGAATGGGGCAAATGGGGAGTGATATCCTTATGTGACTGCTCCTGGGGATTTTTCTGACAAGGTGAAATATAGGGTAATTAGTAAAATGTCCTGAAAACATTGTTCTGAATCTTCCCAGCAATGTCTGAGAAGGGTAATTATAGAATAATGAGCATCAGTGTAAACAAAGAAGAGAAAAATCTGCACTCCAAAAAGCATCACCTTAAAAATTTTTGAAAGGTGCCTCTACATAACTAAGTAGTGAAATGATTGAAATTTGAAGCAACTGCTAGCTCCCACAGGGTGCAGTAAGTTCCTAGTGTGGATAATATGCATGCACATTTTTTCTGGTAGGATTCTATCTAAAACAGCAGAATTAGCCATAAGCTAAGAGTTGTTATGATTTATGTTTTATAACAGCCCCTCCTTTCCATTTCCTGGTCAGCGTTTTGGATGATTATTCCATTTAGCACACATTCTCTAGTTTTTCTCTTTTGCTTCAAGTCTATTTTACATTTTCCTGTACTGAACTGCA
This sequence comes from Cynocephalus volans, assembly GCF_027409185.1. Lineage (NCBI taxonomy): Eukaryota > Metazoa > Chordata > Mammalia > Dermoptera > Cynocephalidae > Cynocephalus > Cynocephalus volans. The sequence goes on from NC_084473.1 coordinate 54,634,655, forward strand.
TTTGCCATCTGCTGATCCAATTACTTATACAATCCAAATCCTTTTGAGTCTGATTGTTTTGTTCCTCATTATTTGCTCAGCCTCCAGTTTTAGTATCTTCTGTAAACTCTAAACTCTTGTTTTCAATACCTCATCTGAATTTCTTATATACAATACAACCCAATTAGCTCAAACTTTAGGTTTTCCTGAGTGTGAGGGGATTTAGATCAGTTGAGTGGATTTGGATCCTAAGAAAGGCCTGACAGTTCACTCTTCTAAGGACAGCTGATCTGTCAAGAATTGAGCCATCCTCTTTAAATTGGAAGGAATCAAGAACCAGGAAAGATACAAATTCTAAAATTCAATATATCATCATCATCATCATCATCTTTTATTCCAGCGTTATTGAGGTATAATTGACAAAAATTATATATATTTAAGTGTAAATGTAACGTTTTGGTATATGTATACATTGTAGAATGATTGCCATAATCAAGCTTATTAATATATTGGTCACCTCACATAATTACATGTGTGTGTCTTAAGAATACTTGAGATCAACTCTTTTAGCAAGTTTCAAATATGCAATATTATTATTAACTATAGTCACCATGCTGTACATTAGGTCTCCGTGGCTTATTTATCTTATAAATAAAAATTTATACCCTTTAACCAACATCTCCCCATTTCCCCAATTCCCCACCCCTGATAGCTCCCCTTCCTTTCTGTTTCTATGAGTTAGACTTTTTTAGATACCACATATAAATGAGATCATGCAGTGTTTGTCTTTCTGTACCTGGCTTGTTTCATTTGGCATAATGTCCTCCATGTTCACTCAGGTTGTCACAAATGGCAGGATTTGCTTCTTTTTTAAAGCTGAATGTTATTCCATTGAATATATATACATATATATATATATATCATATTTTCTTTATTCATTCGTCCATTGATGGATACTTAGGTTGTGTCCATATCTTTGCTATTGTGAATAATGCTACATGAACATGGGAGTGCAAATATTTCTTCGTGATAGTGAATTTATTTTATTTGCATGTATACTAAGAAGTGAGATTCCAGATCATACAGAAATTCTATTTTTAATTTTTTGAAGAAACTCCATGCTGTATTTCATAATGGCTGTTCCAATTTACATTCCCACCACCAGTGTACAAGGGCTCCCTTTTCTCCACATCATTGCCAGCACTTATCTTGTGACTTTCCAACAACAACCGTTCTAACAGGTGTGAGGTGACATCTCCTTACGGTTTTGATTTAAATTTTCCTGATAATTAGTGATGTTGAGCCTCTTTTCATTATCTGTTGGCCGTTTGTATGCCTTCTTTTAACAAAGGTCTATTTGGGTCCTTTGCCCATTTTTTATTTATCTTTTCTTCTTTTCCTTTTTTTGGGGGGGGCTACTGAGTGATATGAGTTCCTTATATATTTTGGATATTAACCTCTTATTGGGAATACGGCTTGCAAATATTTTCTCTCATTCTGTAGTTTGCCTTTTCATTTTGTTGTTTCCTTTGCTGTGCAGAAACTGTTTGGTTTGATGTAGTCCCACTTGTTTATTTTTGCTTTTGTTGCCTGTGTTTTTGGTGTCATATCCAAAAAATCACTGCCAAAGCCAATGTCATAGAACTTTCCCTCTATGCTTATATCTAACAATTTTACAGTTTCAGAACTTATGTTTAAGTCTTTAATCCACTTTCAGTTGATTTTTCTGAATGATATAAGATAGGAATCCAATTTCATTTTTTTTTTTTTTTTTGTATATGTATATCCAGTTTTCCCAACACCATTTATTGAAGGGACTATCCTTAACCCATTGTGTATTCTTGGCACCTTTGTCAAAAATTAGTTAAATGTATTTGCATGGGTTTATTTCTGGGCTTTCTACTCTGTTCCACTGGTCTATGTCTGTTTTTATGGCAGTGTCATAAAAACTGTCGTGCTGTTTGGATTATTGTAAATTTGAAATATAATTTGAAATGAGGAAGTGAGATGCCTACTGCTTTTTTCTCCTTGCTGAAGATTGCTTTAACTATGTAATGTTTTTTGTGGTTCTGTACAAATTTTAGGATTGTTTTTTCTGTTCTGTGAAAAATGCCATTAAAATTTTGATAGGAATTACACTGAATCCATAGATTGCTTTGAGTATGATGAACATTTTGACAATATTAATGCTCCCGATCCATGAACACATATCTTTTCATTTATTTGTGTCTTCTTCAATTTCTTTCATTAAAGTTTTTCTAGTTTTCAGTATACAGATCATTTATCTCTTTGGACAAATTTATTCCTAAGTATTTTATTGTTTTTGATGCTGTTAAAAATTGAATTGCTTTCTCAATTTCTTTTTGGATAGGTTGTTGTTATATGCACATGCAACTGATTTTTGTATGTTGCTATTTTACTGGATTCATTTATTCTAACAGTTTTTTGGTGGAGTCTTTAGGGTTTTCTCTATAAAAGATCATATCATCTGCAGAGTCATTTTATTCTTCCTTTCCAATTTGAGTGTCTTTTATTTATTTGTCTTCTCTAACTACTCTGGCTAGGACTTCAGTACCATGTTGAACAGAAGTGGAGAAAGTGGGCATCTGCATCTTGCTTCTGATCTGACAGGAGAAACTTTGAGTTTTTCACCACTGAGTATGATGTTAGCTATGGGTTCGTCACATATGGACTTTATTGTGTTGAGGTACATTCCTTCTATACCTCGTTTGTTGAGAGTTTTGTCATGTGTTGAGTTTTGTCAATGCTTTTTCTACATCTATTGAGATGATCATATGATTTTTATCCTTTATTATGTTGATGTGGTATATCACATTTATTGATTTATGTATATTGAACCATCTCTGTATCCCAGGGATAAATTCTGTTTGATCATGGTATATAATCCTTTTAATTTGCTCTTGGACTCTGTTTGCTTATATATTGTTGATGACTTTTACATCAATATTCATAAAAAATATTGATCTATAAGTTTTTCCCTATAGTATCCATGTCTTGTTTAAGTATCAGGCCTTGTAAAATAGATTTAAAGTGTGCCCTCCTCTTCAAATTTTTGGAAAAATTTGAGAAAAGATTGGTATTTATTCTTCTTTAGATGTTTGATGTAATTCACCAATGAAACCATCCAGTCCTGAAGTTTTATTTGTTAGGAGGTTTTTGTTTACCTATTCAATCTCCTTATTCATTATTTTTCTGTTTAGGTTTCTCTTTTTTCATGACTCAGTCTTGGTAGGTAGTGTTTCTAGGAATTTATCCATTTCTTCTAAGTTATCCAATTTGTTGGTGTGTAATTGGTTACAGTACTTTCTTATGATCATTTGTATTTCTATGGACTCATTTATAATGTCCCCTCTTTCATTTCTGACCTTTTTTTTAAAGTTTTTTTCTATTGTTCTTAGTTAGTCTAGCTAGCAGTTTGTCAATTTTGTTTATCTTTACAAAAAATTAACTCTTAGCTTTGTTGATCTTTTCTAATGTTTTTCTAGTCTTTATTCCATTTACGCCTGCTCTAATTTTTATTTCCTTCCTTCTACTAACTTTGGGCTTACTTTATTCTTATTTTTCTAGTCTCTGTCATGTAAAGTTGTTGTTTTTCTATGATCTTTTTCCTTCATGTAGGAGTTTATTATTATAAACTTCCCTCTTAATACTGATTTTGAGGCATCCCATAATTTTGGTATGTTCTGTTTTAATTTTCATTTGTCTCATATTTTTTTTTATTTATCTTTTGACTTCTTCTTTGACCCTCTATTTGTTCAGGAACATACTGTTTAATTTTCAAATATTTGTGAAGTTTCCAGTTTTCTTCCTGTTACTGATTTCCAGTTTTATACCATTATTATTGGAAAGATGGTTGATATAACTTCCACCTTCTTAAATTTGTTATGACTTGTTTTCTGACCTAAGATATGATCTGTCCTGGAGAATAATCTGTGTGTGCTTAAGAAGAATGTGCATTCTGTTTTGTAATGGAATGTTCTGTATGTGTCCTTTAGATTCATTTTTTCTAAAGTGTAGTTCAAGTTCAGTGTTTTGTTATTTATTTTCTGTCTGGATGATCTATCCATTCTTGATGATGGAGTATTATGTTATCTCCTATTATTGTATTGCTGTCTATTTCTCCTTTAAGATTTTAAGTGAGTCTTTTGTAGGCAGCATATAATTAGGTCTTGTTTTTTTTATCCATTCAGCCACTGTATATTTTTTGATTGCAGAATTTAATTCATTTATATTTAGAGTAATTATTGATAGATAGGGACTTACTATTGTCATTTTGTTCATTGTTTTCTGGCTGTTTTACAGATTCTTTGTTCCTTTTTCCTCTCTTGTTGTCTTCAGTTGTGATTTGATGATTTTCTGTGGTGGTATGCTTCGATTCTTCTTATCTTTTGTGTATCTACGATAAGTTTTGGGTTGTTGGTGGTGGTGGTTACCATGAGGCTCACATAAAATATATTATAGTTATAAAAGTCTATTTTAAGTTGATAACTGCTAAAATTAGATCATGTACAAAAACTATACATTTTACTACCCCAATCCCCATATTTTGTGTTTTTGATGTAACAATTTACATCTTTCATATTGTGTTTCCATTAACAAATTATTGTATCTACAGTTATTTTAATACTTTTGTCTTTTAATCTTTAACTAGAGTTATATATGATGTACACATCACTGTTTCAGTATTATACTATTCTGAAGTTGACTGTATATTTACCTTTATCCATGAGTCTTATACTTCAATATGTTTTTATGCTACTAATTAGTGCCCTTCATTTTAGCTTGAAGAATTCCCTCTAGCATTTCTTGTAAAGTAGGTCTAATGGTGGTGAACTTTCCCAGCATTTGTTTGTCTGGGCAAGTCTTTATCTGTTCTTCATTTCTGAAGGACAGCTTTGCCAGATAAAATATTCCCAGTTTGGCACTTTTTTCTTTTAACACTTTGAATATATCATCCCATTCTCTCCTCTTCTGGAAGAAGATATAACCTTATGAGGGGTTCCCTTGTATGTGATGGTTCTCTTTACTCTTGCTTCTTTCAAAATTCTTTGTCTTTGATTTTACACAATTTGATTTTAATGTTTTGGTGAGGTCTTCTTCAGATTGAACCTGTTTTGGCATCTTTGAGCTTTATGTAACTGAATGTCCATATCTACCCCAGATTTAGAAAGGTTTCAATGATTATATTTTTTTAAATAAGCTTTCTGTTCCTTTCTCTCTCTCTCTTCTTCTAAAAAATTTATAAGGCCAAAGTTTGGTCTTTTGAGTGTGTCCTATATACATCTCATAGCCTTTCTTCATTCCTTTTTATTCTTTTTTCTTTTTTATCTTTTATCGGGATAATTTCAAATAACCTGTCTCTGAGTTCACAGATTCTTTCTTCTGTTTGATCAAGTCTGCTATTAATGCACACTGTGGCAATTTTTATTTATTCATTTCATTAATCTTCATCTCCAGAATTTCTGTTTGGTTCTTCTTTATTTCTATCCCTTTATTGAACTTCTTGTTTTGTTCACGCATTGTTTTTCTGATTTTGTCAAATTGTCTATCTGTGCTTTCTTGTACCTCACTGAGCTTCCTTAAAACAATTATTTTGAATCTTTGTCAGGCAATTGGTAGATGTCCATTTCTTTGAAGTTGTTTATTGGGATATTTGAGGGTTCCTCTGGTGGTGTCATGTTTCCTTATTTTTGTATTCCTTGAAGTCTTCCATTGCTATCTTCACACTTGAAGAAGTAATAACCTCCTCCAGTCTTTTCTGACTAGTTTTGGGAGAGAAGCACCTTTACTAGTTAGCCCAGGTAGGGATTCTGAGTCTCTCTCAGACCTTTCCTATGTTTGTACTTGCTCCACAACTCTTTCCTTGTCTTTAGGGGAATCTTAAGATCACATGTCCTCTCTTGATCCTATAAAGCCGTGCCAGGTGGTAGGAGCTTCCCATTTGTTTTCTCTAGGATGGTGCTCTGAAATGCTCAAGTTTGTTTGCCTTCTTCCAATCCCATGGAATCAAGCCATCTGCATGAGATGCTTGCTTTCTCCATCCTTGAGGGTATGCTCAGGGAGCTGGTCTGGGAGAGGAAGAGAAAGAGTGAGGCACACAAAGCATTTGGGGTGTCTGTGGGCCAGTTGGGTGAAGCATCCCAAGAAGCTCATGAGCCAGATTCCTGATGGAAACCACAGAACAGTTAGTAGGGTCCATGGCCTCTCTTCTCTGCTCTCAGCCTCTCCCAGCATCTCAGCTGTGCTGATCACTTCAGTTATCTGGGTGAGGTGAGAAAGAAGTGGGACTTTGGCAGCATCCCAAATTGCTGGGGGAACCAGATGCTTGCTCACTACACTCTTACTTTCTCCCATGGGAGAAATTGAAGGCTTAGGAGAACCCTCTTGGCACTGAGCTGTGCTGTCTTGGAGGAGGAGTGACACAGACAATTGAAACTGTTCTTCCTACCCTCTTCAGTGCATCAGTTCTTGTATTTTTTGCTCCAAGCCATGCTGGAACTTTGCTGAACTCCCAGATTCCCACAAACATACTCTCATCCATGGGTTGCTGCCAAAATCTATGCATTAGGGGGTGAAGGGGGCAGGTGTGCAATAGTAGAGATCTCCTATCCCATAATCTCGCTGAGGTAGTTCCCATCATCTCTGTTAATGTCACCAATCACTATTTCCTCATTGAATATTTACTAAGTTCCCATTCGAAGACCATCTCTATCTGAAACACTTAATATACCCCAAAATCTAGATTAAGGGCAGGCCAAGGGACCAAATAAATCTTTAACTGCCCAGTTTCTCTTCATTTGCATCCATTTCTGCAAGTTAAGTTTTTTCACCAAATCTGTCATTTATTTAATTTCTTCAGCATAGTTTCTCTTGATCCTTATAGGTTAAGTTTTCTGGCATTTTACCTAGCAAATAATGGTAAGTTTAAGAACATTAGATGATTCCAAACATATTGATGTGTTTAGTTTTCCTTATAAAACCCCTACTAAGCCACACAATTAGTAAGCATTTCCTTTCTGAAATGCCCTTGCTCTTCCTTCTTGAATGCTCATCATCTTTTAATATCTAATTCAAAAGTCACTTCCTTTATGGACCATTCCTCGGTCCTCTCCCTCTGAAAAGTTATGATTAATTCCTTTATTTCTATTTCTATTGTACTTCATAATTTCTATTGTAGCACATAATATATTTCTTATTTTTTATTATACCTTCTTTCTCATCCTTATACCCCCAGAAGAATCACTGAATATTTATTGGCTAAATGAATGATTAACTGAATGAATATTAAGCACTAAATAAAAGTTTATAAAAATTGAGTCATTAGTAAACCAGTTGTGCCTTCAGCTATGATGACTTAAGTTTTGCTGAAACTCTCTAACACTAACTGGGTTACGGCAGCCTGTTACTTTACTCCAAATACCACACCCTACTTTAGTGGGCACCTTCCGCACCTGATCACAGTTCAAGCTACCCCACTCCAGTAAGATTCCTGATTTCTAGTTCTTCATCCTTCCTTCGATGATAACACCCATACATTCTAGATGGATGCACCAGGCTTGCACTTTTTGTCTTCTGGGTTAGCATTGGAAGAAGTAGCCTAGATCAATTCAGAAGCAATAGAAGTTAACACATGCTAGAGTCTTTTAATCAGAAAAAAATTAAAGTCTCAAATACATCTTCATTATTTTTGGAACTCAGGCTGATCCATTTTTTGAGTTTGGGGCTTTACTTTGGGTGTGAGGTCCATAACAGTGATAAGAAAAATGCTAAGTATCCCCCATGCTCTTGAAAAACAGTATTCTCCACAACTACTTTCCTTTCATCCTTCAGAAAAACAAACAGAATAAAAGAAGGAAATGGTACTGCTACCCTGACATGAGGGACTAGAACCTCAGCTTTTCTCAAAACCGTTGGAAACCAACGATTTCTCAGTAAGCATAAGAATGCTTGCTGTAGTTGCTTTTTATTTTACATTACTTTGAATACTGTAAGTGCATTTTTCAGATGGTAATTATATAAATAAATCTGTCTGTTCTTGAACTAAATATTGGTATTTAGAAAGTCAGAAAATAAACAGATTCAATGGTCTTGAAGCTCACTCAAGTGTCTGCACAGCAGCATGTGGACATCGAGGTTTTCTTCTCAGGAGTAATAGCAGAGCTGTGTAAAAGAGCCACACTTTCTTCACCCTTCCCAACTCTAAGGGGTGACTCAGTCCTGGTACTTCTGTACCTCCCAACAATCTCGTTTGGCATTTAGAAGTTGCCATCTTCTGTTATTGTTTATCTTTCTTTAACATATACTTACCAACTCAACTAGGCTTTAAATTTTAAAAAAAATTATTCTTCTTCTTTCTCCAGACCCTAGCACACACTCTTCTCTATAATATCATAAAAATGTTCAATACATATTTATTTATAATGTGTATTAATTTTATTTCAACAAATATTTACTGAGGTACTGAAGTACATACTTTGGGGAGAAGCAGGAACAAGACACAGTCTTTGAAATATTCAAGGAAATTTTAAGCCAGTGGAAGAAAATTAGTTACATGGAAGCAATTACACAAAGTGGAATAAAATAACTTTGTAATAAAAGTACAAGGTGATAGGAGATTTTAAAGGAGGGGATCCATTGTAGTAGTGGAAATTGCACTTTCCAGAAAACAAGGTACCATTTAATGCATCATTGGGTTAATGCTGATTGCAATAACGTCATTCATACTTTCTCTGAATATTAACTTTTACAATTAACTTTTGTGGCTTTCACTATTCTTCCTTTAGATTATCTCCATTTAGTAGCTGGAACAGGTCTCCAAGAGAGTCCTTTTCTCTAATAAACAGAAATTATCATATGCCCATTCCCAAGCAAAATATATCTCGTGAATGGAGGCAAGATGAGAGATGCATGCTTTATTAGTCTGTACCATTGCTTATAACAGAATACCTGAAACTGGGTAAATTATAAGAAAACTAAATTGATTTCTTACAGTTTGGAGGCTGGGAAGTCCAAAGTCCAAGGAATATATCTGGTGAGGGCCTTCCTGGAGAGATCTCTCTACAGGGTCCCAGGCAACCAGGGTATCACATGGTGAATGGGCTGAATGAGAGAGAACTAACCTCCTCACTTGCTCTCTTTTTAAAGCCATCAGAACCATGCCCATTACCACCCACTAAACCATCAATGGATTAATCCACTCGTGAGCGTACAGGCTTCACAATCTAATCACCTCTTAAAGGCCCCACCATAATAGGATTTCCCACCCTCATAACACTGTTACAAGGTAGACTAAATTTCCAATACATGAAACTTTGGGAGACACATTTAACTCATATCACATACATAGAAACCTGAATATCATGTATCTCTGAGTTCATTCTTCAAAAGACTGGTCTTTCTTCTTCATTTCAAATTTCTTTATGACTTTGAAAGAAGAACCTGCTTTGCTCTCCTTTGAGACAATGCTCTCTAGTTAGGCTAATTTACTCACTAACAATGATTCCTTATTCAGAGATGCAATAATGTCAGACATGATACTGCAGAAACTCCAGAGCATGAACAACACAGGCAGTTCAAACCTGGAGAACAGAAAAGAGGAAGGCCTGAAACTACACTTGAAATGGGATCTGGAAGAGAAGGCAAGAGCAGAAAAAGGAAGAGCAAAGGAGGATGCAATTGAGGTCCTGACAGAGCTTGGAGTCAATTCTGTTTTACTGAATCATAATCAATATTTTCAGAAATAACATTGCACCACTTTACTTAAGTCTCCATTTTGTGCCTTTTATTCCCAAGTGTTCAATGAATGATTCAATGAATGATTTCCAGATTTCAGCACTTTCATTGTATTTTCCAGAGTAGGTGTAATTTTTATATGCAAACATGCATTGATCCCCGTCAAAATCAATTCTTGTTGTACCAAGGACTTCATTTTCATTTTTCCTTCAATGGTGTTATTCTATATCATCTCTAGCTGCTTTTTTATATAATGCAATGGACTCATTGCTTTCCATACTGGATGTACATTTTCTATTAAAGTTATATGTAAGATGTTCATGTGCTCTAAATAAAAAATGAGAGCACATGTATCCACAAAAAACATTTTCTTTAGTTTGTACTTTTTCCCATAAAAAGTCATACAGTGTTGTGAACATTAAATAACATTTATTTATGTATAAAAATTTGCTATCATATAAAAAGAATTAAATCATGTAAAAGTAAATGCATATTTCAGCAAAAAAGTCTGTGTATCAGTTACAAGAATATTGCATTTTATTTTGTCCTTCATCAACTATTGAAGTTGATGGCATATTTTTTCTGTTCACACTTGCCTGAAATTGGGTAGCTCAATAATACTTAATTCTTCTTAAATGTTCTTGAACATCTCTTGGAAAAGGTCAGAATAATTAATTTGGATTATCAAGAAATAACTTACTATTTTATTGGTGACATAACTTTTCTGATGTGCAGTGAAGATGTCCATTGCATCCTTTGTACTTGATGAGATGCTGAGATTGTAATTTTTCCCTATATTTGAAATACTAATTATTCTCAGAATAGAAATCTTACAATACTTTTGGATATTTTTCACTTTCAGAAACATAGTTGTATTAGTCAAGGTTCTCCAGAGAAGCAGACTATAGGACAGATAGATTAGATATAGGTATAGGTACTGATGTAGATTTATTATGAGGAATTGGCTCATGTGATTTTGGAGGCTGAGAAGACCCACAATCTGCTGTCTGCAAGGTAGATGGTGGTATAATTTTAGTCTGAGACTGAAGAGTTGAGAACTTGTAGAGCTGATGGTATAAATGCTAGTCCAAGGGCAGGAGAATGGACTTAATAGACTGGACAGTGCCCTTCTGTGTTGGGGAGGACAATCTGTTTTACTGAGTCCACTGGTTCAAATATTAATCTTATCTGATAATGCTCTCACAGATGGACCCAGAAGTAATATTTAATCTGGGTACTCATGACCCAGGCAAATTGACCCATAGAATTAACCATCCCACAGTCTTTTCAAAAAAGCACTATTCTCAATGAAATATAGTCTCATACAAATGGGAAAAATTTATATGTATTGTCCAAAACTTTTCACAGAGTCTTTCTTCTTTCCTTTCCTTCCTATATTATTTTACATACATTTATTCATGTGTTAGTGCCTTTGAATGAACATTATTAAGTATCTTTGCCACTCGGACTAAAGAAACAGTTAAGACCCAATTTACATCCTCACAAGGTTTCATATGAGACAATGAAATGGAATACAGCTAACTGAACTACTTTGCACAGAAATTAAGTCTGTATCCTAGACCTCACCTGTATCCTGCTCTTTAAGAAAAATAACTAAGTAAAAATTACCAGCGAGAAAGTCATTGATAACATTTTACACAATTTATTGTTACAGATCTTAGAGAGGAACACAACCGTGCCATCTGGTTCTGAGAACAGTAATGATTCTGATTCCCTATAATAATTACTCCTAGAGCAGAAATTCAGGTTTAATACAAAACTTCTTTTTTCAAACTCACTCCTTTGAAAGAAATGCCACAACACTATGGAAAACCCTGTCGGCCACAAGAAATATGTCCTCTAAACAAAGAAACCAAGTAAATGCATTAAATGGAGCTGGCAATGACCTCAAATAGAGTCTGCTCCAAAATTTCGATGTTGAAAAACACGTTAAGAGTGACATACAAGTTCTGCATGGATTTTGATACTACGGTTTTTTTACATATATGATATTGGGAACTGGATGACTGAATTGGACACATGCTGTGTTTTAATTTGACCTACCATGAACACTTGAAATAGAAATAATAAAAACACCCTTCCTTTAGAAATATATATGTATCATATTAAGAAAGGAAAAGGGATACTGAATCTGGTCTTTTTATACACCATAAAGGTATTTTTCAAAACATCTTTCTGACACATTTGTCTATATCGATTTGATGCTAGACTGACATTGTCTGACCTATCTAAATCCATCAATAGCTAAGCTGTTGATGCCTGATTCCCAGGATACTTTAGCTCCTAGCTCTATATATGAATATTATTCATAAGTTGTTTTTACCAAAGAGATCAATAATTATGTGCATATTAAATTTGCATTATTGCTGTTGTTAACAGTGGCCTTTAGCTGGCCACAGATTATATTCTTCTGCTTAGGCCGCCATAGACCATAAACATTTCATTAGCAACACTTAGAATGTACACACGGGATACCATATCCCCAAGAGTGTATACGTGAATTATAAGGAACCTAGTTAGTGTTAGGGTAAGTACATATTCCTTATAGTTTTTATTGTATTTTCATTCTGGGTGCTACAAACCTTACTATTAAATATGTTTTGCCCACTTAAAAACTGCTTTGTGGTGATGGCATGTCTTAATCGTTCCCAAGACAATGCATAATGCACTGCTGTGATGGGCCTTCAGTTAAACTAATAGGCAAGGAAGTTGCTGCCTGGCTTCAGCAGATTTTAAAGCACTAATGAAACACACTGTACTAAACAAAAAAATTTGTTATCAGGGGAAGAAAAATAAGATTCCAGAAGAACCCTTTTGTGTTTTACTTTTTACAAATAAGAAGACAAAAAAATTAATTTTACTGACTGACTCTAAAGCTTCTATTGTCTTCTATACATAATACATTTCAGGTTCAAGAACAGAGAAATATTGGTGCCAAATTTTCCAAAGCAACTAATTTGTGCAGAAAAATTATGCAGAGGAAGACAAAATCAGTTAGCTGCCCTTACAAATCAAGCAGTTGTGCATGTAAAACAGGTAATGGCACATTTTGCACCAGCAATTACCTTTCTTGCACCTGTGAGTGCCTGTTTTGCATATGTAAGTAGGTCTCATTTATTGCGTTCAAAGCTGCCACCTCAGCTTCTTTAGGTAAACTTTATGTTTTTACTAAATGTCATTCCAAAACAAAAAGAGGGGGGCATTTCTATGGTGAGTTTAAGTGTATGTGTGCATGTGTGTGCCTGTGTGTATGCTTTTTAAATAACTGTAAAATTGATGCTAACTTCATTTGATTTTAACTACTGTACCTTCCAGGGCCATGTTCAGTGATAAAAAACATTTCATTTTGGTTTTATGACATAAATGTCTAAATGTCCTGCTGCTGAGATGTATCAATCAAATCAAAGGTTCAAATTTAATATTATCCAGGTGCCAGGATGAGAGGGGAAAATGATACTTCACTTCACAGTTAACTGATACAGAATGTCTTCACAGTCAATAGCAGGCTCCTGCATATACCTCTTGTGGATCCATTACTTCAGGGTTCGTAAAGTGGAATATGACACTTCTGACAATGCCGTAGGTTTTTTCCCCTTATCTATCTATATATATTTTTTAAATTGTTACTTGCATGGAAATGGGAAAATATCAAATTCACTTTTCATAGGATCATTTTAGATAGGCATTATAAGCAATTAAAATCCACAGTGTTTCAAGGACACTTCACAGCTTTTCGATAAACTGAAGCAAACCTCTGAATCCATTTTTATAATCCCACTGCACACAGTAGCTGGTCATTCTGAAGCTATCAAACTGAATGCTTGAATACTTCTTACTGGCCTATTATTTATCATTAAATATCCAAGAGGTGTACAAGACATGATCAGTCCAGCAGACCACACCACTAGGCACATGTCTAGGAAGCAAAATTTCAAACAAAAGTATCCAATTGGATTTCATTACTGGCCCATTTCATGGCAAATAGCATACTATATTTCTCAAACTTCATTCTGGGCAACTGCATGAGCGAAGTTTATGGTCATGAGTAGATTTTAGATCTAAAAGTGAGGCTGTTTCACAATCAGACAATGGAAAGTCTAGCTTCTTTCTTGAGGCTCTAGAAAGGGGACCTAGACATTTTGACATGATTACCTAATGATAACAGAACTTCCGGCCCTTCTGAAAGGGCAAATTCTGCCACAGATATATTGTCATTCATTCCATATGGTGAGGAAGAAGGATTTAATACTATGACTCAGAAGCTAACTACTTAAAGGCCAGGGATATGATAAACTTGAGACTGCCAGACAACAAAAGGAAAGGAAGCCAGAGAAGCAGCCTTTTTTTTCCATCCAGACATAGTCTTTAGGCCAAGGAGAAAGGGCGAGGCATAGTCTGCCCTAAAGGTTAAAGAAATAATAATTTTCTACATGTACATGGTCATTCCTCTAAACCAGAAGTCAGCAAAGTCTTTCTGTTAAGGGCCAGATAGTAAACATTTTAGGCTTTGCAAACCGTATGGTGTCTGCTGCAACAATTCAGCTCTGCCATTGTAGCAAACAAGCAGCCATAGACAATACATAAATGAAAAGGGTGTGTCTCTGGTCAATAAAATTTTATTCACCAAAAAAACTTCAGCAGGCACTGAGCTAGATTAAGTTCGCAGGCTGTAGTTTGCTGACACCTGATCTCAATAAAAAGCAAAACAAAACAAAGACAAAAACAAATCTTTATGAGTGTGAACAAAATCATTGTCTATAAAGGTAACAGGATGTTTACCAATGTCAGTAACTCACCTCTTCCTTCCTCAGGACATCCATCTTCTGGAGGTCTTTACAACTACAATCGTGTGTGTGGTCATTAACTTCAGGTTTCTCTTTCTTTCTTTCTCAACATTATATCCTTTATTCCAGTTGTTACCACCAAGTAAACAGTTGTTAATTTTGTGTACGTATGTGTGTTTGGAGGAGGAGGGGGAGGCGGGATCATTTAATAGTCCACATTAGCTAGGGATAAACAAAGAATAAGAAACCCCTGAAAGTTCTTAGGAGTATTTGCATAGAAAAGTATTAGAAAAGTGGAAAAACATTAATTAACTAATTCATGCATCAGATAAACAAGTAAAACAGCAAAAAAGTCACCCACTCCCTGTTCCATTTTTTCAAGAAGATGAAAAAGGTGATGGAGGGGGGAGAGAAAGAGGTGGGAGAAGTAATCCCTCCTATGTAGCAGTCACTCTGTTCAGTATATTTTATGCATTTATTCTAGCAAATTTATTTCTAGCAAAATTCTTGTTTAAAAAATGAGATTCTTATTAAAGCCAGTTTACACATGCGAAAACTGAGGCTTAGCAAGGGTTCAGGAACTTGCTTAAGGCCAGACAAGCGAATGACAGACCAGGAGTGTTCTGGAAATGCCTGATCAGCATTTATAAGGAAAAGTATTTCTTTAAAGCATAATATAAATTCACCAAGTCATGTATCAAATTAAAAAATGAAGAAATATCAAGTACAGCAATAAAAGACCCATAATTGCTAATTTGAAAAAATCTTGTATTAAGTCAAATATAATTTATCTTTGATACGTTTTGTATGCCAAGTTATAAGCATACCCAGAAGAAAAGTATGTGTGTGCCTCCTTAAATTTACTGCTTCACGATAGCTACATTGGTTGCCCCTTTTCAGACCCCCCTGACTATGACCTTTGACCTCTTACCCAAGTGGAGCCTACAAACTGACACCATATTTACCAGTAAAATGTCTGGCACATTATAGCCACCTTTTTGGGAAAATATAAAGTGTGTGTTTGTGTGCAAAACTACCCTAGTCCAACGTAATTATTCTGTCCTACCAATCATTTCTGTTCACCATACCGACAACGTATGCTGAGTAATATATTTCAAA
This sequence comes from Cynocephalus volans, assembly GCF_027409185.1. Classification (NCBI taxonomy): domain Eukaryota; kingdom Metazoa; phylum Chordata; class Mammalia; order Dermoptera; family Cynocephalidae; genus Cynocephalus; species Cynocephalus volans. The sequence goes on from NC_084473.1 coordinate 54,650,311, forward strand.
TTCTTGTCATGATATTCTCCCTGCTTGAAATATCTGTCCTCCATCCTAGTCTCCTTCATGGATTCAAATCAATGAATGAAAAAAAAATAAACAGCTCTTTAAACTCAAAATTGACACCATCATTTCTACTTACACTTTATTGCTCAAAGCCAGTTGCAGGCACAGGGATGTCTACCCCTCAGGATGATAGCACTGAAAGCCCCTTGGCAATGGGCAGGATGTCTAACCCTCTCATATGGAAAAACAGAATGAATATGTGAGAACCAATAAAGAGACCTAACGTGGCAAAGAAATTTTCACTTGGAAATGTAGCCATGGAAAATTTGGTGAGTTTCATTGTCACTGCCACAATCTACATTTTTTGTCACAGAGTACCCATTTTCTTCCGTCTTCCTACATGTGGAATATACTCAATGCCTCCCCAAGGGAAACATTCTATAAAGTCCTTGCATCCAACTTAAAATCCAGGAGTTCCAAAATGATGCAGGACTCTCTCCATCTGGACCATCTGGAGACCTCCATACCAAAAGAAAATAAAAACCTTTATCACCCAAGCCCTCTCCTCCAACCCCACATCATAAACACAATTAGAAACAAGAACAAGGCAAATGATCAACAAAATGAAAAAGAATGGTGTATTAGTTTGCTAGAGCTGACATAACAAAATGCCACAGACTGGTTGACCTAAACAGCACAAATTTATTTTCTCACAGTTCCAGAGACTAGAAGCTCAAGATCAAGATGTCTGAAGTGTGATTTTTTCTGAGACCTCTTTCCTTGGCTTGCAGAGAACCATCCTTCCCTGTCTTCACAGTTTTCTCTCTAGTGTTTCTCCCTGATGTCTCTCTGTGTGTCCAAATCTTCCTTCTCTCATAAGGACAAAAGTCTGATTGGATTAGGGCCCACCTAAAGGGCCTCCTTTAAACTTAATCACCTCTAGGCCCTATCTCCAAATAGTATCACATTCTGGGGTACTAGAGGCTATGGCTGCAACATATGAATTTGGGGGGGATACAGTTCAGCCCATAACAAACAGGAAAAACACACTAGTCTAAAGGCCTTCTACCCTGGGGGTGGGGAGACTCCTCTATTAGAGCCTAATTCTACTCTAAAAAGAGATCTTTTGTCCATTGTTCTCTGAGGCCACCTGCAGGGACCACCGAGAGGCCTTCCTTGGTAGCTACACAGCTTTTCATCCCACCTCTTGCTTCTGGAAAACGAGGGCCCAATGATTGTCTTAAATTTCAAATAGTCTAAAGCTTTTTAAATATGAGGGCATGATTTTATTTGCAAAACATTTCTCTTAAAAACTTACTAAACTTGTAATCTATTGGCTTCCAGTTACATGTGCCTGCCAGTTTTCACACTCAAACTTAATTTGAAAATAATGTTCTCAAATCTACTTTATTTCTTAACTTTGTTATCCCTATGACTTCCTCTTTCTCTCCCCTTGCTCCCATCTCTCTCTGTGATAGACAGAATTCTAAGATGGCCCAGATTACCACCTTCTGGTCCTGGATAGTACCTGTACTGTCCCCCCTACCCCCTGTCCCACCTGGATTGTGAATGGGACCTCTGAATGTGATGAACGTCGCTCCTGAGATTTATGTTATATAAGAAAGGTGAAGGAGTTTTTGTACATGCAATTATGATGCCTAATCAATTGACTTTGAGTCAATCAGAAGGGAGATTATCCTGGGTAGACCTAACCTAATCAGTTGAGACTTTTAAAAAAATGTCTGGAGGTCACACACCCAGAGCAACAGAGAATGTCTCTCTCCTACTGGCCCTGAAGCAAGTTGCCATGAGTTCAAGAGATACAAAGAAATTAATTCTACCAATACTCCCTGAGCTTGGAAGAGAACTCCTAACATTAGACAAGACCACAGCCCCAGCTGACACCTTTATTGCACCTTTGTGCGATTTTTGAGCAAAGGATCCAGCCAAGCTATGCCCAGACTCTTGATCCATGAAAAATATGAGAAAAATAAATATATATTTCTGGTTCTTAACAGCTTTACTTTTATTTATTTTATTTTATTGTGTTTATGGCAGCTGGCTGGTATGGGGATCCAAACCCATGACCTTGGTGTTACATGGCCATGCTGTAACCAACTGAGCCAACCTGCTGGCCTTAACAGCTTTATTGAGATGTAATTTATATATGCTAAAGTTATGGGTGTAGTTTAAGCCAATAAGTTTGTGGTAATTTTTTACACAGTAATAGAAAAACAATATACTTTCAAGAAAATGGCAGCTCTTCTGTGGCTTTTATAACTGAAGGAGAAGGCTCAAAGTTATTTTTATTTTTGCCCCTAGTCATTCTATCTAGCCAGTAGCTTTTATTGGATCTTCAAAGCCTTGATTAATACCATTTCTTACTGATTGGGTTCTGGCAGCAATAGGCTTTTCTAACCCTGCAAAACCCCACATTTCTGAACCCCATATTTCCTTTCATTCTCATTACAAACCAGAAATTGTTTTTCCAAAACTAATCTGATTCTTATAATAACTTACCGCACACAGTCAATAGTTACTAATTGTAGTACAATATGTACTACTGTTCTCCAGTCCCTTCCCCTGGAGCTGCCAGCTTAGTGCATGCATTGTCTGCTTCCCAGATTACTGCTGATAACAGTTTTCTTAAACTGTAAATTGACAATTTATAATCATATAAATGTATGGGGTTCAAAGTGATTGAAAGAAAGTGAGCCAAAATGCCAGGTACCCATCAAGCTTTGTTAAAGGAAAAGAATGTGCCAAGCTGTGCTCAAAGTGGAGCGCAGCCCAGGGCTGCCCTCAAGATGGAGGACAGCACCACATGTGAGGGTGAGAGAGTTTATATAGGGCACCAAGGGCTGGCTGATACAATCAAGGAGGGGCATTATGCTAATGCGGAAGCTCTGTGACCAGGGTGAATTGTGCCCTTGCAGCAGCAAAAGGGTTTCTGTTTTGCAGAAGTCACGAGGCTTCTCGTAAAGGGAAGCGGGGAGGGGTCTGGTGCTGGAGTGAAAGACAAGGTTGGCAGCTATTTTGTGCTTATTGTGTGCACAATGGCACCAGTCATGTCCAAGATCCATCATTCCTGCCTTTTAAATATAGGGAGAAGGAAAAGGGGGTGAAGGTTTCATTCTTCTGAAGCTACTTCCTGCTGGAGATGGGCAAAGATATGGAAAAAAATAAAAGATTTATGTTGGCAGGTAAAACAATTAGGTGGCGGGTATTGGTTTCATGTAGGGAGGCTGTATTCTTCCAGGGGAGGGTTGCTGATTCTGAGGGGCTGATATCCTCCTCGCGGGGACAATTGGGCGACCATTTGGTTGGTGAAAGTCTGCACTCGTTCCTACAAGAAATTAGAGAAACACCAAAAGAGACGGGGACCAAAAAGTAGGATGAGTCCCAGCACAGTTAGGGGTCCTAGTAGGGGCATAAGCCAGGGTAACCAAAGTTCAGTGACTGGGGCCACCTGCAAGGTGTGTTTGTGTTTTGTAACCCTTTGCATCAGCGCTCAATGCTTGACTTTAAATGGTTTAAGTTGTTTTGGATCACCCGGACTCATTTACGTAATAACACCATTCCTCCCCCAAGAGGAAGCAAGTGCTTCCATTCTCAGCTGTAAGGAGGTCAAGGGCCTGACAGTTCTGTAAAGCGACTGTCATGAGTGAGGTGACCTGTCACTGGAGGGAGGAGATGTTTGTCTATACTTAGTTCTTCTGAGAGTTTTTGATAGAACTGAGAGGCAGTAGCAGGGCCCACTATGCCGGTCCCAGTTGCAGGAAGGATCCCTGCCCCAATTAAAAAAGGTACAATTAGTGCCCTATGGGAGCAGGGGCACTTCCTGAGAGGGGGGCTGAAGTTAGTCCCAGTCCCATCTCCATCCCTCCATCTGTCTGGATGGTGATGTTGGGGGTGATGTTAGGGGACGAGCCAAACGCATATGCAAGAAATCTCGTTGGGGGGGCAGGCAACAGGATAATGTAGTTTTACAACGGAAATATATTCTGGTTTTAGGGCATGGATGAGGAGGGGGTAAGTGAGTGGCAGCTTCTGGTGTTAGTGAGGCAGAGTGTGGGCAGGCCCCGCACAACGCTGACAGTCCCCACTGAGGTGAGATTAGACGAAAGTGAAGAGACGTTTGTGGAAACGTTGCAGGCTGCATTGATGGGCGGGGGGGGTGACCACAAAAAGTTTCTCATGAAGTGGGAGACAGATGAGTCACTCGGGGACCCATCTGATTCGCTGAGGACTGCATCATCCCTGCAGACCTGGAACCTCCATGTTCCAGGTAAGGGGGAGCATTGAGATAGGAGGAAAAACACGGGAAGGCTGTGAAGGGTTAGGGAGCCAGAAGAATTTAAAGGGCACATTGCCACAGTGAACTTGCTAAGAAGCATCCTACTGATAGGAGGTAAGGGAGTGCCAGGAGAAATCTTCCTATAATGTTACACTCCTTTGGGGCAGCACTGGCCAATCCTGTAGCAAGTACTAGAACAGACAGTATAATAAAGGTTAGGGACATGGGGTGGCATATATTTATCATGTCCCATGATGGCAAACACACGATAGCAGGTTGGCACCAGTCTTGTAGCAGCCCCTGTGTGAAGGACGTGGAGCGGGCCTGCAAGAGTGAGAGGATAATGACTGGGGGAAAGATCATCCTTCTTCTGGGATTTGGGAAGAGTGGAAATCCTGGAGATTTTTAGCTTTGTGGGTCCTAAAATGGACGAAGTGTGAGATATTGGGTTGGGGGTTGAGCAGAGCGACCCCTCTGGCTTGGTGTTAACAGATTCTTTACGTAAAGTCTCAGGTGCTAGTTTTACCAAGGATAAGTGACACCAAGGGGCCTTTCCTAGTACTTTCCCTGCTGTGGGAGTGATCAGAAGGACTATATAAGGCCCTTCCCTACATGGTGAGAGGGGCTTTGGGATTCAGGTTTTAATAAACACTTGCTGTCCTGGGCTCAGTTTTAAATCTGAGGAGGTGGTGGGGAAAGGACAAGGTAAAAGAAGGTTGGCCTGTTCCCAAAGAAGATCCCTAATGCGTGAACGAGTAGGGACATAAGCTCAAAGGGGCTGAGGCCTGTGGGCTTGCAGGGGGCAGCTCTCAGGTGAGTGACTGCTAGAGGGAGAAGTTGGGTTCAACGGAGGTGAAGTTACATGGACAGATTGGTGAGGTGTGTTTTTATGAGGTGATTGGCTTTTTCTACTTTGCCTGAAGACTGAGGCTGGTATGGTATATGTAAGTCCCATTTGATGTGCAATGCCTGTGCTGTGAGTTATGTAATCTGAGAAATGAATGCCGGGCCATTATCAGACTGGAGGCTGGTGGGTAAGCCAAAACAAGCTATGATTTCTGAGGTGAGAGCATGCATTACTGCTGTAGCATCCTCTGAAGAGCAGGGAAAAGCCTCAATCCAAGCTGAAAAGGTATCTACTAAGGTTATAAGATAGCGTGTCCTTTTGTGGGGAGGCATGTGAGTGAAGCCAATTTGCCAATCCTGGCCAGGAGTGTATCCTCTTGCCTGGTGGGCAGGAAAGGACTGAACTTGAAGGCCACCTTGATTGGAGCAACGAATACACAAAGGACAGTTTTGAGTGATTTGTTTTAGTAACTTGGCCATGTGGGGGGAGTAATATAAGGGCTAAAGAAGGTGTAGTAGGGGTTCATAGCCTATATGAACTGAATTATGGAAATCTAAAAGGATTTGCTCAGCTTGTGTGGTAGGAAGGACATAGCGACAAGAAAGAGGATACCAGTTGTCCTTCCTCTGTGCTCCCAACTGTGGGAGGTGTTGTATTTCTTGGGGTGTGTATTGGGGTGAGGGCATGGGGGCCATGAGAAGGACCTGAGCAGGGGAGGAAGAGTGGGGGCCTGGTGACTGAGCAGACTGTTTTGTGGTTAGATCCACCAGTCTGTTTCCCTGGGCTATGGGGTCGTTGGAGGTTTGGTGTCCTCTGCAGTGTGTAACCCCAACCTCCTTTGGGAGTTGTGCAAGCTCAAGAAGTGCCTTGATAAGATGCCTGTTTTTTATGGGCTCTCCCTGAGTGGTCGTGTATCCTCTCTCCTTCCATATGCCATGCAGGAGTGTAGGATGTGGTGAGTGTACTTAGAGTCAGTGTATATATTGACTCGTTTGTTATTTGCCGGAGTGAGAGCACAGGTGAGGGCAATGAGTTCTGCCTGTTGGGAAGTGGTGTTGGCGGGAGGAGGGGGGCAGCCTCAATAGTTTGTGTTAGATTTACTACGGCATAACCCGCCCGGGGGGTGGGCGTGGAGGTGGTGCTGCCATCTATGATGGGGCCACATAATGGGATGTGGAGATGTGTGGAAAGGGATTGAGAAAGAGGTCTAAAGCCTCCATGCAATTGCGTTCTAAGGGCCGTGAGGGTTTGGGGATGAGAGTGGCTAGATTTAAGGGAGGGTGAGGTTTAAAGGAGAACTAGGAATTTTCAATGAAGGTAAGGTGGATAAGTTGTAGGTGGGAAGGGGAGAGAATTGACATGGCCTTATGGCTGAGAAGGTCTTGAAGATGATGGGGTGAAAAAATGACTGTTTTCTAAAAGCTAGTTTAGAGCTTTCTTGTGCTGAAAGGGCAGCTGCCACCAACGCCCATAAACAGGGCACCCATCCCCAGGCTGTGGTGTCTAGTTGTTTAGAGAGGTATGCAACAGGGGAGAAAATATCTCCTGCCTCTTGTCCCAAAACCCCAACTGCCAATCCTTGGGTTTCAGTGACATATAGGATAAAAGGATGAGATAAGTTTGGGAGGGATAGAACTGGGGCTGTGAGGAGAGTGGCTTTTAATCACTGGAAGGGAGAATGAATGGGCCTTGTGGGATCTAAAGGAATGGCAGGATCCCCTTTAGCTGACTCATAAAGTGGCTTTGCTAGCACGCCAAAGTTAGGAATCCATAGGTGTAGATACCCTGCAGGCCCTAAGAAAGAAAGGATTTCACTGTTTGTGGTAGGAATAGGGAGTTCAGAAATTAGACTCTTGTGATCCACCATTATTTCTCTGGTGTTGGGGGTGAAGTGGACTCCCAAATAGGTGACTGAAGGAGAAGAAATTTGGGCCTTGCTGGGGGACACTCGACCTCCCCTGGAGGCCAGGAAATTAAGGAGAGCAACAGTGTGGGCCTGCGAATCCTCATAGGAGGGGCTACAAAGGAGGAGGTCACCCACATATTGTATTAAAGTGCTAGCGGTAGGAGGAAGTTCAGGTAAGTCTTGAGCTAAGGCCTGGCTGAAGAAGTGGGGGCTATCCCGAAATCCCTGGGGCAAAACTGTTCAAGTAAGTTGTTGGGAATGGCGCGTGTCAGGATTAGTCCTGTACTAAACGGTATGAGCTGTTAGGCTTTATAACCAGAAGGATGGGTGTATTACAAGGTGAATGGGTGGTCATAGAAGATGAGAAGAAAGGAGTTTGTTTAAAAGGGGCTTTAACCCTATTAGGTGTTTATTAGTGATGGGGCATTGTGGGACATTAAGGAAAGAAGAAGGATCCCACAGCCTCATGAAGATAGGAGGGTGATGAATAGTGATGGAGGGTGAGGAGGTAACTTTGGATTAACTTGGATAGGATTAACTTGGATAGGATTAACTTTGTAGCCTATAACAGGAGTATTGTAGCTAGAGTTAAAGTGTTTAAGGTAAGGGCAGCTTTGACTTTGGAAAGGATGTCCCACCCCAATAAGGAGACAGGGCATTGAGGCATTATCAAGAATTTGTGTGTGAATTGGGTATGATGTAGGGTACAGGAAAGGGGTTGAGTGATCCATAGGCGGTATTCTGATCCTGTGACCCCTACTATTGTGATAGAGGATGGGGTTTTTGGTCCTGCATATTCAGGAAGGGTAGAGTAAGTGGCCCCTGTATCGATGACAAAAGGGATCACTTTACCTCCCACAAGGAGAGTTACCCTGGGCTCAAGCATGGTGATCTCTGTGGGAGCCTCAGGCCCTGGGCATCATCAGTCCTCCTCCTGGGCAAAGCCTCGAAGTTCTGGTAGAGATGGCTGTGGAGCTGAAGGTTGTGGATTAGAAACCGGGCCACTCCCTCTCTGGCAAGTGGCACAGTCAACACCCCCCCGCCCCCCCACCCCCCAGTGATTTGGCTGTTTGCAGTGAGGACAGGGCCCAGGAGGAAGCCTGGGGTCATGACGGTCCCATTCCCCATGGCCCAGTTGACCACATTTGAAACAGTTCCCAAGTGGCTTGCCCCTAGAGCTAACTGTCTTTGGAGTATGTAAGCTTCAGATGGCATTAGCCAGGAGTTGATATTTGGCCTGATCTCTCTTGTAACAATCCTTTTTTTCTTTCTCTATTATTAAAAACCTTGAAAGCTGCATTGAGGAGGTCTTGTTGGGTTGTATTTGGACAATCCTCAAGTTCTTTTAGTTTTTTTGAATGTCAGGGTCTGATTGAGCAATGAAGTGAGAGTATAATAGGGCCATGCCTGCTGGGGTGTTTGGATCTATACATGTGTATTTATGTAAAGCCTTGGAGAGGCAGGTTAGGAATTTGCTAGGATTTTCAGTGGATCTTTGTGTGATTTCCCTAAGCTTATCATAATTGACTGACTGTGAGTAGCCTTTTGGAGGCCATAAATCAAGTGTGTGATCATGTTATCTCAGAGATCCTGATCCCCATGGCTGGCCTGGTGGTCCCAATTTGGGTTCATGCGAGGAACTGCAATGGCTCCCATAGGCCGCCTATTATTTTAAGCATGTACCTCGTCTGTTGTTGGGCTGCTATCCAGACCTGCTCCCTGTCTTCAGGGGATGGATATGTGTCTGAGCTAGACTGGAAGGATCCCAGTCATTTTTCAATTTGGGAGAGATCGGAAAGAGAAAAGGGGATATGTACTTGGATAGTTCCCTCCATCCCAGCTACCTCACAGAGGGGATTTAAAGGAGCCAGAGCTGAGGTGGGGTTGTCACCTGACAAAGGAGGAGAAGGAGGGGTGGGTGGCAGAGGATGAAGAGAGGGAAAAGGTGGAAGGGCTGGTGAAGGATCTGGAGCATAAGGAGGTAGTCGAGGTGGCTCGTATGGGGAGCAGAGTAGTCTGGTGGATCAAAAGATTGATCTGTGTCCAGAAAGGGAGGTCGGGCATGAGCTAGGAGAATTTGAGACATAGGACAGTTTTGATAGAGAGAACACATTTGGATATAGAAGAAGGCTTGAACATAAAGAATCTCTCCAGCTTTTGCCATTTGGGTGAGTATCTAAATCGAGAATGACATCTTGTGGCCACTGGGATCCATTGTAACGAGGCATTCAAGTTTTAATGTCTCCCTTGAAGCCAAGAGATTGTCCAGGAGACAGCCCAGAGGTGTAGAGCACATAGTACAGTAGAAAATGAGATATTTAGGTTTAATGTCTCCCTGGAGGCCGAGGGGTAAATTGGCCAGGAGACAGCCCAAGGACATAGAGTATGGAGGTTTGGATTGTGAGGATCCCATGTAGAGAGTGAGAAAAGAAACGGGAAGTCCTGGTAGAAGAAGAATGCCACCAAGGAGCATCCTCTTTGGTGTGCATCTTCTTTTTAAGTGAAGAGCCACTGACCAGCTAATAGAGTATCCTCTAGTGGCTGGGGGTCATGAGAAGAGTTCCCTCAGCCAGGTGCCTGGGCTTTGCAGAGACCATAGTTTAGAGTAGTCAGGGGAACCCGTAGAAGCAGAGCAGACCTACTGACTCACCCTAAATTGAGGCCAATATTGGATGTGTTGGTCTGAAAAGGCAAAAGGAGAGAGTCCTGGAGACATCTGGTTCAGCAGGTCTGGGAAGGGCAGCCAGGACAGGCCAATCATCCCAAGAGAGGGGATTGTCTGATGGTCTGGCCAGGACCCTTCCTGGGTTTGGCACCATAATGAAAGAAAGTGAGCCAAAATGCCGGGTACCAATTAAGCTTTATTAAAGGAAAAGAATCTGCTGGGCTGCACTCAAAGTGGAAGGCAGCACCACATGTGGGGGTGAGAGAGCTTATATAGGGCGCCAAGGGCTGGCTGTTACAATCAACGAGGGGCATTATGCTAAAGCGGAAGCTATGTGACCAGGGCAGAGAATTGTGCCCTTGCAGCAGCAAAAGAGTTTCTGTTTTGCAGAAGTCATGAGGCTTCTCGTAAAGGGAAGCAGGGAGGGGTTTGATGCTGGAGAAGAAGACAAGGCCAGCGGCTATTTTGTGCTTATTGTGTGGACAATGGTGCTGGTCATGTCCAAGATCCATCAGTGATGTTATACTTTTATCATAATTTGTCAATGTAGATCAAGAGTTGCATTTTTTCCGGCCTTCAATATCTGTTTTCTCATTGTCTCTGTCTGAGCATTAAGTCAATAGAATATATTCTAGATTTTTGTGATGGCAAAACCCCACTTCTGCTACCAATTTCTGATTTGGACAGGATAGGCTAGGCTAAATCCAAAAATCTTGGTGGCTCAAAACAAAAGATTTTGGTTTTGGTTTTACTAACTTAAAATCCAATATGAGGGATAGCAGGTCAGCTCCCTTGATTAGAGCATAGTGCTGTTAACACCAAAGTCAAGGGTTCAGATCCTAACACTGGCCAGCTGCCAAAAAAAAATAATCCAATACAAGTTGAGCAACCTCTTCCATCTTTTAGCTTCACCATCTAGAACTCATGAACATTAGGTTCATCATGGTAGAGGAACATAGAGATGGAGGAGGCACATTAGACTTACCTGCCATGACCTGGAAGTGACACATATCATTTCTGCTTACAGTCTATTGGATAGACCTAGTTACATGACCCCAACCTCAATGGAAGGGAGACAAAGAAGTAGGAGAGTAGTCAGAACGTCTGGTGATCACAGTCTCTGCATAACAGGGCTTAAACATAAACAAACGCTCGATATACTTTTCTAGTAAATCAGTCTCATTGTTGACTCCATATAAGAATTAGGGAGAGAAAGCACGGGTTTTAGGAAAAAGAATCAAGAAGCAAGCAGAGCAGAACCAAAGTACAAACAGGAGGAGGAAAGCCTAAAGGATCGGCTTATCTGAATTTTGTTAAAGCCCATCTGCAGCAAATTTGTTTCTTTCAGGAATTGAACATCTCAATGTCTCCCAAAGAGCCCTGGTAGTTATCTGGTTTCCTTCCGTGCACTGAAGAATTATTGAAAAATTCAAGGCATGCTTCACTTGAGCACAGTGGTATAAGGTTAATTTGATGTACCAGTATAAAGTTTTATAGATTCACCTAAGTGTACTGCTACACTTGTGAAGCATGAGATTGCATGCCATAGCTCTACAATAGAATTTATAAGATAATATAAATAACTGCAACAGAGATTTTTTTATTTAAGCATAGTTATGATAAGCACCAACACTGAACTTTCAACAAATCACAGGAGCTTTAAATTTGGACATTTCTCTTTGTAGAACACCAACTGGAACTCTCCTTTTCAGAGTGTGGCTCACTTTAGTAAACTCCCAGTTTCAAATTGAATCTAAACAATGCCAAAAATCTGGAGGAAAGGGAAAAATTAATTAAATATCCTGACATTATTGTCTTTAAACAACTGAATGTAAATATTTGGCTATTTATGAACTGTAGCTATTTTGCTGACATTTTTGACTTCCCATTTGGCATTGTATGGACAAAGTCTAAATTCTATTGCTTCACAGACTATAAATATCTTATAAAATTGAATGACAGCATGTTTGGTAGAAAAATTCACTGTACTAGAATTCTAGATCACAAGATTCTAGTTACAGAACTGTCATTAATTAGTTGTATAAACTCTAGCATGTCACTTCACTTTCTCTGGTCCTGACTTCCTCATCTTTAAGATTAAAACATCAATGCCTCTTAAGCTTTCCCCCTGAAGGGTTATGAGTGTCTTTCTGTGGTAGGCCAAATAATGGTCCTCTAAAGATGTCTATGTCCTGATCCCTAGAACCTATGAAGATCTTACTTGACATGACAAAAGGGACTTTGCAGGTATAACCAAGTTTAGGAACCTTAAGATAGGATGAGAATCCTGCATTATCCAAGCAGGCCTAATCAAGCACATGAATCCTTAAAAGCTCTTGGAACTTCCTCCAGCTAAAGAAGAGGCAGGTGAGACAGAAGAGAAAGTCAAGAAAATTCCAGCTGCGAAAAGAATTTGACCCACCTTTGCTGGAGGGGAGTCAGGGGCTTAGGGCAAAGCATGAGAAGGAATTCAGGCAGCCCACAGAAGCAAAGACTAGTCCCTGGCTGACATTTTGCAAGGAAAGGAGGACCTCAGTTCTACAACTGAAAATAAGTAAATTCAACCAACAACCAGAATGAGCTTGGAAGCAGATTCTTTCCAGAGCCTCCTGGTAAGAGCTCAGCCAGTCAACACCTTGATTTCAACCTTGCAATACTCAGAGCAGAGAAATAAGTATAGCCACTCCAGATTTCTGACCTACAGAACTGTGAGATAATAAATGAGTGTTGTTTTATGTCACCGTATTTGTTAAATAGCAATAGAAAACTAGTATAGTGTCCAAAAGCAATCCACCGCACACAGGAATGTTTTTGAGATCTCGTGTATTATCTAAAACAGATAGTGTGAATTTTACATGAAACATAATGTAAGAGTGCTGTTTGACTCCAAAAGAATGTTCTAAATTTCCATTTTAAAAAACATTTATTGTACACCATATCTTAGAGTACAATGTTTCAAAAAGGCTGTAGCTTCAAATAACCCAGATATCCCCTTTACCAGACAGGATAACAAAGCTCAGTTTGAGAAATAAACAATTAGATGGTCTTCAAGTTTCTTCCCAGTGTTATCATTTTCATGTGACTATATGAAATTTATAAAATTAATATTGAAAATATGTATAAATTGAAGGACATGTACAAACACAATATGGTCTACTTACAACACAACAGAATGTGGCAGACAATAATGTCAGGATAATTCAGCTAAACAACAAAGGAATTTACATTATGCCCCACTGACAAACAACGTTTAGCCCTGCCAAGTATCTTAGCCATGTGGAGGTTATGTTTAGCCAGACTGTCTGATCTGAGCTACACCCATACCCTAGCATAGCCCCTTTCCCAGTCAAACTGGAAATTTCATTTAATGTAAGATAAAGTCGCACTAATGTAGCCAAGGCATACATTATGCTTCTGGACTACCAATTTTGCTAGAAACTTTGCTTTAATGTGATGTTAAATGAAAACCCAGCAATATGTAGACTTATTAACACTAAAATTATTCTGTGTTGGTTGCATCCATAGTTATAACTTTCTGCAGCATGGGAGGAAAAAACTTAGTATAAAATGGAAAAAAGCAGCTTAAGTAAAGCAATGTGAATAACAATTTGACAGGACAATACAAGTTATTATAATAAATGATTTAGAGCAGTAGTTCTTAATATGTTTAGACCAACTTAGAAGGGGTAAAACCCTAAGGCCCACTACCCACCTGTGTGCAATATCCAGATGAATAGGGTTTGGTATTAACAAAGAAGTATCATTCTACAGTAAGTACAGGAGAGATACGATTTATTCATGCCTGAATTCTAACTTCCATACATGTCTTTAATTCTACATATAGGTCCAAAATATTATTGATTAAAATATGCATCACTATAAACTCTAACCAGACAATTCCCACCAAAACACACTGGTTATAATAAAGCTATATTTTATTATTAAATAATTTTAAAGCTATTGAAAGCCATGAGCATCTCAGGACAACTGTCTTTTCTGCTATTTGCAGGAATCCCAACTTTTTATGAGTGTGCACATACAATTAGAATTTGCCAAAATTGCACATATCATGCAGCAAAAATATTTTTTAGTATAATTCTGATTCAAGCCCTCAATAATTACTATTAATATGCAAATTTTAGTAACTTCATATTACTAAACAGAAGGTAAGAGTATGTTAGGGAGGAAAAAAGGTCTTTGGAATTGCACTGCATTGTCATGTACCCATAAAAGCCAGAGAAAAAAATTATATTTATTGATTTGGTTTCTCCCCCATTAAGTGAATCCTGATTATCAGCCAATTGGTATTTTGTAGGCCAAATTCTGAGAATCAATATTTTAGAATATTTAAGAAAACATCAATTAAAATTATGATAGTCTTGATAAAAACCAAAGAATTATAAACTATATTCTAAAATCTAACATCAATACTTTCTGTCCAGCCAAATTTATGAGCCTTCTAGATTTTTCTAGCTTGCAACAGTAATGATATCATAGGTGATATTCACATGCATGTGAAAGAAGTGGGGATGCATGACAGATTCAATCACCTCCAATTTACTATAGCCTGGCAATACTAATCTATAAGCAGGAGGAAATTTGCAAATAACAGTACCTGATCTTCATAAAGAAGTCTTCATAAGCAGCAGCAGATATGCCAAAAAACATTTTTTCTTGGTTCTATTTAATCACACTTCACTAATGAGCGCCACTCTACAAAATGATAAAAGGAAAAGTTACCACAGCAAAGGATCTCAGGTTTTTAAAATAAACTCTTCGAAAATGTAATATGTATCAGCAGCTTTCTAAAACTCCATACTGTATCACTGGCAGAAAACTGGTATTATTAAATTATCAAAAGCAGATGGCCATAATATGTAAATAACTACCACCCAAGTTAGAGGTCATGATTTTCTGAAGAACTAAGTAGAAGGGGCTCAAGAAATCTCAAAAATGCGACGGTGTAGAATGATTCCCTGTAGAAACACATTAATGGTTATGGAACATGTCAATCAGCACCAAATTTTTTTTAATTTACACACATACATATATAAAATCAATAACACAGATACCCTAGGACATTTCATAGAATCATCTTAACCACACAGACTTAAGGACAATGTTCTTCCCTGATCTTTTAAACTCCCAGCTTGACATATGGCAGATCACTGGAAAGAGAAAATGCTTTCATTTATTAATTACTCATCATCTGGGTTACAGAGCCACTCAGAGAGTATTGAGCAGTTTTGAGGGTCTTCCTACATATAAGTTATTTAGTAACTTTTGGTTGGACACAGATCCTATCAGATCAGGCAACAAATACATCTCAAGGTGCAAAGGCATCTATCACATGAGTTGTGCTCCTGTTATATGAGTGGCATTCTCTTCCTGTACATCCCTGTAAGTTGGTAGTGTGGTACAACATTTCACTGTCATTGACAGTCAAGTCGGGCCCTTCTAGAATGTTCTAACAGTATGAGCTCAAAATTATATCAACCACTTAACATTCTTGTACACCTTTCTTTTTCCTTCTCTTTCTCTTCAGAGATTTCTCTATATGTTCTATCTTCTTGTTCTATTAAGCCAGAACTATAAATAAACATAGCTGAGCCTCTCTCCTAAACAAGGCTTTCTCAGAGAAATTCTGACTCATAATCCCAGTGTCCAAAGGCATGCTCAAATGAGATCATAGGTTTTATGTTCCCAGGACTAGCCTTAAAACAAAACCATTTATGTAAGAACACTTTATATTCAATGCCCTATACTTAAACCCTTTTTAAATTGACCACGCTGACTTTATCTAACTTAATTCTGTTAATACTTGGTCAAATCTGTAAGCTGAAATATTATGTTAGTAAGGATCTGATATTAGGGAAGTCTGCTTTTCACAATATAGCACTTCCGATCAACATTTTTTTCTGTGCTCATTAACTAGTGCCATATTTATTTAGCCAACCACATCAGTATCTACCAAGTGCAGAACCCTTTATAAGATATTCTGGGTAAGGAAAGGAAGACCAGTGCATTTAGACTTCCACTTATGTTTAATCCTCAGAGCCGCACAGTGGCCTCCAAGAAATCTTTCAGCTGTACTCAGTTCTGCAGGCGTGTTCATTTAGTACCTGTTAGTACAAGAGTTAATGCGAGAAAGCTTTTCTTGTTTCTGATCCTTGGGAGGCCTCTAATTATGCCTTTCCAATGAGTAAGATATTTTAACCTGTTGGATTTTACATACTAGTAGGATTTTTAAGAAGGGACGCATTGATCAGAGTGGGAAACATTCTTAGAGAGAATGGAGATTTGTATACCATCTGTGTACCAGTAGTAATGAAGCCCACTTAAGTTTTCTTAGTGAGGTGAGGGTCAGAGAGAAATAAGAGAAAGCACAGTTGAGCCTGAAGGAATAGCCATTAATGGGAAAAGAAGAAACTGACCAAAAGGCACAGAATGAGTATTTTGAAAGGTCTGAGAAGCAAGAAATTATGGTGTTATTGAAGTTAAGTGAAAAAAGAGTAACAAGGCAGAAAGAGAAGCTGAGGATGTACAATGCAGTAGAAAGAGCCAGTAAGGTGAGACTAGAAAAAGGGGGCTGCCAATCTATCCAGAAGGAATTCACTGATGACCTTATTCAGAACAGTTGTGGTGGAATATAATAATGGAAGCAAAATTTCAAAGCATTAGTGGAGGGGAAATAGAAGTAGTTGTTATAAACAACACAATCAGCAAATTGAGTTTTACTTGAGAGATGAAAGGATTAAATTACAGCTGGAAAAATTATGGAGTCAAGAACAGTTTTCTGCAGAAAGAGAAAGGCCCTGATAATGTTTAAAAGTTTAGGGAGGAAGTAATATAAAGGGAGGAGGACACTGATGAGACCAATAAGAGAAGGGAAAAGCAATAGCTCCCCCTCAGAAAGGAAGAAAAGAGAATATGTGTAAAAGTCTTCAACATTTTTAGAGATGTCAGTAGAGATGAAAGAGGAGAAAAATGATGACAACAATGAAAGAGAAAATCAACATTTTGATTTTTTTTCTGTTACTTCTCTAAAACTATGCTTTTTCAAAATTGTTTCAGTTTCATCCAAATTCCAAAAACATTTAACAAACTCCATGTGCCAGCACTTGGCTAGGAACATATCCTGAACATACATCTCTTTACCTGGAAGAAACATTGTTTATAAGGCAAACACGCACACAAAAAAGCTAACTAAATTAACATTTATGTGAATATTCTTGTACATATGATCTCATTTGCATCTCAAAATAACCTTGGAAGATAGAGCAGATGTTAATCAACTCTACAGATGAGGAAACTGAAAGTCAAAAAAACAGAGTGATGTCAACTATTGTATGGTTAATTGAGACTCAGAACCAAAACTTCTAGTTGCGAGCCAGGGCCATCTCCACTGAAACCCAAAAGTCCTCAGTGGATTTGACTATGGATGTGATTTACTAACTTTTTTCTGACAGCTTGGACCTTAACTTAGAAGTCAATAAGGCTCATAGCTTCACCAATTTCAGATGTAGTCAGATGATGCATGTCTATTACATTCCCCAAGGACAGAGTGATGTGTGGCCATGGCAGCTTCATGCAAATTGTATCTAGCAAGTCAGAGTTTAGAAACCTTAGGTACAAAAAATTGAGGTGAAGAAGGTAGAACAGAATATCACTTTTTTTTTTTAATTTCTGAAGAGGGTGATCCAGAAACTGAGTACTACATTTTTATTTCATCTCTGTTGCCAGTTTGGACTTGCTTATAAAGTAGAAAACAGAGTTCACTTTGTCTCTTATCTGATTTGTTGAAATTATTGTTGCTTACTTTTGTCTTGGTTGTAAATACCTCTTTTTCTCTGTCTAGGTTCACTTTAAACGTTTATCACAACATTTTTTTATGATGCAGTTGCTTCCTCTTTACTCATTGTCCGATGTCTACATATGGACTCTGACTATTGATAGAGCATTTTCCTTTTGATTCATTCAGGAATGAACTGAATAGCTCCAGCAATAGAAAAAGGGAAATCATTTTGAATCTATCCCATGAAATATAGCAATTGTTATTAAATTAAGAAAGAAATATTAGAACTGCAGTTATATACTAAAAAATACTTTCCTGCATATTAAGGAAGCCATTACAATTTCTGCAGTTCATCTTTCATATACAGTTATTTATTTATTTCGCACACTATTTCTGTGATATAGGTTGAACATGATCCTCATTTATAGATAAAAAAGTAAGATATAAGGAATAACATGTTGATGGCTGCACTACCAAAGGAAGGGAATTCTACCAAGAGACTCAGAGCGAGCATAGGAGAAAAAAAGCAAAGGAAAAATGTCTCCTGACTCTAAATTCCATTTTCATGCATTAATTAAAACTCAGTATGCCAAAGAGATACCTGTACCCCCATGTTTATTGCAGCACTGTTTACATTAGCCAAGATATAAAATCAGCCAGTGTCTATCAACAGATGAATGAATAGAGAAAATGTGATATATATACACAACAGAATACTGTTCAACCATAAAAAAAGAATAAAGTCACATCATTCATTGCAACATGGATGAGCCTGGAAGACGTCATGTTAAGTGAAATAAATAAGATGCAGAAAGATAAATTCTACATGTTCTCACTTACATGTGGAAGCTAAATAAGTTGAGCTCATAGAAGTAGAGAGCAGTTGAGGTCCATTTAAATATTTTTTAGCTGAAACTTTTAGGAAATAATGTATCTCATCTAAAAAAACACTTAAAGTTCAACAATTCTTTCAGTTTCTTTTTCTTCTATTAAATTCAAGTAAAATTATATTTTTTCATTAAAGTGTCTTCTATAATAAGCCCCATCTTAATAAAAGTATTTCCAATTGATCTGTGTGTGTGTGTGTGTATATATATACATATATATATATATATATATATATATATATGCACATGAACAAAAAGATAAACTCTAAAATGATGTTCACCTAATGTTTACAATGATTTTTTTCTACATGGTAGGATTTGGGGTGAATTTTTTCATCTTTATCTTTAACTTTTTTCTATTTTTGAATTCATTACAATGAGAATATATTTCTACAAAAATAATAGTACAATATTAAAAGCATAAGAACATACCAAAATTGTATTAGTCTGTTTCCATTGCTTATAACAAAGTACCTGAAACTGGTTGATTTATAGAGAAAAATGAAAATTATTGCTTACAGTTTCTGAGGTTGAGAAGTCCAAAGTCCATTTGGTGGTAGTGACGGCGACCCAGGGGTCTCACATTGCAAGATGGTGGAAACAGAGAGAGCAGAGCAAGAGAGAAAGACAGACTCTCTTCTTCTTTTAATGCCCTCAGAACCACACCTCTGACCACCATTTTTAATCCATTCACTACTGCACGAACCTACAATCCAATCACCTCTTCAAGGTTCCACCTTTCAATAACCATAATAGGATTTCCCACCCTCTTAACAATCACAGTGGGGGCTCAGTTTCTAATACATAAAACTTGGGAGACACAATTCAAGCTTCAGGGAGTTTGAGGACATAATTCAATCCACTATAAAGATGATAAATATTTTATCACTGGGAAGTGAAAATATGGATGATTGTTATTTTTTTGTACATTATTGTACTGTTTAAATAAAAAAAAATTGATAAGCTAAAAAATATTTAAATGGACTCATATCACTTACCATCACCTGAATTTGTTTAGAAGTAAAAAGATTCTTCAAAGAGACTGGATGGAAATTTATTATCACAAGGCACATAATAGTAGATAATACAACTTAAGTATTAAGTATTAAGACCTGAACTTGAAATCAGGTCTTTCCATGGCCAGACCTCTATTTCCATTTTATATTCTTCCACACCTTCTCCCATTATCCCCCCATGCCATCCCATCACTCCAGCATTTGTTTCAGTGTTCCAAACTCCATGGCCCCTCAGCAAAATTCACCTATTTGACTGTATTTATATTCTTGACATCTTTTGTTTACTCCTTACTAATTTGTGGGCTTCAGGTCATGAACCTTCATTCCCCTGACCGACATCTAGTGGACTTTTCAACAATAGAGGAAATATTATGCAATACATATTTTTATCCCAATTATCCAGAAATCTTTAATAATTGGAGAAAGTGACTAATATGACCTCCTGAGGGATTCCATTTCATTCACAATAAGCTCTATGCAGTGGGAAGAATCTTTAGTATGAAAGAAGTAAATATTACTTCATCCAATCCCTTCAGTCTAAAGATGAGGAAGCAAAGATCCTGATGGTTTAAATGTTCTACCTGAAACCATTCACTTGGCACCAGACACGATTCAAGAAATTGTTCCCTGACTCCTACCAGTCTACTGCTTTTTTCCATTCTACTAAGCTGAATCTTAAATAAGTCAATTTTTTTTAGCTAAAGTTACCTTTTTTAGGAAAACTTTTAAAAGTTCCTAAGTACACTAAAAATATGATGTCTACTTCTTGTCTTTTCACTACTATTGTTGAGTTCAGAGACTTACAATATGATGATGATACCTAGATTATACGTTCAATTTCCAAGTTATAGTCTGCATATTCCCAGGGCCACAGATACATTTTTAAATCATGGGCTTGATGGAACTTGAAATGTGATTCTCAATAAAGATGAATTTATCTTCACTAGTAGGGGAGAAAAGATAAAACATTGTCTACTGAGAGTGTCATCAAATTTTGCACAAAAAGCAGCATATGTAAAGATTGAATCTCGCATAAAAAAAGAGAAACTGCTTTTTTTTTTTTTTTTTTTTTTTTGCAGCTGGCCAGTACAGGGATCCAATCCCTTGACCTTTCTGCATTGTTTATGTTTAGAATGTATATAGATTATTGAAAATGTTAAATTAACCTCACCTCTTTTC
Organism: Cynocephalus volans; assembly: GCF_027409185.1. NCBI lineage: Eukaryota > Metazoa > Chordata > Mammalia > Dermoptera > Cynocephalidae > Cynocephalus > Cynocephalus volans. The sequence continues at coordinate 54,670,900 of NC_084473.1, forward strand.
CCAACTAGATATAAAGCATAGAGATGGTGGATATTAAAACTGGGTCATGGGATAAGGGAGATGGTCTGTAAGGAATGCTGAAGAACATCTGATGGCTTAGAATTGGATAGAAAATATTAAAATAGAAATGAAAAGCATTGTTTCAGCATTGTCCCTGTACAGAGTAAACTTCAATTAATATTATTTAAATAAGATTACATTTTATAGCCATCCTATAGTCTTAAATATCTCATAATATAATCTTTGAAACATGAATAACAATGAGGTACACTATAAGAGGGCTGTATAGCCAGATAATTTAAGATTATGAAGGTGTTGCAAATGTGAAGTTTCTAGATTAAATCTGAACACTTGCAAACACATGACTTTATCTCTTCCAGCTCCCAAAATCTCATTGAAATGATAGCAAAATGTAAAAATGAGGATGAATCAGTAATCATACCAGAAAAACTAGAAAAGTACCATCATCAGATTTATTGAGTTTGGGAAAATATAATTCAGTTGGAATCTAATTGACAGCAAAACTGAATTGTGATGAAGAACCGGAGATACACACAGAAGAATAAAAAGTTAGTTTTCCCATAGACCCCTAGATTCCAAATTATGAAAGAATATCTCCTCTATTAGAAAAAAGGTTACCATAAGAAATAAGCAATCAGAATTCGTGGATGTTAAAAATATGATTATCATATCTGTAAAAAAAAAATTCTGAATTTTGTACTAGTTATGCTAAAAAAAAAGTTAATGATCTGGAATATCAACCTGGATATTCCCCAAAGGTAGGGCATAAATACCGAAATGAATTTATGAGAGAAAGGTAAGAGAGAATATTTATCAAAAAATAATTTCCAGAAGCAGAGACATTGAAAAGAAAAGAATGATTCAAGGAAATGATTAAAGCACATTTCCATGAACTTAAAAAAGATAATTTGTCAATTAGATGAGAACCTATTGAATGCTTTATCAGAAGAATAAAGAAGCACCCATCTATAAAATCTATGAAGAACAGTGGTAAAGAGAATATATCACAAATTTCAGTAGAAAAAAGGGAGGTTACCTGCAAGGAAGGAAAAGCAGACTTTCATGTGTCCTCTCTATTACAATATTGCAATAATAGAGCACTGTCCAAAAGCCCTGAGGGGAAATATGTCAAACCTAAATTTCTATATTCAAAAACTATCATTCAAATACAAGGACAGATAAAAGATTTTAAAGAATAACAGTACTCAGATATTTTACTACCCAAGAACCTTCTGCAATTCTCAAGAATATCTTCCAGCTGAGTGAAAATTAAATTCTAGAAAGGAGAAACCTAAGATATAAAACTCATGATGAAAAAAAAGATAATAAAACTTACAGTAAACGGTTATCAACCGTATTATCAATATGGTGGTGAATATAATTAGGTAAAGATTTATTAAACAGATGAGGTACAGTATTAAGAAGAAAAGCCACTGGAAGAAAATTCAATCTGATTTCAACAAAATTGTTTGATAATGGAAAATGTGGGAGGAAAAAAATAAATCATGATAAAGGTCTTATCTTGCTTGGAGTGAGGGCTACTAATGCTGATTATTTTCTGAACCTTTATGGAAAATGTTGTTTCAATATTTGCTAAAATTTTTATTGTACTCGGCTTTTTCAGTCAGGAGAGGCTAGGCAAGTTTGTGTTAACAAGCAAGCCCAAAGCTCAGTGGCTTAAGCATGATAATAGCCACTCAGGAACCCACGCTGGCAAAGGTTCCACTATCAATGACACCATCACCTCAAGATGAGATGTCAGGGTTCACTGCTACAGATGAAGAGAGTATGAAGGGAAAAACAGACAAGCAGCACATGAGGAAATCATGTCTTGGCTCTCAAATGCTACAGTCCATAAGTAACAGATGTTGCTTCTATTCACATGTCACTGGTCAAATGAAGTTACATAATCATACTTGCCTTCAAAAGAGCAAGGAAATGCAATCCTCCCTATTTTATAGGAAGGAAGTGTCCAGTGAGTGTTACTAATGTCTACACAATAGTAGACTAGAAATTAAAGGTGGAACCTCCAAACTTCTAGAAGGCATAGAATAAAAGGGGAAGGGAAACAGCAACAAAAAAATAGAAAATATATGGTATGTTGTCAGCAATAACACCAAGCATATCAAGGATCAATGTGAATGAGAGATATGCCCCCAATAAAAGACAAAAATACTTAGACTGATTACTAAATAATTAAAGTCAGTGGAATTTTCTTCATGAGAGAGGTCCAGGTGAAATGACACCAAAAGTCGAAAATAAACAGATGAGAAAAATAATGGAAGTATGCTAAAGTGGAAGAAGAGGAGGAAAAAGGAAGGGGAAGAGGAAAAGTAAGAAAACAGAAGTATTGATGTTAACATCAGACAAATTAGAATGTATGGCAGGGCAAACTAAGGAGAATAGAGATTATTACCATCGATAAGAGGTAAAAATCAACCAACCCTGTAATAGTTACGATTTTTAATGCACTATATAGAAAATAATTAAAACAAATGATGTAAAACAAGAAGAATTTGACATAACTAAAACCACCCAGAAGGTAAAGCTCACGGACGCACAAATCGTAGTAACATAAAGGATTTGGGTGACATAATCAACATGCCTGATGCATATATGCCTGAGTGTATATGTGTAATATATCATGTTAATACTTGGGAACGTATACAGACTTAACTAGTTTCCTTTTGTGAAAGGCAAAAGGAAAAAAAGCGGGGGGGAAAGGGGCAATATTAAAGAAATTTCTGTAACTTCCCAAGCCCGAAGGAACGGAAGATAGGAATAATGTTAAGGATGGTGCTATGTTTTTATGCATCTTAACTTCAGTCTGTCAAAGAGATTGACATGAGATTGACATACCAACTCCATATATATTTGCATTTTCTCACTGTAATTTTTTTTTACTTTGAATATTTGGGAACAATTCTAGTCCGTATGAGTTTTGTTTTGTTTTTTAAAAATATTTATTAATGTATTTGTCTTATCTGGGAGATACCAATTGACAAGCTCATTAGCTTTTATACATAGACATACTAATATTTCATTATTTTATTAGCCAATTAGTTTTACTATGTTCAGAAGATGCAGAGTTCCAGATAATCTTCATCATCAGCAGTATCGGCATCACACTATTTCCTAAACTATAACTTTTGTTTTAAAATCTAAGTGCACTGCTCAAGCTACATCTAAATTGAACTGACAAGGCCAAAAATATAAATGCTACGGGACCAGACAGGTGAGTGAAGCAGGCCAGCTGTAAGACAAGACAGTGGTAAAGACTCTGGAAAACAGGAGTACAGTTGCCTCATCTTAGGGGAGAAGAGCAACTACTTCTCAGCTCCAGCCACCTGTAACCATGTAGGAATTCAGGCCTTTGCAGTCACATTGCCTCATATACCAAGAGAAGCTGGGAACCCAGATTTTTATGTAAAATTAACATGGTAAATAAATCAATACAATTTTTAAACAGTATGCAAGAAAAAAAAAGTGCAGGTTCTAGATGGAACCTACAGGCAAGCTGTCAGTTTGAAACCTGGCAGTTCTGGGTATCTAGATAGGTACACTTATCTCTCAGCAATAACAGGCATCAGTCTACAATTTGTAATGAGAATGCAGGACAGAGGAGCCACTGAAATAGCCTTTGAACTAATTAACCTTCCTGAGCCCTACTCTGTTTCTATCCATTCTCCACAGCTGATAGAGTAATATTATGAAAACTCAAATTTTATTTGGTCACTCCCATTTATAACCTTGCAATGGCTTCCTCTTGGGGAATCCATTTTTTCTCTTCTTTGAGATCTTTCTAAGAGGAATCACACTTAGTTCTCCTTACAGGAACATCTCCTAGTGCAAGAACATAAATTCTTTATACTCTGGTTGGAGAAGAGTGTAGGCACTTCATGGATATCAGCAGCAATTTTCCAATGAGAATATCCTTGACACTTTAGAAAGGAAGCTTTCAGAAGTCTTCAGGTTTACCAAGTTGCTACTCCTTTATAAAAACAGTTTTAAAATGACTGCTATTGTGTTATGTATTATCAACACTGATATTTCAAACAGTAAAATGTAGTTTGTGATCTTGTTTGTACTTTGTATCTTTAGCAAGTCCTCTTATGATTTAGAAAAATCAGATCATTGTGTACTTTATTCTGTTAAATAGATTGAAGGCTTTCACGTTAAATTCTTAGAAAGTTATTCTCTCTCTTAATAGAAAACTTAATAGAAGGAAGTGAGAAAAAGATACGAAGACTGTCAGCTTTACTGATGGTCTTTAATTCATGTCTGTAGGTGCCAGGTTAACTTTTGATGATAGCCCCTTATAACTTTAGGAGAACTAAAGTTATATTCTATTCAGAAGGCTTATGCATACATTGAGAAAGAGTTTACTAAATTCTTACTATCTCTTTCAAAGAATGATTATGAAAAAATTGTCTTTTTATGCTCACTGGTATTTTAAAAATTCTTTTTCTGTTACAAAAAGATGTATTTTGAAGAGTAAACAAGTAATATGTAGCTCATATTTCAGGATCACACTGCTGACACCAACTTTAGATTGCTTTTCCAGAGATAGTGAAGGATTTGCATTACCCACCCCATGCTTTCTCAGAGCATAACTTGTCATATGTAGAAGTCACCTGGACAGGATAAGGCTGTGATCAGTAATCATGAAATAAAGCAGAAGACTCTAGAGAAATTAAATGCATGGTTTTGATCTCATTTTCAAAACATTTATTTTCTAACGAATAAAGCATTTATTCTCTAGCCAACCTGAATCATGCAGGGTTATTTTCTCCAGTTCCAAAGTTGTGTATGCCAAGACTCTATAGTACTGGAAACTGTTATCAACTCCTTTCCAGCAGCCTAACTGGAGTGGTCTCAACACTACTCGACGTTAATAAGGGAGAGAGGAAAGCGTTTGATATAGCAGACTGACATTGCTGCCAAATTCCCAATCTATTTTACAAACAGACCAACAAAAGATTGCACTAACTCCCCCTACATGCAGTCACACCCTCAGATGGAGAAATTGAAGCAATGTGAATATACTTTTACTGACATGGACTGTGTCCATGAGACAAAACATCAGGCCTGCTCAGAACCCAGGAAGTTCTCAGGCACCCAAACATTGACATACAGCCAGGTTCCTGCCCTCTATGTCTGTGTAAACAGGCTTACAGTTCCCTGGCCTCAGGTCCATATTAGGCCCTAATTTCTCTGTGCAATTATCATTTTATTATAAATTCATAGAATCAGATTTACTAACAGCAGCTAAGGTAAAACCCAAATGAGTTTTGTTTGTTTTGTTTTTAATGTCTTTGAACTTTTGACTCTAATTTAGGTCAGGATACTATTTTTATTTTCAATTACTTATTTCTGAAATATAATGAAACCTTTTTGTCAATCTTATTTCTTTTCAGAAATAGGAATCAAATGTCTATATTAGGTTCTTCTTACCTGAGACAAAAGGCTTCTTTGATGATTACCTAGTATCTATTTGGTCATTAATCTTCTGGTCCCAGTTCATTTGATAGCTACCACATAACATATGTGTGTGTGTGTGTGTGTGTGTGTGTGTATATGTATATACATACATATATTTTACTGAAAGAAGAGTTGAAACCATATTTTTTTCTATTAAAAATAATAACTGATTTCCATTTTCCCTTCATTTTGATGAATATTTTATATTAGAGTGCATTAAATTCCATTTGCAGTTAATTTTACTGGTACATTATGTTTTAAAGGCTAACTATTGATCCCTACATGATTTAGATAGTATTGAGAGGAAAAAATTTTTTAAATGTATTTAATGGACAGACCACATCCCGTAGCTAGCTCATAAATTAATATCATAAGTCACAAAGGAAAATGGTCAAGAGAGTGTGAATATCTCAGTAATACTGACACCTATTACTGGGAAAACAGTCTTAGACTCAGAGCACACAGATATAGATCAGTTGTGCCATCTTTTTATTCAAAGGACATCACATTTTATTAGTTGACAATCTGTAATGTTTAGCTGTACTTTAAGAGCCAATCATGATAATTTTGATACATGCCTAGATATGTGTGAAATATTTCTACCTAGGAATCTCTTCTTCTTACACTCCACCTGCAAAGCCAAGTGTCAGAAGTAGTTGCCATCCATCTTTTTTTTTTTTAAGGAGCAATTTATTTTGATTAAAATGTATTGTACCATTAGAGAAAAAGTTTCTGAAATGCAAAAAGTAGAACAAACTTGGGTTTTCTATCTTTGAGTTCATACAATTCATCCAGAATCTGGGTCTTATATACCACAAGGCAATTTTCATAATTTAAAGAGAGAAGACTGGAAATCTGGTTTATCATGTTCTTATAATTCTTTCAGAAACGTGAGGAAATGTGAGGACCACTGTGAATCAAACAATAATCATGAAATTAGGAACAAAAGAATCAGACAGAACAAAGCCTTTTTTTTTTCCTTTTTCCTCCTTTCTTTTTTAGGATTCTAAATCACATACAAAACATTTGTTCTGCTCCAGCTCTTTGTGAACTAATTGGCTCTCCTGGAGGGATAGGTAATTGTACCTGACTACACAAGCTGTCCCGAAGCTCCCTTGGAAAGCTCCAGTAAGCTTCTAGTGTTAGCAGCCATCAAGGATTTCACAGGTCAGGCACCGGATCGATACAGCTAAAAGCAGCAGGGACTGTAATGTCGACAGCAGGTTTCAGAAAGCGCCGCAAGTGCCAGTTTGTTCCTCTTCATGCAGAAGCTCAAGACAGCTTAATTAACCCTTGGAAAATACAATTTATCCAGAGGCTCGGCAGGTCCCTACCAGGCCTTATTGGTGAACTGATAGGAGAGATACTATAGCTGGCAGCACTGAATTCCCATTTCCCCCTTAATGCTGTTTCAGTTAGGATGCAAAGAAAACACGGTTTCGGTGGATGTGTTCATCCTGTCCTGAAGAGCGTGCGACAGGAGGCGGCTTTACAGGGGGTTTTGTTAGAACTCACTTGCGACTTCAGCAGGAGCAAGGCCGAGCCTAAGCATTGATCATCTGAGTCCTGGGGTGAGGAATCCGGGGTATGTGTGCATGGGGGTGTGTGCGTGTGTGTGTGAATTAGATGCGTGGGAGGGGGAGCCAGAGGGAGGGAGGAAAAAAAAAAGACATTTTTCACTTTTTCACTGATGTAAATGCTTCCATGCCCTCATATAAAGAAGTCCCCTTATTAGTTGTCTATTTTCTATGTCTATAATACCACGGAACCAAGAAAAGTACAGATCTGAACATATTTCACATGCCCCAAATATTTCGTTTTAGAAGAAGAAACACCTGCCAGAGGCAACAATGAGAAAGCAGCTAATTTGTCATATGTTGTACTCAAACCCTCACCTCCAGTGTTGCCCACCATGCCATGAGTCTCTTCTGCTACAGTTCTTCCGTGCTAAGGCAAGCTGCTGAAGAGACATAAATGAAACTAGCCAGATACAGAAAATATTGGAAGTTAGTGGGGCTTGAGGAATTGTGGCAAAAATGAATGGTCTGATGCATTCACTTAAATTGATTGTATCTACTTATATTTGCATTCACATTCACATTAGCCACATTTTTAATTTGTATTATTTCAATTAATTCATATAAAAGTATTTTCCTAGGTTTATATCTATGGTCATTAGTAAAAGTTCATAGCATTCAGGTTCCAGAACAGTGAACTTTCTCATGGATGCAGAGTTGATAGATGCTGTGTCCTGTCTGCTGGCTCATTTCCATTTATGATCAGAAGCAAAGTAGATTGAAGTGGAAGTAATATAATTAAATACTGATAAAATGTGCATAGGATGGTGGTAGATGTAAGACCAGGATCCAGCCATAATCTCTGAAATAATTCCTAACAAACATAATACACACAGGGTAAAAGCAATGGTATCACTCATCACCAGTCTTTCTGTTACTGGCTCTTCTACTGGGTATCAGCGTGCCTTTATTCAACAAATGTCTACTGAGCAGTTAGTATATGCCAAGCATTGTTTTAGACCCTAGTGATATGGCAATAATAAAAAATTTTTAAAAATTAAAAAATAAAAAGATGAGACTGAATCAAAGAGTTTACTTACTTACTAGTGTGAGTAGACAAAAGACAAACAAAAATGCTTACATGCTATCTCAGGAAGTGACGATAAAAAACATTTGGCAAGGTAAGAATATAGAGAATTAGACTTCCATCATTAGCATAATTCGGGAAGGTTTCTGTAAAAAGGTGACATATGAGGAAAATTGAAAAGAACAGAGTAATGTTCCATGCAGATATTTGGAGGAAGAGCTGTCCAAGTAGAGGCAGCATGTGCAAAGGTCCTGAGGTTGGAGCATGCTTGACCCGAGCACAGAAGGGTAAGGAGGGCTCTGTGGTTGAAGCACAGGGGAATGAGGCAGGAAATTAAATCATAGATACAGTCAAGGGCCAGATGATGTAAGGCTTTATAGGCATCACCAACGGTCACACAGCTAGTAAGTAGAGTTGGGATTTAAACACAAAATTAACTGCATGCTGTTAACCACTGTGCAGCAAACTGTTTGTTTTATACGATTTGCAATTATCTCCCAAATCATGAGAGCATCATTTGCAAATGCTCTCTCCCTCTGCACCAACCACACATTACTCTGATTAATCAATAGTCGACTTTAATTTCAAACTAACAGACTTATTAACTGATCAGCAAGGATGGCTTTATCTCTACCTAAAAATAGACATCAGTGCTTTCTATTTCCTTCTAGAGAGAGTGACAGAGACTAGGTCAAGTATTACATGTGTCTTCCAATAACACTTCCAAAAGGCTGTGCACATAAACACAGTCCTTGGCTAGTGATACTGGAGAGGATCTCGGAGATTAACTACTCAATGCTCCTCATTCTATGGACAAGGAAAGGAAGTCTCAGAGTAGTTAATATTTTCCTTTTTAAATTCAGGAAAGTGGAATCCCAGAGAGATGATTCGTAATCTAGAAACTGTGATCTTCTACGTCAGTGTCTGGCAGTCCTCTTGTCACCTTCTCTTCCCTTTCTGACCAACTCTGCCCCCGTCCTCTCCTCCCAACCTCTATTTCTGATATCATCTAATTCACATTTATGAATTTTAAAAACTTCCTATGGTGATGAGCACATAAGAAAAAGATGAATAAATAAAATTTCTAAACCTCATTTTTCATTTTACTGTCATTCTTTTCTTCTGCAAAGTATTTCACTGGAGCAGCTAGCAAACAAAAGAACAATTTACACATGTGAATTTCACTTTATTTCTAAGCCTCTGTGGTGACTGAGAAAAGAATGGGAGGGAAGATGATGCAGTCTAGGGCAAAGGCACAGCACAAACATGCCACTCAGGTGACCAGCTTGCCACAGGACTTTGAGCAAGCCACTCACATAGGCTAAGCCTTAGTTTCCTCATCTGCAAATCGAGTATTGAATAGATCATCCCAAAGTCCCTGTCAGGATTAGAGGTTAAATTCATGTCACCAAGGACCAGCACCTAGACGTCACAGTTGGTCCTCCAAAGCCACACACCATTTCACTACGGCTGAGATTTCTGTACATTTCACACAGCCACCATTCAAATTGTGGCTTGCACTGCTAGTTCACACTTATTAAAGCTCAGCTCATGTGTCTGTACTCTCGTTTTCAAGATGAGTTAAAAGAAATAAGAATTTGTGTGCTATTCATTCCCTTTCAAAAGCATATTTTCAAGATGTATTTAGGCAATAGTACATTTCCAAAGCATAATTTTATCCTAATGTAAAAACTGCAAATATATTTCTTTTTGCATATTTGGCAAATCCTTAAATGACCTCATATTTTAGCATCATTATATAATACACAAGGAAGATGCATCTTATGTGAACTTATACACATAAATAGGATTTTTAAAATGTTCTTGACACATTACCTTATGCTGCATGCTTTTTATGGATTATGAAAGAACAGAAGATTAATATACTAACTGAAGTTTGAGAAATTCTCAACATTATCTGAATTTCTATAGCTCTACTCCATACCATCACACATTCAGACATCAGTCCTATTAACAGTGTCCTCAAAGTATTTACATGTTGACTTCATTTGAATAAGATTTTTTATATTTTCTTTTCACAACCAATAGATGATAATATCTACATCACAAAGATGAGAGAATGTTATATTTATTGACAGATGTTGCACATGCACATTATAGTTATTGCAATGTTTTTATGATCAGACTGGAAATAACAGAATTAGCAAATACATCTCTCTGTTTAATGACATTTCCAGAATAGTATTTAATGCTCTAAGAACTATTTAAACTATCATGACACCATGTAAAATAGTCATCCCTATTTTTCTTTAGTTTTTACCTGGCTCCATTTTTCTTCATAAGCTTATTACTATCTGATATTATGCTATAAATATATCTCCCTACTTGTAAACTGTCACTATAAAGTGAGTTCCATGAAGGTGGAAAGCTTGACTGTCTAATCACTGTATCTCTAGCACCTACAGAAGTGTCAAGCACATAAAAGATGCAAAGTACATATTTGTTGAATAAATAAATGAACTCTGGATCATTTATGTGTTTGTAAACACGTATACATAACATTAAGTTCAGACATTATGCATATACCCAATCATAGGTATATAGTATATTATTTTATTTAACATTAAAATATCTTGAAAGCTGATAATTATACTAATGTAATAAGCTCACAAATATGAGATTGGACATTTGCAAAGTCATGTTAAAGAGATTAAAGGCCTCCAAAGCTAAGAGTGAGACCAGGAGATATTTATGTGCTTAGTCTCATTCAAAAAATGATGGAAAAATAGCTAAATCTTTCATAACAACACCTTCAAGACAAATGGTATGTCAAGAGAACAGGAGTAAAAAGCAGTAGAAGTATAGAAAAATAGGACCCAGAAATTTCAAAGTTGGCAATGTATAAGAATCAGAGTAATTGGGGCACTAGAGGAGTAAGGCAGAGGTGTCTCTTCAAGTCTTCCTTACTACCATCCCCCTGGCTCTGATTCCAACCTCACAGAACAGACTTTTGTCTATGAATTGGCTTATGAGGCTGCTTGATGAGGGGGACAGGGCCTTTCCTGTTTAAAAAGTATTATCATTATCTTCTCTAGAAAGAATATATCTCATAATAAATTAATAAACTGTATCTCTGATTTAGATAAGACCTTTATTATTATGAGTGTAAAATCATCCATGACATATTTCCTCCTTCTCGGTACATGACAATATCTACTTTGTGAGATTCTAAGCAAGGTACAGACTCTGGACTGAGGTGATCCAACAAAGAGATCCTGTCACAATTGTGACCAGTCAGTGTTGGTGTAGCCATACTCCTACATAGCATATATGAATGGATTCCTTACTTTAATTAATGAAAAGTCTGCTTAAATATGTACACTGTAGTTATACAATACTTTATATTCCTACCAAGGCCTTCAACTTTTCACTTCTTTTAAGTATTTCCAAGATATTTCAAGTTAAGACAATGGACATACATTCAGTAGCTTTAAAATCTCTCTCAGGGAACAAGCACCACCTCACAGAGAGGCATGGGGTAAACCTGCTACAACTGGATAGATGTCAAAAGTAGACAGTGAGACTTAACTGTCTTAACAAGACAGTTTATCACTCGCAGCTCAATGAACAGAAGGTGTGTCATCAGGGTACTGCAGGTTCCACTCGTCTCCCAAGTCCCGTGGGTATTGTGATGGGCCAGACGGATGATTTGCACACAGTGGATTGAGTTGCAGCTGAGGAAAGCAGGATCAAGGGATTAGCACTTTTTGTCGCAGGTAGCAAACAAGCCAGTAGTCATGTAGGGGTCACTTTGGCTAATTTAGTTTCTCAACATGACCAGCCACAAAGTTTGCTCAGTATCATAAGACATAGATAAGAGGAAAGTAAGTATATAGGTAATAAATTGTGGTTTTGGTTTTGTTTTTGTTTTTGCACCCCCTAAGGACTGCCTCCAGTTTGGTTTACTTAGCATTTGTCCAGTTCTAAAATTAAAATTTTCTCCTCTAAACAACACTATTGTCTATGGTTCTTTCATGGTGACAAGTTCTATTGAATGCTGGAAGTTGCCTTTTTTGTCATCTAATCAAATCATTCCAGAAAGTGAATGTACAAAAGCTTTTCAGAGAAAATAAGGCAAAGCAATCAAGGTTGAATAATTCTGAAAACTTAATAAAGTAAAAACATAAGTAAAATAACAAAACAAGAACAGTTATCAATCCTCTGGAATTATATTTAAGACAAAGTTACTAGTTTATGGGGATTTTTCAGGAAAAAAAATTATATTCCAAGAAACTATGAAAATATTAAATGTGTACAGACAGTGATACAAAATGACCAAAAAGAATTATTCAACTAACTTTTTACTTGATCATCCCAAGAGAGTGGTTAGTAATCAACTAGATAACAAGCGAGGTCTAGGGAGAATGATCAGTGTGCAAGCAGCAGGAGACAGCTTGATGAAAATGTTGCATTTGAGAGGAATTATTTAGGTGTCTATGTTCAGAAAAATTGAAAATTTCACATATAAATATATATTCAAAAATACTTAAAAATATTAGCAAATATAATATTTAAATTAGATTTAGTTTTAAGATTATTATTCAATTTAACTTTATTTGAAATTTTCTTATGTAATAAATTAAATATCTTATTAAATTTTATTATAAAATATAATAAATCCATTTAAACCCATTACTAAATTTTAATAAATTTCAACTCATGACCAATTTTGTTTTCTCTATAATGCCACTCTCTTCTCCCTTTCTTTACCTCTGCTGGATTATATTAAAACCAGTCTCAGGCATTGTTTCATTTTGTCTTTAGATATTCCGTGACTCTTTTAATTGACAGATTTTTTTTTCTTTTTTTCTTTTCTTATTTTGTTTTTTGTTTTGTTTGTTTTGTTTTGTTTTTTGCAATTTATTTGTTAAAGACTTCAGAGCTTTCCACATTCTGGACTCTACTGATTGTATCTCTATGGTATCATTTATATGTTCCTCTATTTTATGCATTTTCTGTAAACCAATGGTAAGGTACAGAGTTTTTATATTGGGGTCCCCAGCTTCAATGATTCATTAGAAGAACTCACAGAACTCTGCATATAGTCATACTCATAGCTATGATTTATTACAGAGAAATACAAAGAAAAATCAGCAAAGGGAAAAGGTGCGTTGGAAAAAGTCCACAGGAAACCAGGTACAAGCTTCCAAGAGTGCTCTCCCAGTGGAATCATCAGTACTCACTTAGCAACAAGTGAAAACACATGGGAAATGCTGCATACCAGAAAAGCTGACTAGAGACTCATGTTCAAGATTTTTACTGGAGGCTGGTCATGAAGGGACCCTTTGCCTGGTATATACCACAATATAAGACTTCATAAAAAAAAAAGCAGGGTCCACCATAAACCACATTGTCTGTTCAAACTGTTTAAGCATAGTAAGTGATCTTATCAGTGAATGGTGATAACGGCCAGCCCACACACAAGGACCAACCCTGTAAGCAGGCCTTTCTAAGAATAAGCAGTCTCAGGCCTGCTAAGTGACCTACACAGTCTTAATACAATTTATATCATATTCTTTTGCAAGAATAATTCATAATTCACCTAAATTCATTCTTTCATCTGAAGTTGAAAAATGATATTCTAATTATATCATTTTTTTTTTCACTTTATTAGCTGGAACTCTTACACTAAGAGGAGGCTTTTTCTTAAAATAAGAAAGACAGAGAGGTCTATTTCACTTAAAAAAAAAAAAAAAAAAAGCAAAACAAATGCTTGAATTCATTCCTTAGAGATTTCAAAGTTGACCACTGTGATTTTTTTCCTTAATTATTATTATGTATTTAAGTATGTAAATATATTCTGTGTGTACAACTCATTATAATTGAATTGTCTTTGGTCAATAAGAGCTTTTTCAAGTTTTCTCTAGAGTCTTGTTGACCCCTGCAGTTTTTTATAGCTCCCTTGCTTTCAGGTTTGTTCCAGGTTTATCTCGTATATTTCCTGCAGAGATCTGGATTCAGCCATTTCTTCAAGGAGACTTGGCTTGTTTTACTGAGAAATGGTCATTAGAAACCACACTTTAGCCATTGTGGGTGCTCATTACTATCAAGTTAGACATTGTTTCTAGGCTTTTCAGTAGACAATTCTAGGAAATATGTTTGTTTTCTCTTTTGTTTCAAGAAAAAATATATTATACATTTCTAATTCAAATGTAGAATTTCAATGTTTTCAACTTTCTTAAGTTTATATTTACATCTCTTCTCTCCTATACCAAAAATTTTAGTTCCTAATGATATTAATGTACTTATTTGCTTTACTACTGCACACATGCATCAGTTACAGAATAATATTATTAAAAGTAGTTTAATTTTTTTCTACTATTTTGATCTTTAGGATATAATCCACTAAGAAAGCTCAGCCAGTTTACTATATTTTAAAATCTCTTGCAGTAATTCTTTTCTAGGTGATTATACCCCCAATTCAATACAGAGTTAGATTTATTTAATTTAACTGTCTGCATTTTTTACTTGGTTTGATTTTTTATATTTATATAAAACACATCCATAATTACAAACTCAAATCTATTAATAAAGATATATAAATTGTTGATCTTAAATATTAATGCTCTTCCCTATTTTTTCTTCTTGCTTTCCCTTTTCATTTAAAAACTTGTACTGGGAATTATTCCATATGTGTATATAAAACTATTTCTCTTTTTTTTTTATAGCTACAAATTTCTATTGTGTAAATGTATAATAGTTCAATCAATCCTCCATTGATGAGCATTTGGGTTCTTTCCAGTTTTGCTACTATAAGTGGTGCTCTAGTAAATAGCCTTGTGCATATGTCTTTTCATATTTTTCCTGAGTATCTTTGGGATGTATTCCTAGAAATTAGCTTTCTGGTTCAAAGGATAAATGCTTATATAATTCTGTTAGAAATTGACAACATTTCTTTCATGGGGGTTGTACCATTTTGTATTATCACCAGCAATATTCAAGAGTGCCTATTTTCTTATAGCCTTGCCAATAGTTGTCAAACTTTTGGATTTTTGCCAACCTGATAGGGGAGAAATAATAATTCAGTACAATTTTAATTGGAGTTTTTCTTATTATGAACAAATATGAACATCTTTTCATATCTTAAGGGCCAAGCAAATATAAGTAAGAAATATATAAAAAGTATGAACTCCTATTAACAAGAAAATGTATTCCAAATAAACAAGTGTTGATTAATAAACAAATTAATATAATATATAATACAAGTGTATCAAATTTGAACATGTTTATGTCAAAATAGGCTGAAATACATTTGCCAACATGTCATCCAATACTCATTCCTTGGGTTTTTTTTAGCTTTTAAAATTTGAATCTTTATGTAACAAATTCTGCTCACATACAAGTATTTACCTCTCTTACCTCCTCACCTCTCAATAAAATGAAAGAAAAAATAACATGCAAAATAATCATAATCTAACAGTACTGTCAGACTATGAGGACGGCCATCAAGGAAGAGGTAAATTTTAGGATTTTCTGAAAGATATGATAAACCATGATTAAAATTTCAAAGAAGCATATCAGTTTTAAGTGCTAAAAAGATAAAAAGAAATCTTTCTTCCTGAGAGATTTTTACTTCTTGAAGGGTATAAATCTCCAACAGTCACAGAGGAATCTCTATGTTCAAAGCAGCTGAGGCCAATAGCTAGTAGAGAAAAAAAGAATTTCAATTTGAAAATTGTTTCTCATCAAAGAGGAATTCATTTTAGTTCTAAGGGAATTTATGTGAGAAAGAAACATTTAAGTACCTGAAACTGTAGTATTAGAAGGAGGCAGGCAAAGATGCCAAGAACAATGTGCAGAGGTGGAAGTTTTCCAGAAAATGGGAATATCATGTGGAAAGGCTCTGAGGAAAGAAAGAACTCAGGGTCTTCTACAGACTAAAAGAATACTGGGTAAGATAACAGCAACAAGTTAATATTTTATTCTAAGTATGATGAAAAGCCTTATAAGGGTTTTAGATTTATTTCAAACCATTTTTTTACGGTGAAAAAACATGGATCAAAGGAGGGACCAATAGAGCTTTAACCATAAAGAAACATTTTGGAACAGTGGTTTCAAGATGGCGGCGGTTGCGGCGGCTGGCGCGGAGTAGCTGAGGTGAAAAAGGTGGCCACTGGGCCTCAGGCAGCCGGGAAACTTGTGGACCTTCCTCTCGCCATCTCTTAAGGGAGGACTGCTGCTGCTGACCGGTCGTGGGGGGTGACCGCCACTTTGCCCCCCGGCAGGAGAGGCTGCCTCATTTACAGGCAACAGCTTTGAAGTGTGGAGCAGGAAAAGAACTGATTCTTAGCTGCAAAAGCGAGTCTCGAAACAGGGAAAACGGCGCCAGGGCTCCTGTGGATGCAGCCAGGATCCCGGAGGCCGGGGACGCGCTGAAGGCGGCCAGCTGCCCTATTCAGGATTCGAGGTTTCAGGCCGGCATTAAAGAAGATTCCTGGGAGCGCCCGAGCCGCGCCGCGACTGAACAGCCCAAGGCGGCAGCGGCCGAGAACTGGGAAAGGCGGCAAACCAGAGACAGAGAGCGAGCACCCGACCTGGCACAGCACTGTGAGTGATCCCTGGCATAGCTCTGTTCGGGGGGTGCATGCCCACGCGGCTCCCGCCTGCACCACCAGGCCACTCACCGCCCGGAGCTGCCTCCATTTTCCCAGGTGCGGGCAGCTCCGCCCTGCTCGGCCATCACTGAGCCTTCCCACTTGCTTGGCCTGGCGCCGGGCTTTCCGGAGCCTGCAGACCGGCCTCGGCTCCAACTCCCTCCGCGGTTCTCTGGCGGGGCTGGTGGCAGGGGTGTCCCGGGCCAGTGTCGGGAGGGCAAGGTAGTACCCGTCACTCCACCATACCCTGGACTCCGGCCCCAGGTAAACTCCCTGTTACTGGGAGGCAGACACCATCTCTGTGGCCACCAGTTTGGAAAAAAGCCTAACGAATTTCTGGTTGGGAATAATGTGGTAGGAGAGTTCCCAGGTCCGCTTGAACCGGCCGGGGACCAGGCTGCAGGTGGGCGCTAGACTCGGTTTATACTGGGGGGATACAAAGGTGAACAAGACCCGAGAAAGATCTACATAGTGCTACAAAGGCACCCAGAGAGACCGGTCGTCTGTGCCCAGCAGAAACCTGGTAGACTTCCTGGGCGAGGCAGTGCCGAGCAGGGTCTTGAAGGCCCAGCTGATAGACGAGGGTTGCAGAAGACACGTCCCAGCCCAGCAGAGTGCGCACAGAGTGGGGAGACGTGCGGCCAGGGAGGCGGAGACTCGACAGAAACCACACACCCGGTGGGGTCGCCACTGCACAATCTAACAGCCTGGGCCAGAGCACACGGAACAGGGAGAAGTCCTGCACGGGAAGGAAAAGCTCAACAGAGATCACACACCCTGTGGTACGTGATCCACCAGCCCAGCAGAGTCCAAGCTGACCAGAAAGGTGGATCCCGGGAGAAGCCCAAGACCCGAGGCAACCACACACACAACGCACTAGAGGCCAACTGAGCAGTCACGGAGGGAGCCATACGAAAATGGCAACCACAGCAACATCCTAGTTAGTCATTAGTCTTAAACCGGTGAACTGTGAAACCCCCGGCCACAATGAATAAACACCAAAAAAAAGATACCAGAAATACAAAAAATCAAGAAAGTACACCACCAAAAGTTAATAAATCTCAAACTCTAGATCCTATAGAACAAGAAGCCCTTGAAATGACTGACAAGGAATTTCGAGTGATAATTATAAGGAAACTGAATGAGATACAAGAAAACTCAGCTAGACATCATGAAGAAATGAGGAAAAGTATATAGGATCTGAAAGAGGAAATATACAAGGAAATCAATGTCCTGAAAAAAAATGTAGCAGAACTTGCTGAACTGAAGAAGTTATTCAACGAAATAAAAAACACAACGGAGAGTTTAACCAGCAGGCTTGTCGAAGTTTATGAGAGAACCTCTGAACTTGAAGATGGGCTGTTTGAAATAACACAAGCAGACAAAAAGAAAGAAAAAAGAATCAAGGACATGGAAGAAAATCTGAGAGAGATATCAGACAACCTCAAGCGCTCAAATATCCGAGTCATGGGTATTCCAGAAGGGGAGGAAAATGGAGATTCCATTGAAAACATATTCAACAAAATAGTGGCGGAAAACTTCCCAGGTATAGGAAAAATCACAGATCTTCAGATCCAGGAAGCTCAACGATCTCCAAATGTATTCAACCCAAAAAGACCTTCTCCAAGACATGTCATAGTCAAATTGGCAAAACTCAGAGATAAAGAGAGAATCTTAAAAGCTGCAAGAGAGAAGCGTCAAATCACCTATAAGGGAGCCCCAATCAAGTTAACATCAGACTTTTCATCACAAACCCTAAAAGCTAGAAAGGAATGGGATGATATTTTCAAAATACTAAAAGACAAAGATTGCCAGCCAAGAATACTCTACCCTGCAAGGCTATCCTTCCGAAATGAGGGGCAAATAGTATATTTCTCAGACAAACAAAAACTGCGGGAGTTCACTACCACAAGACCACCCTTACAAGAAATCCTCAAGGGAGTACTGGGTTTGGTTCCTGAAAAATAACTACCACTGCCATAAAAACCTAAGAAAAATCTAAACCCGCTAGTACAATAAAAATGGCATTCATGAAGAGAAAACAAGCTAACAAAAACACTATCTACAACCTAAGGAACCAACAAACACAGAAAACAAACAGTAAATCAGAAAGCAAGGAACAAAAGACACCTAAGACAACCAAACAACCAATAAAATGCTAGGAATAAATCAACACCTTTCAATAACAACTCTTAATGTAAAAGGCTTAAATTCCCCAATTAAAAGACACAGACTGGCTGACTGGATCAAAAAGCAGGACCCAACTATATGCTGCCTACAAGAGACCCACCTCACCCATAAAGATTCACACAGACTAAGAGTGAAAGGATGGAAAAAGATTTACCATGCAAACAGAAAAGAAAAATGAGCTGGAGTAGCTATTCTTATATCTGACAAAATAGACTTTAAACTAAAAACCATAAAAAGAGACAATGAGGGACACTACTTAATGATAAAAGGACTGATCCATCAAGAAGACATAACAATCATAAATATGTATGCACCCAATGTTGGAGCAGCCAGATTTATAAAACAAACTCTATTAGACCTAAAGAAGGAAATAGACACTAATACCATAATAGCAGGGGACCTGAACACCCCACTATCAATATTAGGCAGATCATCTAGGCAAAGAATCAGTAGAGAAACACAAGATCTAAACAAGACTCTAGACCAATTGGAATTGGCAGATATCTACAGAACATTCCACCCAACAACCTCAGAATATTCATTCTTCTCAGCAGCACATGGATCATTCTCCAGGATAGATCACATATTAGGTCACAAATCAAGTCTCAATAAATTCAAAAAAATTGCAATTATCCCATGTATCTTCTCAGACCACAATGGATTAAAACTAGAAATTAATAACAAATGAAACTCTGGAAAATATACAAACACATGGAAATTAAACAGCATTCTACTTAATGACATATGGGTCCAAGAAGAAATCAAGCAGGAAATCAAAAAATTTATTGAAACTAATGAAAACAATGATACATCATACCAAAACCTGTGGGATACTGCAAAAGCAGTATTGAGGGGAAAATTTATTGCATTAAACGCTCACTTCAGAAGAATAGAAAGATGGCAAGTGAACAACCTAACACTTCACCTTAAAGAACTAGAAAAACAAGAACAATCCAAACCTAAAGTTAGCAGTCGGAAAGAAATCATTAAGATCAGAGCAGAACTGAATGAAATTGAAAACCAAAAAACAATTCAAAAGATCAACAAATCAAAAGGTTGGTATTTTGAAAAGATAAATAAAATTGACAAACCATTAGCATGGCTAACAAAAAAAAGAAGAGAGAAAACTCAAATAACAAAAATTAGAAATGAAAAAGGCGATATTACAACTGATTCATCTGAAATACAAGGATCATTCGAGACTACTATAAACAACTATACGCCAACAAATTTGAAAATCTGGAGGAAATGGATAAATTTCTGGACACACACAAGCTCCCAAAACTGAACCGTGAAGACGTAGAAAATTTGAACAGACCAATAACAATAAAGGAGATTGAAGCTGTTATCAGTAGGCTCCCAACAAAGAAAAGCCCAGGACCAGATGGATTCACAGCAGAATTTTACCAAACATTCAAAGAGGAATTGACACCGATTCTTTACAAACTATTCCAAAAGATTGAAACGGATGCAAATCTCCCAAACTCATTCTATGAAGCAAACATCAACCTGATACCAAAACCAGGTAAAGATATAACCAAAAAAGAAAACTACAGGCCAATATCCTTGATGAATATAGATGCAAAAATCCTCACTAAATTACTAGCAAACAGAATACAGCAACACATACGTAAAATTATTCATCACGATCAAGTGGGATTCATCCCAGGGATGCAAGGTTGGTTCAACATACACAAATCAATAAATGTGATACACCATATTAATAAACTCAAACACAAGGACCATATGGTCATCTCTATAGATGCTGAAAAAGCATTTGATAAAGTTCAGCACTCATTCATGACAAAGACCCTCTATAAGTTAGGTATAGAGGGAAAGTATCTCAACATAATTAAAGCCATATATGCCCAACCCACAGCCAATATCATCCTGAATGGGGAAAAGCTGAAAGCTTTTCCTTTAAGAACAGGAACTAGACAAGGATGCCCACTCTCACTACTCTTATTCAACATAGTGTTGGAAGTACTAGCCAGAGCAATCAGAGAAGAGAAGGAAATAAAGGGCATCCAGATTGGAAAAGATGAAGTCAAACTGTCCCTGTTTGCAGATGACATGATCCTATATATCGAACAGCCTAAAACCTCTACAAAAAAACTGCTGGAATTGATAAATGATTTCAGCACAGTAGCAGGATACAAAATCAACACACAAAAATCAGTAGCATTTCTTTTCTCCAATAGTGAACATGCAGAAAGAGAAGTCAAGAAAGCCTGCCCATTTACAATAGCCACCAAAAAAATAAAATATTTAGGAATTGAGTTAACCAAGGAGGTGAAAAATCTCTATAATGAGAACTACAAACCACTGCTGAGAGAAATTAGAGAGGATACAAGAAGATGGAAAGATATCCCATGCTCTTGGATTGGAAGAATCAACATAGTGAAAATGTCCATACTACACAAAGTGATATACAAATTCAATGCAATCCCCATCAAAATTCCAAAGACATTTTTCTCAGAAATGGAAAAAACTATCCAGACATTTATATGGAACAATAAAAGACCACGCATAGCCAAAGCAATGCTGAGCAAAAGAAATAAAGCTGGAGGCATAACACTACCTGACTTTAAGCTATACTACAAAGCTATAATAACCAAAACAGTATGGTACTGGCATAAAAACAGACACACTGACCAATGGAATAGATTAGAGAATCCAGAAATCAACCCACACACTTACTGTCAGCTGATCTTTGACAAAGGCACCAAGCCTATTCAGTGGCGAAGGGACTGCCTCTTCAGCAAATGGTGCTGGGATAACTGGATATCCATATGCAGGAGAATGAAACTAGATCCATACCTCTCGCCGTATACTAAAATCAACTCAAAATGGATTAAGGATTTAAATATACACCCTGAAACAATAAAACTTCTTAAAGAAAACATAGGAGAAACACTTCAGGAAATAGGACTGGGCACAGACTTCATGAATACGACCCCAAAAGCACGGGCAACCAAAGGAAAAATAAACAAATGGGATTATATCAAACTAAAAAGCTTCTGCACAGCAAAAGAAACAATTAAAAGAGTTAAAAGACAACCAACAGAGTGGGAGAAAATATTTGCAAAATATACATCTGACAAAGGATTAATATCCAGAATATATAAGGAACTCAAACAACTTTACAAGAAGAAAACAAGCAACCCAATTAAAAAATGGGCAAAAGAGCTAAGTAGGCATTTCTCTAAGGAAGATATACAAATGGCCAACAGACATATGAAAAAATGCTCAACATCACTCAGCATCCGGGAAATGCAAATCAAAACCACATTGAGATACCATCTAACCCCAGTTAGGATGGCTAAAATCCAAAAGACTATGAACGATAAATGCTGGCGAGGCTGCGGAGAAAAAGGAACTCTCATACACTGTTGGTGGGACTGCAAAATGGTGCAGCCTCTATGGAAAATGGTATGGAGGTTCCTTAAACAATTGCAAATAGATCTACCATACGACCCAGCCATCCCACTGTTGGGAATATACCCAGAGGAATGGAAATCATCAAGTCGAAGGTATACCTGTTCCCCAATGTTCATCGCAGCACTCTTTACAATAGCCAAGAGTTGGAACCAGCCCAAATGCCCATCATCAGATGAGTGGATACGGAAAATGTGGTACATCTACACAATGGAATACTACTCAGCTATAAAAACGAATGAAATACTGCCATTTGCAACAACATGGATGGACCTTGAGAGAATTATATTAAGTGAAACAAGTCAGGCACAGAAAGAGAAATACCACATGTTCTCACTTATTGGAGGGAGCTAAAAATTAATATATAAATTCACACACACACATACACACACACACACACAAACCGGGGGGGTGGGGGGGTGGAAGAAGATATAACAACCACAATTATTTGAAGTTGATACAACAAGCAAACAGAAAGGACATTGTTGGGGGGAGGGGGGAGGGAGGAAGGTTTTGGTGATGGGGAGCAATAATCAGCTACAATGTATATCGACAAAATAAAATTTTAAAAAAAATAAAAAATAAAAAAAAATAAAAATAATAAAAGAAACAATTAATAGAGTTAAAAGACAACCAACAGAGTGGGAGAAAATATTTGCAAAATATATATCTGACAAAGGATTAATATCCAGAATATATAAGGAACTCAAACAACTGTACAAGAAGAAAACAAACAACCCAATTAAAAAATGGGCAAAAGAGCTAAGTAGGCATTGCTCTAAGGAAGATATACAAATGGCCAACAGACATATGAAAAAATGCTCAACATCACTCAGCATCCGGGAAATGCAAATCAAAACCACATTGAGATACCATCTAACCCCAGTTAGGATGGCTAAAATCCAAAAGACTATGAACGATAAATGCTGGCGAGGCTGCGAAGAAAAAGGAACTCTCATACATTGTTGGTGGGACTGCAAAATGGTGCAGCCTCTATGGAAAATGGTATGGAGGTTCCTCAAACAATTGCAGATAGATCTACCATACTACCCAGCTATCCCACTGTTGGGTATATACCCAGAGGAATGGAAATCATCAAGTCGAAGGTATACCTGTTTCCCAATGTTTATCGCAGCACTCTTTACAATAGCCAAGAGTTGGAACCAGCCCAAATGCCCATCATCGGATGAGTGGATACGGAAAATGTGGTACATCTACACAATGGAATACTACTCAGCTATAAAAACGAATGAAATACTGCCATTTGCAACAACATGGATGGAACTTGAGAGAATTATATTAAGTGAAACAAGTCAGGCACAGAAAGAGAAATACCACATGTTCTCACTTATTGGTGGGAGCTAAAAATTAATATATAAATTCACACACACACACACACACACACACACACACACACACACACACAAACCGGGGGGGGGGGGGAAGAAGATATAACAACCACAATTATTTGAAGTTGATACGACAAGCAAACAGAAAGGACATTGTTGGGGGGGAGGGGGGAGGGAGAAGGGAGGGAGGTTTTGGTGATGGGGAGCAATAATCAGCCACAATGTATATCGACAAAATAAAATTTAAAAAAAAAATAAATAAATAAATAAAATTAAATTAAAAAAAAAAAGAAACATTTTGTAATACTTTTCTCTCAGAAATTTTCAAATCAAGTGGGATATACAAGATGAATTAATGAGAAAAGTCTGACTTAATAAATTAATTTATCAATAATTCTATAACCGACTAACATAGAATACTCAGGCTTTTCAAATGTCCATGGGATATTTTTTGTAAGTTGTCTACATGCTAAGACGTGTAGCAAAATACCATTAAATACAAGAAAACAGATAGGCCATATTGTCTTCTCTTACTACAGTTCAAAAAAAAAGGAATTAAATACAAAATATAAATATAATGTCTTGGAAATAGAGAAGAATTGTTTTCTTTGGGTTTTTTGTTTTGGTTTTTTTTTTTTTTTTTTTTTTTTGGTGGCTGGCAGGTGAAGGGAAAATTCGGAGCCATGTATTTTCTAATTATTAAATTTAAAGCATTTGATGGGGCCGGCCTGTGGCTCACTCGGGACAGTGGTGCTGATAAAGCATTTGAAATGTTTTAAGAAAACAGCCAACTATGGAACTACAAGATGGACCAAAAAAAAAAAAAAGAATCAAAAGCAGGTAGTTTTAACAATTAATAAAGAACAGAAAATAATGAATTGCAATCTAAATTGAAAATATAACAACAGCCAACCCTTACTTGATGAATGACATCATCAAAATAAATAAATAAAAGCTATTCCACACATACAAAGAAATTTTAAAAGCTATTCCACATATATACCTATAGTGAAAGAATTGAACATCTGTTAGATTTGAGAGATCAGGTAGATGAAAAAACTGATATAGATAATTTAAGTAATATAATTTATAAGATTTATTTAACTGAATTATGCAAACTATCATGAATCATAGAGAATACTTGTTATTTATACATATTCATATGTTTTATGAATTATTTACAAATCATTTTATCATATTTTAGGTCATCACCTCTAAAATTTTTAAAAATAGAATTTTTCCAAAAATATTCTGTAATAAAAATGAGAAAAATGCACTGCTATCAAGAAATTAAATACAAAGTTATATTTTTAAAACCAAAGTATTCTAGATAAGATCAATGACTGAGCTGAAACATCCTCAAAATTAACCGTGCTCTAAACATATAAAAATGCCAAACAAAAAATCAGACTGTCAGTAAATTTAGAAGCCATAGCAAGTGATGAAAAATCATAGTAGTGAATAGACAGTCCCCAGTGTCACTCTCTCCCACAAATCATCCAATTTACAACTATAAAAAAGCAACAACAGCCAAGCTGGGGCCGCTAGAGCTCAGGGGAAAAGGAGGAGACCTACAGAGTGCAAGAAGGTGGGAGAAACCATGATGAGAGAAAGAAAAAACTGCTCTGACCATTTCGAATCCTGGCCACTTCCAGGCTGGAGCTGCTATGTGCATGGAGTAGGAGCTGGCAAAAGCTGCAGCTGTGCCCTTTGGATGAAGTTGCTTGGAGGCAACAGGGGAGAACAGGGCCTTGGTGGCCTGCAAGCCAGCAAGACCACTGACAGTGTTCCTGTGGACCCACATAGGAGGGAGGAGCCACAGCAACTGAAAAAAAGGAGCCACTCAGAGGCTGGTGAGTCATCACAAGGGTCTGGAGCACAGTCCATCCCATGGGAATTGTTTGGAGCATGGTTGGTGGGGGAGACCAGCCCACCAGGGGAACACTGGGGCACAGCAAGGACAGCTGATCTGCCCCCCAATCAGCACAGGACCACTCAGAGGAGACTGGTCAGGAATATAGAATTGCATAGGGTGAAGTTTGATGAAAAGACTCAGGCCCAGAGCAGAGTTTCTACACAGCCCAGGTGCACCGGGTCTCACTAGACTGGGAAGTTCCTGTGAAGTCAACCATTCAAACTTGAGCTGCACAAAAAGCCTTCCCTAGGGAATCAGCAGCAAAGCAGCAATTTAGCTCAACCACAGAGCTCAAGTGCTGGTCCCCACAGGAAGTTCCCCCATTTTAGAAGTAAAAAAAGAACAACAAATTAGTTCTAGCCCAGAGTTTAAGTAGTGGGAACAGCAAATAATCCAACACAGAACTGGAAGCGAAAACAAAGTACCCACAACCAGAGACAAAGTTTAATATCAACTAGTAAAGGTCTCATTTCATGAAAAAACACCTATAATGCATAGAAGGACTGGAAGTCCCCTGAGCTACCAAGCCAGGAAGGGAGGAGGGTCCAGGAGCCTCAGCCATGTCTCCCAACACCTGCAAATAGTCCTGAGGGTGGAGGCCTCGGGCCTGTGCCACACCCCCCTGATAAGTGCAACCACTCCAGCGATGACCAGGGAGCCACAGCAAGAAGGGCCCCAGGTTCCTGAGCTGGGATGGTGGGGGATGAGGGCTTTGCCACACCCCGCTGACATCTGCACCCAGCCTGGCAATGACCAAAAACTGCTGGAAACCCCCTGGTCTCCCCTGTGGGAATGAGGGGGGTGCCACAGGCCTCAATCCCACCCCTCCTCCTTCCTCCTTCTTCCATCCCATTTTCCTCCCCTTTTCTCCTCTCCCCCTCCTTCCCACCTGCTCCACAACAACACCATAGGATGTAAAAAAATAATAATATTAATACAAATAAATAAATAAAGATTAAAAATATCAGGATAGATTTTTATGATCTGTATATTAGTTTTCAATTGCTGCCATAGCAAATTACCACACATTTAGTGGTTTAAAACAACACATATTTATTATTGATGTCCTTGGCTGGTGATCCACTTCCTCCATCCTTAAAGCCAGCAACATTGCATCTCTTTAACCCTTCCTTTATATTCTCTTCTTTCTCTGACCACAGCCAGGAAACGTTCAGCTTTTAAGAATTCATTTAATTAGATTGGTCCCACCTAGGTAATCCAGGGTAATTTTCCCATATCAAGGTTCATACCTTAATCACATCTGCAAAGTCCCTTTTTCTATGTATGGTAACATATTTATTCACAGGTCTCAGATATTAAGGCACAGACATCCTTTGGAAGCTATTATTCTGCTATACACCCTGCCAAAATATCATATAAGTATAAAGAAAAAATTTTAAAAGACAGAAGAAAACTAGTAAGAATGTAGATTCTACATTGACAGTATTTGTCCCCCTTTAACACTTTGTGCTCTGGCATATATTGCTGCAGCTGAAAAGATGGCCATCAATAACCGGCAAGTAGAACGTGGAAAGGAGAACGTATACAAAGATGCACAAAAATAGGCTCTTTAATCAAAAAAAAGTCTTGACAGAAATAATAATAGTTATGATACAACCATCATCATGAAAATTTGAAGGGTTAAACATAGTAATACTTACTATGACAATAATATTAAAATCGGTTAGAAAGTACTTGAAATAACAATCACTAGACTTGGACTCCTTTCATCAAAACTGAATACAAAATTAGCCAATCAAAGATAAAGTCATCAATTTTAATGTAGCAATTGGGGGAGCTGAATTAGTTAGGAGATGGGTAGGTGAAGAAAAGATCACTGGGGTTGCCATAGAATTCCTTCTGGCAAACTTTTCCTATAAAGGGCCAGATAGTAAATACTGTAGACTTTACTATCCATACTGTCTCTGCCACAACTTCTCGACTCTGGTGTTATAACACTAAAGCAGCCGTAGATGAAGTGTCAATGTATTGCTTAAATGTATTTTTTTTTTTGGAGCCTAATATTAAAAGTGCAAACATAATTGTTCCATGGGAATAGTTTAAAAGTAAGGAGGACTCTCTAGGCTACTTTTAAAAAAATAAATAAAGCAACAAGCATGAACAACTTGGTATCACAACCTAACAAAAAAATTTAACAAAGCAAAAAATTCTGCAGTAGAACTCTATGTATCACTGTAAATGAAACAAACAGATAAAAAAACACCAACCCTCCTAAATAAAACACTACTAAAATGTTCTAAGTACATTAAGAGAAAAATATTTAGTGACCAAGTAGGCCATTTCTACAATGCAAGAGTGAGAAATATATATCAATAAAATTTATCTCTGGTAAGAGAATAAAAACCATTTAATGGTTTTGTTAAATGCGAAAAGGCATTATAGCTCACTATGCCAAGCACTTTAAAAATTTTCATAAAAATAAAACCTACTTGCTAAACTAGGAAAGGAAATACGCTTGTTTAACATAATAAAGATGTCTTACTCAACCCGGTATACCTTACAATAACACACTGAATTAAATCCTCTTAATGTCAGGGAAAAAACAGATGGTTCAGAACATTATTCGACATTGTCCTTGAAGTTCCAGTCAATCCAATTAGATGAGAATAAAGAGATATACATTTTTAAAAGGAGATAAAATTATTTTTTTAGTTAACATTACTATTTATCCCTTCAAAAAATAAGAAAAGCAACTAAAAAGTATTAAAATTATTTAAAAGGATTATTATAAAATATGCATTTATTTATTTATTTATTTTAATTTATTAAGAATGTTCATGAGATACAAAGCTAATTGTCACCCCTCGTGCCCATGATGTGAGGGCCAGATTCATACTGGGGGCATACCCATTACCAGAAATTACTTTTGTACCCCATGTCCCCACCCAGTGATCTTCCAACCTCCCTTCCCCTCCCCTTCTACCCCCCACTCTGCTTTGTAGCCCTAAGAATGTTCCCTCCCTCTGTTGGATCATGGCACTACTGTGGTCTTTCTTTCCTGCCTTCCTTTCTTTCTTAGCTCCCACATATCTGATTAAAAAAAAAAAAAAAACCTTATATCCAGAACATATAAAGAATTCTCAAACCTCAATAAGAAAACAATCCAATAAAAAATAGGTAAACTTTTGAATAAACATTTCACCAAAGAAAATATACACATGAAAAAGTGCACAGAAAATATACACATGAAAAAGGTCAAATATGCACACCAAAAAGTGTTCAAGATTATCAGTAACTAGAGAAAGGGAAATTAAAATTAGATTGAGATACCACTACACACATATCAGAATGGCTTTTTTTTAAAAAATTGACATTACCAATTGCCGGTGAGGATGCAGAAAAACTAGAAACCCTCATACATTATTGCTGGGAATACAAATTTTTACACCTCTTTGGACGTGTTTGGAAGTTTCTTACAAAATTAAACATACACTTAGCATATGAGCCAGCAATCTGACTCCTAGATATTTATCTAAGAGGACAATTTATGTTCACACGAAAATATGTGACAGGTATTGATATTCAACTCTGTATCACCTAGATATATACAATCAACTGTTTCAACAACAAAAAATTTTTTAATATAAAATCAAAGACACAAATAAAAATAAAATAGTGTGTGAATGTTTATAGCATCTTTATTCATAATCACTAAAAATGGGACAATTCACGTGTCCCTCAATTTGGGAATGGACAAAAATATTGTGCACCATTATACAATGAAATACTGTTCAGTAATAAAAAAGAAGTAACTCCTGATACAAGAAACAAAATGGATGAATCTCAGATGTATCATGCTAAGTGAAAGATGCTACACTCAAAAGGCTACCTATACTGAATAGCTTCATTTGTATGGCATTCTAGAAAAACTAAAAATACCGAGACAGAAGTCAGAACAGTTGTTATCAAGGCCTGGGGTTGGAAGGAAAAGTCTACTACAAAGTGGGGGATGGTAAATATCTGAGGGTGATGGAACTGTTCTATATCTCGATTGTAGTAGTGGTAGTTGCACAACTGAATACGTTTGCCAAAATTTAGACCAAACTGTATACCAAAAATGGCAAATATTGCTATATGTTAATTATATTTTAATTAAAAATGAAAAAAAAACTATTTCTTTTTGATACTGTCCTATTCAAGCTTTATGTTTTCTCTTCTGTTATCTAACATTTTCAACATGTTTATACTAAAATCTCTTTGTGTTGTTTTATGATTTTTACTTCTTGAGATATTTTATCTTCAGCCATGGTTCAAGTCCTATAATTTTACTTATGGTTCCACCGTGAAGTGTAGTCAATGTGAATTTGGACTCCGTGATGTTTAATTTTATATGTCAACTTGACTAAGTTAAGGGATGCCTAGACAGCTGGTAAAACATTACTTCTTGGCACATCTTTGAGGGCATGTTCAGAAGAGATTAGCATATGAATCAGTAGACTGAGTATGGAAGACCCACCCTCACAAATATGGGGCAGCATAATCTAATCCATTGAGGGTCCAAATTGAGCAAAAAGGCATGGAAAGGGCAAATTATCTCTCTCTCTCTTCTTGAGCTGGGATATCCATCTTACTTTGACCTAGGACATTCAATCTCCTAGTTCTTGGAACTTCAGACTGCAGGACTGACACCACTGACCCTCCTCTTCCTTTCTCAGGCTTTTGTCTCCCCTGGTTCTCAAGTCTTCCCACCCAGATAAAATTACACCAGCAGCTTTCTTGGTTCTCCAGTTTGCAGACAGCACACTGTGGGAATTCTCAGCTTTCACAATCATGTGAGCCGATTCCCCAAATAAGCTTTCTCTTATATATCCAAATGTGTTCCATTGGTTCTGTTTTTCTGGAGAATACTAACTAATAAAGATCCCATAGCTATGTGAAGCACAGATTGGATTTGTATATTCTATGTCTGACTTTTCCCACTCAAGGCACGAGAAAATGCCAGTTTCTTATTGCTCCCAGAATAGCAGAAGAGTTTTTTCCTATTCCCACTTTCCTGAATATAGTAACCCTTTCTAGCTCAGTTTCAGTACCCCAGTTTGCATGGATCCATTTCCTCATCACCTACCCACGCAGGTATTTAAACCCAAGCATCAGGGTCCTGAGGCACCCACGAGACATTTGGTTTTAGCAATGGCTCACTATTCTGCCTGATTTCAGTCTTTGTTTCTGGCACCAATGCTTTGCATTTCTTGGATTCACATTCAATTATGCATTTAAATTATTTTATTCTATTTCTCTAGCATTTCCCTGTTCTTGGATCCAGAAAATGATTCGGTGGTATTTGATATCAGATAAGGCTGTGATCTTGATTGAAAGTCTCACAGCAGTATTTCTTAGCACACAATTCTAACATTACTTGGTTTTATTCAAACATAAAAAGTGAGTTGGAGCATTGAGTTAATTGTTCAGACATTTTGAAAAAGAAATGTTTGACTTTATTTTAGATATTTTATGTTTTAATAACTTGTTATATGATTTCAATTTTCTACTAAATACTCTGTGTTTTAGTAAAAATTTTCTTGTTGTTTTATAGTGACTGATATAATATTTTTAATACATTAGTAATCCATTCAGGTAGATTCATGATCTAACCAAAAAAGTGCTACTTATTTAATCAATAAACAATACTCTTTGTAACCCCAGACTCGTTCAAGAAAATCTGGAAAGTAAGTCAAAATGTATAAAGTATTCACATAATGAACGCATTCTTATTTGTTTCAAATTTAATTTTCAATTTCTTATTTATCCAATTTTAAAGAGAAAGTAGTTTAAAACAATATTTACCTCTTGTTTGTCTTATTGTTTTAAGAAAAATATATCTGAAATGAATAATGAAGCTGCCAAAGGACAGATAAGTTAATAATATTGTATAATAGATCACTGCATTTAGAACATCTAACTGGAAAAGCTGGAAATGAGAAGTTTAAGTTCAAGGAGGTCTGAAATCTACCAAGCTTAATCAAAGGAAAAGATGTGATATGTTCACAGAAAGGAGTCTGCAAAGCCACACACACAGAAAGATTCTGCTAGGGCTGGAAAAGAATGGCAACTTTTTCCTATTAAGAAAAAATAAAAATAGGTCACATTGTTGACCTTGGCCATCCTCTGGCATAGTCATGTCACAGTCTTAACACAGAGCATAACATAAATGGCCAAAGGCTCTCAACATGTGAGAACAGTTCCTGAAAAGGGGGTAGGAAATCAATTCTTACTAATTTTAACTCCCTCTTGTTTCTGCAAAGGCTCATCTTGATTTCTTTGTGAACTTTAACACTCTGAGTCTCCTTGACACAGTTCAGTTTTCATACAGTTCCCCTTAGACTACAAAAGAGATCACTGGACCATAGATAGTGCAACAGATAAACATGACCTATCCTGTACTAAAAGCTAGTACGCCATACTGAGCCAACAGAAAAGAATTATACAGGGTAAATATGGTCCAGATGATAGGACTAGATCACAGGCAGAAACACATTAAGCTTTGCCTTTCAAAATCACACAGCAACTTTTTATACTTATCATCAAAAATATCATCAGAAAACAGCTCTAAGTCTAATATTAAAGTGAATCTCACTCCAGTGTAACTGTCTAGTGTTACAGAAGAGCTCACACATCAAGCAACCAATCTCTCAATCAATCAAAGGAAAACTACTCATAAAATATAAACTTTTGTCCATTTTTTGCTGAGCACTATTGTGAAGATGAGAGAAGCATAATATTTCAATAATACTTCGTTATTTACGCAATACTTTGATAGCTGTTAGCATGAAAAGAAGACTCACAGTATGTAATATGTTCCTTTCATTTTCCCATTATAATAGTCACAGACACACACACACACACACACAATTATGCAATATTAAGTCTATGAAGAGTTGGGAAAAGAAATTCTATGAATTTCCATGTTTATAGGTTTGGATGGGAAGAAAATACATCCTTGAATATCTGAAAATTCACTCCCTGGAAGGACTGCCTCAAAGAGACTTTGATCTACCTCCTATTCTCTGCCTCATATATTCACTAGTAAACTAGTGAACATTCTTTGACTGTAAGAGGCAAACCTAAGTTTGCCATATTTCTCCAGTAACCCTCCTGTCTTCAGTGCTTCAATTTACACATCCATTTAGGCACCAAGGTTTTTTGTTTGGCTGGTTTTTTTAATTAGACAAATACTTGAATTTTATTTATTTTTTATTTTTTATTATTATGAATATTCATGAGATACAAATTACTAGAAATTGCTTTTATACCTCGTGTCCCCACCCAATTGTCCCCCAACCTCCCACCCGCTCCCCCTCCACACTCCACTATGTAGCTCTAGGAATGTTGCCTCCCTCTGTAAGTCCACGGAACTATTGTGATCTTTCTTTCCTTCCTTCCTTTCTCTCTTAGCTCCCACATATGAGTGAGCACATGCAGTATTTATCCCTCTGTGCTTTGCTTATCTCACTCAACATAAGTTTCTCCAGACTCATCCATGTCGTTGCAAATGGGAGTATTTCATTCTTTTTTATGGCAGAGTAGTATTCCATGGTGTGTGTGTGTGTGTGTGTGTGTGTGTGTGTGTCTATATATATGTAGACACATTCCTTATCCAATCATCCATCAATGGACATTTAGGTTGGTTCCATATATTGGCTATTTTAAACAGAGCTGTGATGAACACGGGAGTGCAGGTATCCCTTTGACATAATGATTTCCATTTCTCTGGGTATATACCCAGAAGAGGGATTGCTGGATTGAATGGAAGACCTATCTGTAGTTGTTTGAGAAACCTGCATACTGTTTTCCCTAGTGGTTGTACTAATTTACAGTCCCACCAACAGCGTAGGAGTGTTCCCTTCTCTCCACACTCTTTTTGTTATTCACCGTCTTTTTTATTATAGCCAGTCTAACTGGGGTGAGGTGGTATCTCGATGTAGTTTTAATTGCATTTCCCTGATGACTAGTGATGTTGAGCATTTTTTCATGTATCTGTTGGCCATTTGTATGTCTTCCTTTGAAAAATGTTTATTTAGCTCCTTTGCCCATTTTTTAATTGGGTTATTTGGTTTTTTTTTTTACTGTATAATTGCTTAAGTTCTATGTATATTCTGGATATTAATCCCTTGTCAGATGCACAGTTAGCAAAAATTTTCTCCCACTCTGTAGGTTGTCATTTCACTCTGTTGATTATTTCCTTTGCTGTAGGCACTAAGACTTTTAATATTCAGTATTGTTTTATATTTTGATTGTGGTGGTAGTTATATAACTGTGTGCATTTGCTAAACTCATAAAACTACACTGAAAAGGGGATGGGGGGTAAATTTTACTCTGTGTAATTTACATCTGAGTGAAAAAAAGCTAAAAAATACACAGTATGGTAAGAAGTGGTGAAAGGTGAAGGCACTGTTGTGAAGAATCTGGATGTAGTTACTAGGGAAAAGCATTACAAACAACTGTCGGAACAGAAGAACACTTGCGAGCTAACTAAGTCTATGGGGAGTGGGCTTTTTTCACCACATAGCATTTTCTAAACTAGGATCCAAAGAATGTCCACAGACATATAAAATTAAAATGTTCTTTATAAAGTAAGTTTAACAAATACTTATTAAAAAGAAAAGTTAACAGGCTTCTTTACTACAGGACTTCTCTGATATGGATAGTGCATTTCCAAAAGGAGAAGCAGCACATTGCACTTCCTCAAATTACTTGACCATTGAACACTTTTCTCCTAACGCCTGTGAAATTCTCTGGCAAACAAATGTCAGTCAGGGACTTAATTTGACCCTCCAGAATAGAGACCCTTAAATTAAAATTAAGAGAAAATCCAACACTTAATCATTGTCTGCTGGGTGACATAGACTGGGCTAGAGACCCTAAATGTTGACTTTCAAACCATGGACAGATCCAGGTGCAAATTTTCTAAGGGCTAAAATGTACAGTTAATGAGACTAAAGACACAGACACACATCTCTAGATATGTCCAAGTTCAAGGATAGATAAACAAATATATATGTGTGTGTGTGTGTGTGTGTGTGTGTGTGTGTGTGTGTGTGTGTGTGTGTGTGTGTGTGTGTGTGTTACTTAAAAATATTTACTTATATATATTTATATAAAGAAATTAAAAATATTGAAACATAAAAGAAAAACACAATTCCCTGAAAACTTGGAATAAAAGCATATCACTGAAATTACTTCCTACACAAAACAGAAAAATATTATGTAATACATTTATCTGGTGGACCTAAAAGACCTAAACTGATGAGTTCTTTAAAGCAGAAGCAGTGAGCCATAAGAAGACAGCACTCGAAGGTGAAATTGAACAAGATAAAGCTGTCTAAAATAATAAGCAAAGAAATAAATAACAGAATAAAAATCAATAATTGCTTCAGGAAAAATCAAAATTGACATTAGAGAAAGCCAAATCAGTAACAAGAAGAAAAACCCAAATAGCTCTCCCAGAGTTAGAAGAAACAGGTAAGAAGAATAAAATCTAAATATGTTGGCATAACTTCCAAAACTCATCACAATCTGACCCCTGACTAACTCTTCTGACTCATTTTACCATCCTCTCAACCCTTTCGCTTTCTTTAGCTTTAAATAATTAACTGCAACTACCTGAATATGATGCTACTCTTTCATTACCCCAGTTTAACAGAAACAATTACAGAGTGGAAATGCCAATGTGGGGCTGGCCGATTAGCCACGGTGGTTAGAGCATAGTGCTGACAACACCAAGGTCCAGGATTCCATCCCTGTACTGGCCAGCCGCCAAAAATAAACGAATTGCCACTTCAAATTTCAGTTCTTCCAATTACTAGTCTTATGATCTTCAACAAATTACTTTACCATTCTATACCTAAGATACTTCATTTATAAAACAGGGATCATTTCATAAGCTTTTAATCAGCTTTTTATGTTTTGCCTCTTCTTTTTCAAAAAGCCAAATTCTACTCTTTTTTTCAAATCTCAAATCAGGGTTTACTGTCAGTGAACTGATCCTGGAGAAGAGGGTCTGGGGAGGTCAAATAGCCAACCTCAATCCACCCTGTCCTCTATCAGGTTCTTGACTCCACCACAAGAAAGAATTCCAGAGCAGAGTCACAGTAAAAAGTGAAAACAGGTTTAATACAAAGAGTAAGAAATACAGACCTCATAGGG
This sequence comes from Cynocephalus volans, assembly GCF_027409185.1. Lineage (NCBI taxonomy): Eukaryota > Metazoa > Chordata > Mammalia > Dermoptera > Cynocephalidae > Cynocephalus > Cynocephalus volans. The sequence goes on from NC_084473.1 coordinate 54,706,677, forward strand.
AAAGAGCCACCTCGCTCCAGAGACTGAACAGTGGCTTAATACAAAAGTATTAATAGAAAAGTAAGAAATACACACTTTACAGACAAAGTGCAGACTGGTTCCAGAGTGAACAGCAGCCTGCTAAAGGCAAGTTTCACACAAAAGAACACAAAAGTAAGATATACACACCTCAAAGGCTACATGTGGGCTGGCTCCTAAGAGAGTGAGCAACAGACCCGCCTTCTCCCTGGATTCACCTTTTATAGTTTTGGCTATCTATACATATTCATGCTAGCTTATGGATATTCAGCTAAGTGGTGGCTCCCAGTTATGTAACCTGGTTTTGCACATACTCAGTTGGTCTCTTTTAGAGCATACTCATTGGTCAAATTCCACCACATGCACCAAATATATTCAAATGTATTCAGTGCTCTCTAGCGCCTCCAGTGAAAGGTCATTTAAGGAGTAAACTCCTTTTTACTAAGCATGCTCAGCCACTGAGATTATGCAAGTCTGTCTCCTGCGGTCTCAATATCTATGTGTTGGTACAAAAAATAGAAGCTATAAGCCAACATAGCTCAGGACTCAGAGGCAGGGCTTGAGTCCTATGGGAGTGGTTTGAGACCAGGCATATGGCCTGAAACTCAGAGGAGTGACCTGAAACCTGAACCCAGGGGGACTGAGCACCTCTTATCTCAGAACCATTCCCCAGTCTCCCAGTCTAGATTAGACATCTTAAAAGCATCTGATTTTTTAAGAAAAAGTCTATGTCTTTATTATTTCATCTTCTAGCATCTAAAAAACGTGGTAGATAAACAAGCCCACAAAATATCTATTGAAAGTGCAAATACATGAATAAACAAGAGATTAATGATAAGTAGCTGTATAATCCTAAATTTGGGACAAAAAATGAAGGTATTAGTCTAGCATAAGATGTTAATAATTATTAGCTAACTAGAAATTTATGAAATGGAGATATTGGGCGCCCTGCAACAGCACATTTTCAATCAGAAGCTAATGGTATCAGTGTCGTTGTCTCAGTAATTACTTCGGATTTTTGGAACATTGTACTAGGAATCCACTCAACTCTTAAATTTGGGGAGCCTCTGATTACTTATTTACTTATTTATTTATTTATTTTTGGCAGCTGGTTGACTGATTTTTAACAGATATAGTTACATGGAGAAAATGAAATTGAAAATGAGCATTAAAGACTGGGTTGAATTTAAATAGAAAGAAGAAGGGCATTTCAGATTAGAGAACAACATATACCAAGGCATGAATATTTTATCGTCTTACATGAAAGGGAAATTAAGTCAGTAAAGTTAAATACAAGAAATACTGAAAGTCTCACAAGCTCGTAAAAGAATTCAGAATTGTTTCTTTGGGATCACACTTTATATTGACTACAGTACCTGGAGGGAAATAACAGTGGGTAGTTAAATTCATGTTCTCTGCATTCTGATTTCATTTTTGAAGTTTCTTGATACTCTTGGACAAAGTTCTTAAATTCTAAGTGCTTCAGTTTCCTCATCAATAAAATGGGGACAATAAAAGTACTGACCCTATAAAGTGGTTCTAATGATTAAATAATTTTACACACGCAAATCACCTAGAACAGTGACTGGTACATTTTAGTATTTAAGAAATATTATCATTTAATTTAAGGCCACAAGACATTTCCCATGAAGGTTAGATATACTGTATGCCTTTCAACATTTAGCAAGATTAAACTCAGTCTTTTCTAAGCCAGAATTATAGCAACTCACTGTCATTTTACCACAGATTCCAGCACTGCAACACAATCTTATTTAGGGTTAGCATAGTACTTAACATCATAAAAGTCAAAGGAAGATTCTAATTTCTCTGAGTACACTTCATTCATTTCCACTGAAAGCAGGCAAAAATTCCAAATACAGTTACATTAGAATTAGATTAAGCTAAGCAACGGGTAACTCTTGAAAGCAATATATCTCTAGAAAAAGTGCCATGTCCCTACTCAACCTGAAAAAAAAAAAATGTAGCAGAAGCTGTTTAAAACTTCTAAAAACTTCTTTCTAAATCACATTGCCACATGAGCCATTGGTTTTGTTTGTTGCCTTGAACTAGATTCATTAAAAGAAGTAACGGAAATATTAATCTGATCTGAGATCTGGGAAGTGTTTCGCAATAAAAATATTCAAAAACCTGACTGTTTCTCAGCTCTCAGATGAATTAAGATTTAACTCTGACATGAATTGGACCTCTCTCTAGGGATGCTTCTCTTTAGGGGGCTGAGATCACAGAGTTCATCCTTCTGGCACTAGCAGCTCTTTGATTTTGTCAGGGAGGCCTGCCACCGGAGTGCAATGCATAGCGGCGTGTGGGTATGTCTCCCATGTTCCCTAATGAAAAGCGAGCCTGGAGATGGGGGCAGGTTGGAGGGTAAATTTCAAAGAGGGGAAAGGTCAGTTCTTGGTCAAAGTATGAAGAGCTTACGGAAGAAAGAAAACTTCGAAAATAAAGCATTAACATAAATTACTGAAAACAGCCTTTCAAGTCCTATAGAAAGAGATAAAGCAATGCTACCATGATAAAGACTCCCCTTTTTAAAGGATGTATCCATCTTTGTCTTCTTCTTAATAAGAAAATTATCAGAAATGTCGATACATGATTCTATTTGACTTTCTTAAAGAAAACTTTATGGTTATTGAAATTTAAAAAGATCCCACTTCTTTAAATCAGTAAGTTGATAAGGTCATGGTTAGTTTTCTGGGAAGAAAATAAAATCCGTAATTTTATCAGAAGAATAGCCTTTACTAATTGAGGGGGAAACGGTTAAGTTGACATAACATTATAACATAAACTGCATTGGTTCAAAGAAATAGTCAGTGTCAATAATCTGGTATACTTAATAATCTATAAGTAAAGTAGGTCATTGTTTTCCCAAAGTGAAGGTTTTGGGAGGGCCCCAAACATCTGCTGTCTACACAGTTCAAAGGAATAAAACAACTGGCCAGTCTTCATTTTCCACTACTGACTCACTGGAATGAATGATAGAAGGACAAAAGTACTCAGAAAGATCCTGAAATAAAAACTCAGCAAAGCAGAAAGAATACGGCAAACACTTCAGGTCTTTGCAGGCAAGAAGTCAATAGCAATGGTTGTCACATGTTTTGGTCTCTAGGCCTCTTTACGCTCTTAAAAATTATTGAAGACTCAAATACCATGATTGAAAGATCATATCTTTCAATATTTGCTATTTTAGAAATTAAACCTAAGAAAATCATATATTCGTTTATTAATTTGTTTTAAAACAATAAACTAGTTATATGTTAACATAAATTACATATATTTTTACCAAAAATCACTGTATTTTCCTGTCAAAAGAAAAACTAGTGAGAAGAATGACATTATTTTACAGTTTTGCAAATCTGTTTTAATATCTGGCTTAATTAATAAAGACAACTAATTTCTATCTGTATTCCATCTACTGTGATATCTTGATTTTGATTAAAAAATCAAGAAAATCTGATCTTACACAGAAATGTAGTAGGAAAGGGAAGAAGTATTTTGGTAGCCTTTTTAGGTAAATTTAAAAATTCTTCTTTGGTACTATACCAATACATGACAAGTGGTAGTTTCTGTAAGGTTAGTTGAAGTGTAAAATCTGAGGTCATACCAACAAATTTTCCATATTCTGTAACATTGAAATCCATTCATCATCATTGAATTTTAAATGGATCTTTCATTCATGCATGATTTGTAACATCACGCATTGGTCATTTGGAGAATAATGGTGCTCTGAGTTATGTAGCTCTTCCATTATGTAATACATTTTTTAAATCACATCAATTAATATCACCACCAATCTCAGTAGAAAATGATTTAATTATTGAAAAGCTGTCAAGCTCACAGTGTATACAATTCTAAAAACTTAATTTTTGCTTGAAAGCTTAAATATTATCATTGACAATAAATACTGTGAATTGTTTTCCTAGAAATGAGTTTCATTTCATTCATTATCAAGAAAATATTGCCAAATACCCAACTCTACACAATCATAGTTTGTCAGTCATTTTTTCAGACAAAAGCGATGTGCCATTAAAAAAAAGAAGTATCTGGTTCAGCTCACTTCTCAGATAATCACATAAGTGATTTTACTCAAGATGGTTACTGTGTTTCAGTATGCAGCGGATGTGCTTTCTGAGTACTTCCTGTCTCGTCACAGAATATTTAAAAAGATACTCAATATCAAGATTTAATCAAAAATTTAATGAAAGTAGTAAGTTTTACTTTTTCACCAAGAACATTCTGTGTGAAACTGACTTTTTTTTTTCTTTTAATTGTGAATCCAGTTTGGTACTACTGTCTAGATTCACACCAAGGTCCTGATACTTTTTACCCACCATTGTTTTTACATCATCAGTGCAAAGATCAATACAAAGAAACAGCAATGTCTTAATGTTGTTATGAAAAGAGTTTTGACTTCACAACCCCTCTGAAAGGGTCCTGCAGACACCCATGGGTCCACAGACCACATATTAAAAATCAATAAAATAGAGAAAAATTGGTTACAGCCCGAAGAGTAAGCAAGTACTATGAGAGTCTGTATTAAGGAGCAGGACCAGTCTCCAATCAGGGCCAAAGGCTCCTGACTTTCCACTGTTTACACTGATCAACTAGAAAGGGAATCTTTGGGACTATAGGTGTTGGTCATATCCCAAAAGAAGTCAAACATGTGCAGACAACCTTTTTAAAATCTATGTCTTGAGTGGAAAGAGACAGTATTTGTTATAACTAATTAAATACAACTATATCCACAGGTCAGGGAAGAATGTCAGTCCAAACCAGAACAGAAAGTCTCTGGAATGTCTTCCCCAAAAAAAGAAAGATTCTAAGCAGTGGACAAAATGAGGAACAATCTAGTGATATGGTAAAGATGTGTTGCTTATCTCAACAAGGAAAGAGAAATGAATCCGAGATTAAAAGAAAAACAAAAACAATGTAAGAAAGTCTAATCAAATACTGTATATTTACTCAGAGGAAATGAAGTCAGTGTGTTCAAGAGATATCTGCACTCACATGTTTATTGCAGCACAACTTATAATTACCAGGATATGGAATGAACCAAAGTGTCCAACCACAGATGAATGGATACGAAAAATGTGGTACATATACACAAGGGAATACTACTCAGCCATAAAAAAGAATGAAATCAAGGGCTCACCATTTAGCTCAGACCTTATAACATCAAGGTCAGGGATTTGGGGGTTTGGATCCCCATACCAGCCAGCTGCTAAAAAATTAACGAATAAATAAAGAAATAATAGAGGAGAGAGATATACTTTTAAATAGTTTTTTAAATAAATTTTTTAAAAATGAATGAAATCCTGTCATTTGCGGCAAAATGGATGGACCTGGAGGACACTAAGTGAAGTAAGCCAGGCACAGAAAGACAAATACTATATAACTTCACTTATTTATGAAATCTAAGGGGAAAAGTTGTTATTATAGAGGTAGAGAATAGAACAGTTGTTACCAGAGACTGGGGAGGGGATGAGGGAGCAGAGGGAAAAAGGGAAGAGGCTGTCCAAAGGGTACAAAATTATGATTAGATAGGAAGAATAAGTTCTGATGTTCTGTTGTACAGTGGGCTGACCATGATTAACAGTGAAGTTTGGTGTATTACATAATAGCTAGAGGAGAGGATTTTGAATGTTTTCACACAATGAAAGGATAAATGCATGAGGTGATTGATACATTAACTATCCTGACCAGATTAATATATGACTAGATATTCCCCTCAAAATATCAGACTGTACCCCATAAGTATGTGCAATTACAATGTGTAAGTTAAAATAAGAAAAATAAGAAAGTCTAATCTGAAGAAGCAAACTAAATAGGTATGATTTTGAGCAATCAATGGAGAGAAAGAAAAGATAATCCATTTTATCTGATGCCAGGAAACTTCTCCTTTGAATGCCCAGGGATTTTGACACTGAATTTGTAGAGAAGGAAGTATTTGCATGGTTATAATGATATAAACACTGTTTTCTCATTTCTTATATATATAATTAACTGATAGACAAAACAGATTTCAATATGGTTGCAGAAAAACATATAAATATTATCAATATTGGAGATGTAGGGCAGAAGAAATGGGGAAAGAATGGTAGATGCCCTAAGAATATTCTCAGGAATGGTGAGTCAAGAGATGCAATTGAAAGTTAATGAGATAAGAAATAGAGGGAAACTATTAAGTATTTCAGTAAAGTATTATTCAAAGTTACAAAGTTAAGAAGAGATTGTTAAAAATCACACAGCTATCACAAATTGGGAAAGATAGGAAAGATAGGTATTGCAAATGAGCTAAACAGTTTTCGATAGTGCTGAGTCAATTGATAATGCTTAAATGTGATAAATCAAGATATTTGGAATTATATTATTTAGACAGCCTTTACATTCAAAATATTTGATAACTTCTATGACACAGATACATGATGATCAGAACAGAAGTCTAAATGTTCAGAATGGAACACGCTGGCTACATTATCACCTCTGTTTTTTAAAATGAGTTAAAGAAGTAACAACTAGAAGAAATAAAGGTAGAAACAGGCCAAAAGCTGGGCAGAGTAGAGGTAGGGAACTCTTGCTTTTTTTCGAAAGCCCTTCTGTGCTATTTAATTTTTACTTTATGCATGTATTACTATGATGAGAAATAATATTAAAATATGAAAGCATGTTCCCATTCTGTCAGTAATTAGGGCCATCTAAAAACTGCTGCCATTCTCAATAAGAAATCATGTTCAATAGAATAAAGTATGATAGTAAATGTTTCTTTGGTTTAGTAGCAGGTTTTTTTAAAATTTTCCAATGTATTCTCAAAGATACACAAAAGAATTACTTCAAGTTTTAATTTGGGAGACAATTCATAATTTAATTTCTTTCCCATGATGACAGAGAAGCAATGGAAAATAACCTAAAATATATAGCTTATCCCTAGGACACACTTCTTTAAAAGTCATCAATGTTTTTGAATGGTAGGAGATTCTGCTATCAAAATTAAAGATTATAATAGGAATTTTTTTTTTTGTTTTAATGAATGGGCCCCAATTAACCATAACTTATATCTATATGGCACAATTAACTATTTTTTCTGTACTTCGGATGACCACAGAGAACAGGCGGCCTACAATAATTACTAGAAAATGCATTTTGAGAACATTGCTTCACTTTATGAATAGAACAATTAGTCACAGATATTATTGGCTGTAAGAAATAAGTTCATGAAAAATAGTCTCCCAAATAACATACAAGTCTGTGCTAAGAATTATTTGGATGTTGTTCTAATTCAACCTGAAAGTATATGAAGTCAGTATAGATGATTATGTAAGAAAAAAGCTATCGAAATGTAGAATTCACTTGCAAGTTTCATGTTTCAAAAGCCAGAATGTTGTAGAATTGAGTGTGCATTTATAAATATAAGAAAATGTTTATATGTATTAGACTGTTGTTATATTACAAGGCATAAAGGTGTAAAAAATATACAAGTCAGGGTCCCAGAATGCCTGGGTTCATTTGGAGGCGGGCCTGACACAGAACGGTTTTGAAGTTACAGCCCGTTTAACCAAACACCTCCATCTTAAATCAACTTTCTCATTCTGTGTAAGATAAGAATATCTTTGTGCAGTATTGTGTATCTCCAGAGTCAAATAAAATAATATTTCAGGCCATATGGTGCTCTTTATTTTGTATATATTAATCATTCAAGTGGTATTTCCTTCTTTGTTTTTGTTTATTATTTAATTTTTTGTAGATCCTATAGAACACAAATATACTATGTATTTATACACAGTTTGGTCATACATATCAGAAACATAGTGGAATTTCTACATGTTTGCATATAATCTAACTCTGTTAAAAACAGAAAAAAAGTCATACTAAAGCGAGCAATGTTGAATTATTCAAATCAAATAGCTTTGTGTTTACAGACATATGTCTCCAACACCCTAATTAACAGCGAAGATAGAAAGTTAATAATTCAAAGCTCTGATTAGCTTTAGCCAAATGGGTGGACTTTGAGGCTATAAAATTCAAATAAACATGTAAATATATGAAATATATAAAATATATAAATCTATTAAAAGTTTAAAGAATATTACTGGAGACCAGTATGTTATTTTAAGTACTGATTAAGTTTTGTGTTACATGTTAAAACCGTGGGTTGTAGCAAATATCTATAGGAAGATACCAAAATTAATTTTAGAGTTAGTATAAGTTTATTAGTTAAAGCAACAAGGTTACATAAGTCATAGATACTAAAACATTTCATCCAAAGTGTAAAATATTCAAAGCAGAGTTCTTACGGGTCTTATGATGAATTAAATGAATTTGTATTAAAAACTATTTTAAACCATATTATTTCTTTTGTTTTTGTTTCTGTTTTTTGTTTGCTTCTTTGGTGGCCGGCCCATATGGGGATCTAAACTCTTACCTTGCTGTTACCAAACCACGCTGTAACCAAGTGAGCTAACTAACCAGCCGTAAACTACACTATTTCTATCTAAAAAAGCAAATTTAATGCACTAGCTCTTTTCCCATTCATTCAATTATTTATTCATCATTCATCCTATAAATATTTATGGTGTTCCTTCTCTTGCACTACTACTGTAGAGAAGGCAGAGACATAAAATCTATGGACTTAATACTGTGTGATAAGTACTCTTGGTTACTTACCAAGTGAGGCCACTCACAGCAACAAATAAAGTTAATTACAAAAAGTCCCTCAATAATGTTATTTCTAAAGTAACTGGGTCAAAAAAAAAAGTTGCTTGAATTAAGCTTTATTATATTGTAAAAGAACTAGCAGGTGGAAAACTCTAGAATTAATGTATTTACATTAAGGAAAATTCAGTACAATGCCTATCTTCCTAACTTTATATTCATTTAATGAACACTCATTCTTCATCTTTTTCTTCAGGTATAGAAATTCTTGAAAGGCATTAGAGCAGTATCATTTTAATAAGAAAGAGGACCATCAAATTAGAAAATGACTAAATTATTCTCAGTTTAGGATTTCACTATTTACTTATTTATTTATTTATTTTGCCTCAGGCTTTGGGGACATTAAGGCCATGTTATAAATCCTGGTCACTGCTTTTTCTAAAGAGCAAAAATTAGAGTTTATTAGCATCTCAGTGGTTGCCTCAATAACGACAAAACAGTTGCTCATTACTGCTCATTAGTTTCATATTAGATTCATTTGCAATAGCAATACATCTTCTATTCATACTAGATTGCAAAACGACAGATATGATTTGACACCTGCTGTACAACAGAATTCATTAGATAGTCATAATACAAATAGAAATTCAGAAGCTGGACTTTTATTTGCTTCTATGATAACTCTGCACAGGAAAAGGCCTCTGAACTCATCTAGGCTTGAATGAGATAAATATGCACAGCAGATGATCGAGGTTTTCAAATACAGAATTCTCTGTTTTTCTATCTATGACAATGTTCTATATACACAATGTAATATTTTAGTGAGTGGCATCATTTCCAAAATAATGAAGCACTTCCTACTATACAGATAAAATGAAATATTCAATTAAAGAAGCAGACAATAAAAAAGAAGCCCAAGATCATTTTTAAACAACAAGATAAACTGAATTATTTCTTTCATACATTTCATATATTTTTCATACATTTATGCCTTAATCCATGGGGACAAATCAGGTTTCAAGTTGTACCTAATCATTCCTTCTAGTATTCAATTATGATTGTTTACTTGAACTCCTTGTGGCTATTGCCACATGTCATTGCATACAATAAAACAAGAAACTTTCAGCTACTATTTTTTTTGTTTAGATTCATGCCACCTAAATCACCCAAATGCAGCACACAAATTCAAAATGAAAAAACTATTTCTGCTTCTCTGAACTGCCTTAGAATGAAAATCTAATGTGCTTTGTTTCAGGTAAGAAAGTCAATTCTGTTATACTTCTGTAGTGAATAAAGAAAAACTACATTAATCAGTCTCTAAAAATACATGAGTTATCAGAGACCTTATTTTGTTCTATTCTACAACCATTTTTAGGTATCTACAACATTCCAGGGGTTATGAGATCATGATATCCACACCTTTTGCAACTAGAATTTAACAACAGTGTACCAATTCCATCAGGTTACAAGCTCCAAAGAAGTTCAACAATGCTTCAATTCCTACCACACTACACAGGCCTACAACATGGTGGCAACTCAAATACTTGTTTGATGAGTTAGCAAATAAGTGCTGTGAGAAATATAATGGAAGATGACAATACATGCCCTTTCATAGCATGTAATTCTGGTGCAGAAGTCTCAAGAGATACTTAAAATAAAAATAAAATCAGTAGTTTATAATGTGAGAATAGGTAGTAAAGACCACACTTAATTTACTTTGAGAATAAAGAAAAATTAGAGATCAACCAACCTAAGCTGAAAGTACCGGGGAATTTTTTTGTTGGATGGTTATATTTTCATTCGAGCTTTGAAAGATGAGCTGAATTTGAATAGGTGGAAACTGGGAAGCAAATATTTTAGGCCAGGAAAATAACTGACCTAAGTTTCGAAGTAAAAATGAGCACAGGAAATTTTGATGGTATCTTCAATAGCTATCTTACAATTTATTGAAAGTTTGTAAATAAGGTACTGTCACAGATACATTGCTTCTTTTCATACATCAAAATAATACTGTTACAACTGTTAAAGCATGCTTCATGTTGTATTCCAAAATGAATCTGCTAAAATCACAAAATATACTGTTTTCAAGCAGACATGTAAAAAGAAAGCCAAGTCAGAATAATGATGCTTTCTGCCCAGGAAGTAAACTGAAATATACTATTCATTTATTCAGTTATTTATTCATTTATTAAGTTCATTCATTTATTTATTCATTCGTTCATTCATTCATTCATTTAGTGGCTGGCCAGTATGGGATCCAAACCCTTGACCTTGGTGCTATAACACCATGCTCTAACCAACTGAGCAACCAGCAGCCAATTTAGTAAATTAGATTGGATAAAATGAGGTAATAATCACAATATTAGTAAGTGCATTACAATTTAGGTAAATGAACTCAAATTTCAAGAGGTATATTCTTCAGAAATAAAATTTCCATTCTTTTCAAATTCCCATAACAAATAAATATATCAAATAAGCTTTACAATAATTAAAGCCTTGAGTAAATGGTTACATTCTGTAGGAGATAATATAATTGTTTCGAAATAGGAAGCAGATCACAGGAGAGCATCCTGCCCTTCTCAGTAAGATACAAATTTAATCAGAAATTCAATTTTATGATTATAAAATACAGCCTGTGTGTAAACACAACTTATATAAGTTGACTGCTTACTACTATTTATTCCTTGGGTCTTTATAGCAACAAATTTGAAACCATATTTCAACATTTTTTCTTATTTTTAGAACATGTGGCCTTCACACGACTAGGCTAATTCTTTTTTTTAATTCATGAATATTCATTAATATTCTCTCTTATTTTTACAATATCAGTTAATGTTTGACGTATAGTTCCAGATCTAGCAAACAAAAATATAGGATGCCCAGTTAAATTTGAATTTCAAATACACAACAAATAATTTTTAGCATAAGTATGTCTCATGAAATATTTGGGGCATACTAATAACATGAAATCTGAAATTCAAATTTAACTGGAAGTCCTGTAATTTTTCTGGCATTTCTAGTCTAGAACAGTACATCACATTCTCAAAATCAGTTGTTTCAGCGACCTTCTTTTCTTCTCATCAAATACCATTGAGTCTTGTGGCCTATGAATTCAGCTATAATTCTAATCCAGGATGAATTGAGGGCAGTTGGGATTTATAAATTTTTATGACACAAAATTATGTCACATAATAAGTTGTTTACTTTAACTGCTTAGATCTTTTCACTGAAGCCTTCTTGTAGATTGGATTGTTAGTGTTATTTATATTTGCACTGTTTAGAAGAGATACACAGCATTCCTAACTCTAGACTGCTATTTTACATGTGTGAATAGCCATTCTTTCTTTACATTACTTCAAAAATTAATAGCTTTTGATTTATACTCAGTATTCTGTATTTAATAGAGTCAACTCTCCTCTTTTCTTTCTACTCATTCTCAATCTCTCTTTCTCTTTTCTTTTTTTTCCATATACACACATACACATGCATGCAACACAGACACACACACATACACACCTCCTGACCCACCACATACCTGTGGGATTACAATAAGCATATTACAATTTCAACCAAGCTAGTTTATAAAGCCAAGCAAGTATTAAGTCACTGTGTATTATCCAAAGATGTGATATAATTTTTGTGACGTGTGATTTTTAAAAAATTTATTACTGAGTGGTTCACTGGAAAAATAAGTGAATCTATTTCTTTCAAGATTTGTAAATGAACCAACTTCTTACCAAAATCTTTTTAGTAGAATGACTATTGACTATTCTCTAATCTGTAATTGTAATGGTTTTAGCCTGTGAAACAAATTCAGGCATAATTCTAAAGTAGTGAGTGACATTTGAAATGAAGGAGTTTGAACCTGAGTTTCACGAACAACCAAAGAAATATATCCTTGGACAGCCATGTGTCATCTCTTTTGGATTTTGTTCATAAAAGAAAATATTCTATTCTTTTCCTCAGTAATGATGGATTTTCTTTAATTTTGTCTTCTGCCAAAGAAAAATAATATGAAAGCAAAGAATATAGATTGTTCTAACTCTTTTATATATGCAGTTACATTAGGTTAAATTTTAAAAGAACACATAAATTAAATTTCCTCTACCTTAACATTTTATCTGGCTTCTTTGATTAAATCACGCAAATAGGGCAAACATCATTTTGTGAAATATCAAAAATTCTGAAGCTGATGAGGCATTGTTGAGACATATACTAGTTCTTCGAGGTGAGTGAAAGACTATTTTATAACTGTATTAAAATATAGCCTGTCAAATTCTCAGCAGTCACAGTGAATGTAGAGACTTATGTCATTTCATCAGATTTGTTTTGCATCTTAACATTTCTTCAGTTGGGTCTAATTTGCTCTTCACTTCACCCATTCTCTTTTTAATTTTATTTATCCTCTTGTAAAAAGCAACATCCAAATTGATACCAATTTTGTAAAAATATGAATTTTTAGAAGACCAGAAACAAATATATCAAAAAGCAAGCAAAGGCCAGTCAACTGGTCATTATTCTAATTCCAAAGACCAGTTAGTGGGTCATTTACTATAATTTCACAGTTGAAAGGGAAAGAAATGCATAAACATTTAGGTGCTAACATTCATACAGTAAAGACTTGTAATTTTAATTATCATCTAGGAAATATTAATTAAGGATTGTTCGATATATTGTATTCTGCTTGATATGACCGTATAAATTAGCCAGGTCACCCTGTAGGGATTTAGATACAAAAACTATTTTGTCATGAAATCATGCTTACATGGGGATTAACTTAATAACAGAAGCAACATCTAAGAAGATAAAAATATTTGCACTTAAAGTATCATCAAAGTAGATTGCTTTCCTTTAAAAATGTAGATTCTTTCTATGGTTGCAAAAGTAATACAAGCTCATAGTAGAAAATTTGGAAAATCACTTACTCCACTTCTCTAGAAATTTCTTGCTTTTTGATGTATTTGTTTCTAGTCTCCTAAATATTGATATTCTTATAAAATTGGATCATATTGGATGTTTTTTATAATAGGATAATTAAAATAAGAATTAAGTACACAATGGTGATGGAGATGATCAAAAAGTGCATAGAACACACACAAAAATATGACCAAAATGTCTAAATTAGATGTATTCAGGGTTTCAGAGAGAGAGGAGAAAACAAACAGAATAGAAGTCATATGTTAAGTGAAAATGGCTGAGGATCTTTTAAAAAAAAAGAGGCAACATTAAGTCAAAAATTCTAGAAGCACTATGATCCCCAAACAAGATAAATGCAAAAATAATAACAATAACAACATTAAAAAATACCTTGAGGCAGCAAAGTAAACTTGATGAAAAACAAAAACAAAAATTAAAACTTTAAAAGCATCCAGAGAACATATCCTTTAAAATAACCTCACAAACTGAAGGGGAAATAAAGACATATTTAAATTTAAAAAAGCAGAAAATTCATCACCAGCAAATCCTCACTAAAGGAAATACTTATGGGTGATATTCACCAGAAAAAAATAATCATGAAAGCAAGTTTAAGAAGGATTAAGGAACAATACAAATGTAATCACAAGGACAAATGTAGATGTACACCCTATAAAACAAAAATAACAACAAATTGTGAGGTTTAAAAAAATATATATATATATATATAGCATAACAAATAATAAATAATTTAGGATGGAGTAAGTTAAAATCATTGCTTTCTCTGGGAAGTGTTTGTATTCTAATAAAACAAAGATGCGTGTTGTAATTGCTAAGGTGAAGAAGTATTAAAAAAATATATAACTACTAAGAGCAGCAGAGAAAAAAATGAAACAATGAAAAATTCTCAATCATTACAATAGAAGGCAAGAAGAACATGGAAGGCAAGAAAAAGAGCATAGAACAACTGGGCCAAACAGAAAGTGAATAGTAAAGCCAATAGATGTAAATACAATAACTCCATTAAATGTCAAGGAACTAAATGATTCAAATAAAAGACAAAGACTGTCAGACTCAATTTTTAAAAGTCTCTCCATTTATTACAAGAGGCACATCTAAAATATAAGGATACATAAAACTTATAGGTAAACAGATGGAAAAAGATATTTCATGTGAACACTAACCAAAACAAAGCAAATGTGAAGGTTAATTTCATGTGCCCAGTTGGCTAGGCCACAGAAAGCCCATATATTTGGTTAAACTCATTCTAGGTATATCTGTGAGGGTGTTCTGGAAGAGATTAACATTTGAATAGTTACTAAGGTAAAGCAGATTGCCATCCCCAATGTGAGTGGGCTTTATCTAATCCCATGAAGGCCTGAATAGAACAAAAAGACTGAGTAAGGGAGGAATGAACTTTCTCTGATTGACTGCCTGCCTTTGAGTTGTGACATCAGTCTTCTGTCTTCAGATTTGTACTCAGACTGGAATTTACACCATCACCTCTCCTGGTTCCCAGAGCTTCAGACTTGTAACTATACCGTTGGCTTTCCTGTATTTCCAGTTTACCAATAACAGATCTTGTGACTTCTCAGCCTCCATAACCCATGAGCTGATTCCCAATTTTTTACATGTATAAAGAGAGAAGAAAACAAACAAGTCATATGCTAAGTGAAAATGGCTGAGAATCTTTAAAAATTCTGTATATGCCAACTTTCCATATCCATGGGTTCCACATTCATGGATTCAACCAACCCTGGGATCAAAAAAAATTTTTTTAATTACATCTGTACTGAACATGTGCAGACTTCTTTAGTCCTTATTCCCTAACCAATACAGTATAACAATGACTTACATAGCACATATTGTATTAGTTATTAAAAGTAATCTAGAGATGATTTAAAGTATATGGGAGAAAGTACATAGGTTATACACAAATACTGTGCCATTTTACATCAGGAAGTTGAACATCTGTGGATTTTGGTATCTGCGGGAGGTCCTTTAGCATAACAACCTTATCTTAAAAATAAGGATGTTGAAGTGAGCAGGACTGAAGCCATGATGGAACCTAAAACCACATGGGCTGTAAACAATTTTAAAAGGACACAGTCTTTTGTTGTGGTTGCTTTTGTTGTTGTTCTTTGTAGCACGCATTTCTCTGAATTCCCTCTTTTCCTATGATTATTTGATATTTTGAACCATGAATGTAAAGTTGTTTTATAGCCAGCCTGAAGCCACAGACATGTATGCACTACCAGCCCCTGGGAAACCGATGAAGACATCAATAAAGCTATGTTGATTCCACCCCTCCAGCAGGGCCAGGAGATAACAAACAGCAAGGGCAAGAGGAGATACCACGGGGAGTCTAGGTGAGAATTTGCACCTGGCCTTGCACGTGCCCCTCCCTCCTGCTTTCCATTTCCCACATTCCATTCCCTCATCTCCCTTTTTTAAAACCCCTTGGGGGGCCGGCCCGTGGCTCACTCGGGAGAGTGTGGTGTTGATAACACCAAGGCCACAGGTTCGGATCCCTGTATAGGGATGGCCAGCCAGTTCGCTCACTGGGTGAGCATGGTGCTGACAACACCAAGTCAAGGGTTAAGATCCCCTTACCGGTCATCTTTAGAAAAATAAATAAGTAAAATAAATAAAATAAAAGCCCTAGGTAAAGCTGAATCTTTGAGATGGCTTTAGTCTGGCCATTCTCCTTCTGGTTTACGAGAGACGGGTTAGCCCAACATGTCTCCTCAGGTCACTGGTATTCCTGAATAAAAGCTGACTTCCATTTTCACCAATAGTTGACTTTTGTGTTTTTTTTGTCTGGGGGCAGCCAACTGGACCTGTGAGTTTGGTATCAAACTTTGGGGAGCCTCAGACAAGAGTTGAGTGTGCCTTGTGACAATATAACATTTCTAAATTCATATGCATCTAATAACCTCATTACTCATAAACCAAAAATGAGTACCAAAAATACAAAGGGAAGTAGACAAATCCATAATCATGGTGGTTACTTTAACAAAGCTGTCTCTGTAATCATAAAACAAGAAGAAAAAATAAGCATATAGATGATTTTAGCAACAAGTAACAAGTCTTTAGGTCCATGTTTCACTTATGTGAGAGAATATTTTCATTTATTCTCCATGTTGATTTTTTTTCCTGATTACTCATCCTTTAACAAGGAGCAATATAGCTAGGCCTATAGATTGTAAGTTGACAGTGTGTGTATTCCAAATTTTCTTCTACTCAGTGTCCACCAGGATGCTGCCAAAATTCTCCTCTCATGCCTTAAGCTGGAGCACAAAGATATGTACAAAACATCCCCAAATTTGTGGTGTCTAGCAAGTACCAACTCTCTATGTTTTTCCTGTTTTATTTACTGCCAATTTAATTTCCAGGAATTAGTGTGCCCACCTGTCCTTTTTCACCCTTGGCTAGTTTACATACTGTGAGTTTCAGCCTCTAAATGGATAAGAGCAATTTATTTTGGGGGTCAATTTTACCTGCCCCACCAGGGGAGTAATTGCCACTCTTTTGGTTGGAACAGACCTCTATTGCTGATATAGTAGTAGAGAATATGGGTATGCAGAGACTCTCCTGTTTCCTCCCGCCTGTCCACGTAACTAACAGTTTCAGAGGCCCAGACGTGGTTGTGATTGTTTCTTGATTTGATCCTTCTGCATAAGTTATACTAATTGTTTTTTGTCTGCTTCCAACTCCAGCTAGAATGGTATCCCTACAAGGGCAGGGAATTTTCTGTGTATGTTTATGTGAAACAGTGCCTGGCCCAGAATAGGACCTCAAATCGATATTTTTAATACATTAAAAACCTTACTTTTTGTGACTCTATGAGTTTTTGTGTGTTTTCAGAGACATTTCAATGGGAAACTCCTTCAGGCAAAGCTAGCTAGCTGCCATATTTTGGAGGTCAAGTGCATTGTTTTTAGAGCCAATCATTTGAACTTTCTCCAGAGCATATCAATTTAAATATATGTATTTAAATATATATATATATATATACACATGTTTAACAGCCCAGGGCATCTCTTTTTAGTAATGTCAGAGAAGACAATTGAAGTCACTGAATTTGCATTAAGAGCAGCAACTTTTCCTTCAAATAATAGCTGCCCTAGGGCAAGGGCAAAACTTCAGCAATATTGGTTAGAAAGGAATGAAAAACGTGATTGGTCACAGACACTCCTCTACTATATCATCCAATAAAATTGGTTTTAGTTAGTAATAGTAATGGTATTCTTTTTTTGGGCTTCCATCGCTTCTTTTCAGTTCTAAAGTTCTGCCTCTATTTATGACTAGTCCAACTGCCAGTCAAAAAGCTTCTATCCAAAGCTGCTAGCTGAGAAGATACTTGAACTGGACTTTCTATTAATAAGTGTTATAAACAATACTTTAGCGTGTCAAAAGACAAAATGACAACAAATTTAGTTTAAAGAACTCAATTGGCCTTGTTTGTGATTTGAGAATCAGGCAACACTTCATTCTATAATATAGAATGGGTGTTCCAATGAGCAGAGCAAAGGAGTTTAGTTTTATAGGCAGAAAAGGGCTGAAGAAAGCAGAAACAAAGAACGAAAAGCAGGTTGGTCATTTCAGTTACTTTCCTTGTAAGATGGGGACAGGGAGACAGAATGATAGAAAAATTACTGATTGGTTAACATCGGACTACTTCAGGTTACTTTTTCTTGTGACGATTAAAGGCAAAGAACACTTTTTTTTTTTTTTTTTGCGGCTGGCCAAAACAGGATTGGAACCGTGCACGACCTTGGTGTTATAAGGCTGCACTCTAAAACTGAACTAACTGGCAGCCCAGAGAACACTTCATTATCATGCTGATTGAAACTGGCCTGTTGGAGAAATTTGGCTGTTATCTCTCCTGATTTTTCCACATGCCAGATAATAACTCAGTTTCAGTTTGATGACAAGGAACTTTAGCATAAGATGCCCCATTTTGGTTTTTAGTCTAGTCTGTTGAGACCTAAGGCAGAAACTTATCCAAAAAAATAGCCTCCTATCATTTTTATTTAATAAGCATCATTCTGCTAATAAATCACATTAAATAATGGAAGAAACACACAAGGAGTACTTTTCCTCTTGATGAATTTTTTCCTTCCTAATAATAGTACTTAAATTGTTAAGATGGTAACAGATGTATGTTCGTGGTATTTACCCCTCTTGATATTTTGTTTTTGGAACTTGTTAATATACAGAGCAGATCAAAGCCAGTTCAATCAAATTAAATTGTAATGATTGAAATCTAAGGGTTCTCACTGTTATGCCACAAATTTAAAGGTATCATTTGCTGTTACACAAATGCTGTTATGTGAACTAAATATCACTTATTCTTTGGTGAACAATACCTGGGTCTGTCAATTCTCTGATACGAACTAGGTGATCTACGTTCAATCCTATTCTTACACTCACTTGAGGTAGTGCCAGACTAACCTGGAGTTAGTGTTAAACTCCAAAAGGTATATGGTCTCAATCTCATGTTGCAGCTCATGGACACACCACCCCAAATATGACTGTAAAAGACCAGAATATGCCACCCCAAAATATACTTCTTTGGCATATTTTGAGCTGGTTATTCTGAGAAACTGCAGACACAGCAGTGGCTCTGAAAAGCTTTTTCGTTAAAAAAAAAATTACAAAGCTCTGAAAATCCTTTTGTAAAAGAAATTTACATCTATAAAGGAAATCTACATTAGTTTAAGTATATGTATCAGGAAGAGGGCTGCACCAGACAATCTTTGTTACCTGAGAGACTTTTAAAGACAACCTTTATTCACCACACAGTCTCTCTCCTCACCCTCCCAAAACTTGTGTCTCCACCACTCCCCAGAAACCCCAAGCCCTCATTCCCTTCTGATGCTATATAAGCTTGTCGTCTGACCTTTCTTCAAGTCTCATGTTTTGTGGGATTCCTGTGAATATGCATATAAGTAAAATGATTTTTCTCCTGTTAATCTATGTTATGTCAATTTAATCTGCAGCGCAATCAAAGAACCTCAAAGAGTGAAGGGAAGCCATTGTCCCTCCCCTACACCCACAAAACTGCCTTCACCTCAGATGCCAATTGCAAGTCCAAGGTCACCAGGCCACCCACACTTTTGTTCAACTTGGCTAAAAGTCAGAAGTTCCCACAACCCACCACCTACTAGGTTTAATAATTCAGTAAGAAGTCTCAGAACTTGGGAAAGCGTTATATTTATGATTACTGGTTTATTATATAGCACAGAACTCAGGAACAGCCAAATGGATTAGATGCATAGGGTGAGGTGTGAGGGGTGAGGGTGGGCAGATTATCCATGGCCTCTGGGAGTACCAACCTCCCACTTGGATGTGTTAGGCCAACCTGAAGCTCAACAAACTGTTGGACTGAGCAGGACTGAAGCCATGTTGGGACCTAAAACCACTTGGGTTTTAGGAAAATTTAAAAGACACAGATTTTTTTCTTCCCATACATTTCTCTGAGTTCCCTTTTCCCATGGTTATTGGATGTTTTGAAACTTAGTTATGTGGCAGGATGACATTATTTACATGAATGTAAAGTTGTTTTCCAGTTAGTCTGGAGCTGCAGATTTGCCCTGAGTCACATACTGCTCAAACCCTGAGAAATCAAGGAAGACATCAGTAAAGCTATGCTGATTCCACGCCCCCAGCCGGACCCTGCGATAACACCAAGGACAGGAGCGGAAACCAGACAGAGCCTTGGTGAGACCTTGCACCTGGCTCCTTACACCCAAGTCCCACTGCTCATATCCTCTTCCCTCCTGCTTTTCACATCCCACATTACATTCCCTAAATCCCCTCTTTAAAAACCCTTGAGTAAATCTCAGTGTTTGAGATGCTTTAGTCCAGCCATTCTTATTCAGGTTTACCTGAGAGATGAGTTAGTCTACCATCTCTTCTCAGGTCATCAGGATACCTGAGTAAAAGCTGACTTCCACTTTCACCAACATTTGACTTTTGAGTTTTTGTTTGGAGCAGACAGCCTGACTCAGGTTCAGTGACAAGATTCTCTTAAGCCTAAACCAGGAGTTGGATGCCTGGGGTAACAGATTTTGACAAGCTAAGCCAGCGTTTTTGTTCGGGGTGGGTAGTCAGACTTGGGCCCAGTAACAAAACCTCTTTGTTCAAAAGTTTTTTAAGGTTTTATTCCTCAGTTATGCTTGACTAGTCATTGACAATTGGTGATTAAACTCAATCTTAGGCACCCCTCACCTCTCCAGGGTTTGGGGGGATAGGGTTGAAAGTTCCAACCCTCTAATGACATGTGTGGCCAGCTCTTCCCTTGAAACTGCCTAAGGGTCTGCTTAGAGTCAACTTTTTAGTAAAAACTCAGGTATGATCAAAAGGGGCTCATTATGAATAATAAAACACATTCCAGTTACTCAGGAAATTCCAAAGTTTTTAGGCACTCCGTGCTAAGAACCATGGACAAAGACCAAAATATTTTTTATTATACCAGACCATGCAAATCATGTTTATTAGCCAAACAAAGATATTTTGTATATTATATCTAAGTAATACTACATGTTTTAGTTACCATTATGCAGTCAGTAAAAAATATAATTTTTTTTTTTTTTTTTTTTTTTGGATGACTGGTGCAGAGATCCAATCCCTTGACCTTGGTGTTCTAACACCATGCTCTAACAAAACAACATAAAAATTTCAAACTTCCAGTGTATTCTAAAATGTCAAAAACCTGACTGAACATGTCAATATCTGAAAACTGTGAGAATTCAAAGTATGAAGGTTTTGTACGTCATGACTAGGAAGAAGTAGGCTTGTAGAAAAGAATAATCTTTTAAAAAAGCAAAATTTAAATTTTAGATGTATTTTCTATTTTTCTTATAAATAATTTTAACTCCAGTTTTAGGTGAATACATTTAAACCAAAAAAATCAAGAAGAAAAAAAAATCTATTGGAGTTTCTGCTCTTTAAGGTGCCCAAACATTTTAATAGTGAAATATGAAAACAAACATAGTATAAAAATACCTTTAAGTATCATAACCAAAGTTTGTTCATCATCAGTCCATAACCTGTATCCATTTGCTTTGGGGTGTTTTTGTTTTTTTGGCAGGCGGCCAGTTTGGGGATCCAAACCCTTGACCTCGGTGAACCTGTAAGCATCTGCAAAAGGTATTTATGTAACTGCAATTTGTCTCTGTTATTTACATCTATTAAGTCCACCAAAAATGCATAGTGAGGTATCAATGGCAGAATACCCAGCTCTAGATAATATAGTACATATTCTGGTTGCTAATACACTATGTAATACTGAAAGAAATAAGCCAAAATGTTCTGTCAATGGTAAATTCATAACAAACTTACTTTTTCAGTTGTCTTGAATTTTTGAATATGTAATTCTCTTCGTGTGTGTGTGTGTGTGTGTGTGTGTGTGTGTGTGTGTGTGTGTGTGTGTGTGTGTGTTTTGGTGGCTGGCCAGTAAATATGGAACCCTTGACCTTGGTGTTATCAGCACCACTGCTCTAATCAACTGAGTAAACCTGCCAACTCTTTCTTCCTATATTTTTACAGATACAGTACCTTACTCAGTATAAACTGATTAAAATATTTATGTTAATTTATATTGAACTGCAAAATGTTCTCAATTTACTCAAAATTTGCTTATCTTATAGGTTAATACATTTATAATACTTTCAGGAGATAAAAGAAATATCACCCAAACAATAATGATATCACAATGTTTCCACTTGCTCGTATCAGGGATCTAATAGCAGCTATTCTTAGCAGAGATAATTCCTGGCTAATTGGTTCATTTTTATCAGTATTAAATTTGACATGTACATTAAAAATTGGTGCACAAACTTGGGAACATAGTATATTTTAATTTGCGCTAAGTTGTGTGCTTTCTTATCTTCTTAAATAGATAAATTATCAAAGCTATGCAATGTACATTGGATAACAGTTATGTAAATTAATAATAATATATGGTTAAGGATAACTCCAATTATTACAATGTCTTTGCTGCTGCATTTAAATACCTAGCTAATTTTCTGTTATGAGATCAGACTCATTGATTACAATCTTTCAAGCTATGGAGAAAACATATTAAACAAAAAGAGACGAAACCAATGATTCACTAGTTTCAGTGTAAGGAAAATTATCATAATTGTCATCAGTTAAAATCAGGTGTAGCCTTTACCCTTCCATTCTCCCTCAACAACTAAGGTTACCATTGATGCTAGTTGAGTAATCCAAAAAACCCATTTTCACTACTATTTTACTTGAATTCTATGCAGCATTATATTTTAGTTGTTAGGGCTCAGAAAATTATGTCCCCAAGTATAGCACTTCTGGCATGCTGAGTGCTTTGAACTAAAGGAGAACCAAGGTCTCTCTGATTTCCAACTCCTCTTTCCCTCCCAAAGCACAGGGAGGGGATTTCTCTGAAGTTTCCTTATCTGCCTAAGGGAAGTTCCTCCTGAAGGAATGCAATAGTCACGATCCCCCTATCTATAATCTCATCAAACAGGGAGGATTAACTCACAGGAAATGAGGCAGAAAGTTGACACCACCTGTGTTTCTTTCTTTTTTTTTTTTTTTTTAAAGATGACCGGTAAGGGGATCTTAACCCTCGACTTGGTGTTGTCAGCACCACACTCAGCCAGTGAGCGAACCGGCCATCCGTATATGGGATCCAAACCCGGGGCCTTGGTGTTATCAGCACCGCACTCTCCCGAGTGAGCCACAGGCCGGCCCAACACCACCTGTGTTTCTGAGGACTGCTACCCAGAGGTTTTTTTCTGCACAACAGGACATCCTTTGGTCAGCATGCACTTCCTCACCCCAACCTCCCAGAACCTGTTGCCACCTCCCCCAAGAAACCTGAAGCCTCTATTTCGTTCTGTTGCTCAAATGCTATTTAAGCTTCAACCATCTGACCCTTCTTTGAGTCTCACACTTTGTGAAACTCCCATGCATACACGTGTAATAAATTTGTATGCCTTTTCTCCTGTTAATCTGTCTACGGTCAGTTTATTCCAGAGACTAAAATTATTGAACCTTTAGAGAGTAGAGGGAAAGTTTAAAACTCCCTAAACAGTTCACAAACATGCTTTAGTGCTTACCATGTGCAAAGCACTGTGTTTGGTCCTGGGAATTCAAAGATGAATACAATCATGATCCTTGCCTTCAAAAAACTTACTGCCTAGCATAGGAAACTGAGATTAGCTTCACTGATACCACATCTTAGAACTGTTTCTGAACCAAATTCCGGCTGCCATCTGCCAGACAGAAACAAATGACTTGAAAGTCAAATATTGGTGAAAAAGGAAGGCAGCTTTATTCAGGTCTAAGGAAATGGCAGACTAAACCATCTCCTATTCTCAAGCTAAGTGAGGACTTTTATGGGGTAAGAAGCAGGAAACGAAAAGTGGGAGAGTGGGTGCTCCATGTCAGGATCCAGGTGCAAAATCTTGCAAAGACTCTATCTGGTTTCTGCTCTCAACCTTGATGTTATCTTAGAGTCCTGCAGGATTTTGATTTGCTTCGGGGTGGAATCAGCATAGCTTTATTGATGTCTTCCTTAGTTTCTCAGATAGTACATTCCTCATAGGAAGTCTGCAGCCCCAGGTTGTCTGGAAGACAGCTCTACCACTTACGTAAATAATGTCATCTTGCCCTGTAACCAAGGTTCAAAATATCAAATAATTGTGTGAAAAGAGAGAGCTCAGAGAAATGCATGCTAAGCTAGACTTTATGCTTATCTTACAGTCTTCTAGACTAGTGTATTCCTATTTCTGGGGATTCAGCCAGCAAGTTTGCCTTGCAAACTTCCTCCAAGGCTGAGGCCTGCGCCAGCCCTTAAGAACCAAATATGACAAATATTGAGGGGGGGATCCTACTATTACAATGTCCCCCTTTGTTGGAGTGAGCAGAACTGTAGCCATGTTGGGACCTAAAACCACAGGGGCTGTAGGAAAATTTTAGAAGGACACAATTTTTTTCTTGGCATGTGTTTCTCTGAGTTCTCTCTTTTCCCACGGTTATTTGATATTTTGAACTTTGGTTATAGGGCAAGATGACATTATTTACATGAATGCAAAGTTGTTTTCCAGCCAGCCTGGAGCTGCAGACCTGCCCGTACTATCCAGACACTGGGAAACCAAGAAAGATATCAATAAAGATATGCTGATTCCACCCATCTGGCAGGATCCTGAGATAACAGCAAGGATGGGAGCAGAAACCAGATGGTGTGTTGGTGAGATTTTGCACCTGAGACCTTGCATGAAGCCCTTGCAGCTCCTGTCTCGCTCCCTCCTGCTTTTCATTTCCCACGTTACATTCCCTCCACCCCCTCTTTAAAAACCCCCTCAGTAGATTGAGTCTTTGAGTGGCTTTAGTCTGGCCATTCTCCTTTAGGTTTACTGGGGAGATGGTTTTATTCTGGCCATTTTCCTTCAGATTTACTGGAGAGATGGGTTAGCCTACCCTACTGGTAACACAGGTTACCAGTATTCCTGAATAAAAGCTGACTTCCATTTTCACCAACATTTGACTTTTTAGTTGTTTGTTTTTGTATGGGGCAGACAGCCAGGACTGTGTGCCCGGTAATAAGTTTTGGCTAGCCAAGCCGGGAGCTGAATGCCCTGGGGTATCGAATTTTGGGGCGCTTCAGCCAGGAGCTGAATTGCCCTGGTAACAACTTCTCATATTTCTTCCCCAATCTCAAGGGGTCGTTTCAGTCTTGTTCACTATAATAGAACTTTTGTTGGTTTTTTTTTAAAAAAGAGACCCATTAAAGGTAGCCTGAGATAAAAGGGCAATTATCCTATAGATGTAGAGTTGCAGTAGAAAGCTATTGACAGGAAACTGGGAAGATATCAGGGAGCAATGGAACCCAAATGGTATCTCTTCTTTCTTGGAGTCCTGCTGACACCTTGATTTTCACCCTGTGAAATCTACTTCATATTTCTGATTTCTAGAACTGTAAGATAATACATTAATGCAGTTTTAACCTACAGTTCGTGGTAATTTGTCATAGTAACAATAGAACACTAAAGCATCCATTTTTTATCCTAACAGTGGCTATATAAAAATTTAGGAATGTCTAGTTTATATTTCTCTGGCAATATCAAGAACAAAAAGAAAACTATTAAGTTTTCTGAAGTAACATAAAAAATTTAGCATGCACTTGGCTTATGTCGTCATTTTTCAATCTCAGGTTTGTTTATTTGCTTCTTTGTAGTTTGTGTGTTTGTAAAATAATTCAGCTTTTTAAATTCAACTAATTATTAATTAACATTGTATTATGAGGCAGTATAATGTTTGTTTGGAGTCAAACATGCTTGGCTGTGAATCCTGGCTGTGTGACCATGGGCAAATTATATAGAATTTCCGAGCCTATGGTCCTTATATGTGAAACTGATTGAGAATTCAAACATCTACCTCATTATTATTTTATATTAAATGATGCATAAAAAGCATCCAGCACTGAGTAATCACTCAAAAAGCATGAGATATCCTTATCGTTCCTTTCAAGAATTCGTTTTGACCTTTGCAATAAGTTTTTAAATCATTTTATCATACATATTTATGTGCATAAAATATAAAATTTATTTAAGCAGGCTTTATTGCCCACTTCAACATTTCAGTTATTTTATCAAAATCTATTCTTATCTCATGGAAATATTGTTTTAGGTAAAATTTTGAGTAAGAATATGTGGGTAGCATATTTTGTGAGTCCTTGCATAGTACGGGAAAGCATTATGTTGCTCTCAAAATGGAAATGTTAGCTTGACTAGGTATAACATATTTAAATATTTTACATTTGAACCTCTCTGTTTCTGTCTTAAGGCATTTAGTTTTTGGAAAGAACAATTCTGAGGCAAGCAACATTTTTTCCTTATAGCTATCTTTTTTTTTTAATTAAGTAAACATGTATTCACTCACATATATTGTCTCCACCGTTTTCTTTGATGATTGGTTCTGCATCTACTCCCTTTCCTTTTTCTAGAATTGATTCTATGCACTCTTGAGTTATGCTGCCTGGTGCCAGTGCTTACAATTATTTTATCTAGGAAAAGTTGCTTAAACTTTCTGTGCCTCAGTTTTCTCATCTATAAAATGAAAAGTATGATAGTACCCGCCTTACAGTATTGTTGTGAGGATAAAATCTGTTATTGTGTGTAAAGGATTAAAACTCTGCCTAGCACATAATAAGTGTTCGACATTAATTATTAGTGATAGTATTTTAATTATCACAATCTTATAGAACTTCTAATTACAGATTTTATATCGCATGTTTTAATTTTAGTATTTTGCATTGCTGGGGCTCATAAAATGAAATCCCAGAGTATGGCACTTTAGCATGCTGAGTACATTGAACTAAAAAAACATTTGAAGTCCTCAGAAACAGCCTCAGAATCAAGGTCTTTCTGACCTGCCCTTCTGCCTCTCATCTCTTACTCTCCCCTAAGCGAATCATAGAAACAAGAATTTCTCTTCCCCAAGTCAGGTCATAGAAACTAGAACCCCTTTTCTCCAAACCCAGCCATAAAAACTAGAATTATTACTCTAATCCTCCCCCATTTTTCTGTCTAAAAGCTGGCCATTAAAGAAATTCTAACCTACCTTTTTGTCTAACACTAGTTCATAAGACCTTCATTCCAGAGGGTTCCTGCCCCATACCTTGAAGGAAGAAATGCTGCAACAGGGAGGCCAAGAAGAATCTGAACCACAAGGCTTGTGGGGTTTCTCCACTTTATTAGCATTAGATGATACTCTTTTTGTTCGATCCTATTTCTATAGCTGTCCATTCTTCATTGAACCAAGCATAACAATACATAGTTTTCCCTGTTTCTTTGGGTCTTTAATCTGAAGACTCCTGTGTCATTTAAAACTTTCATTAAATAAATTTGTTATGCTTTTATTTTATTATAGGAGTCTTCTGGTGTAAGAGTGTCAGCAATGACCCTGATGAGGGGTGAGGAATGTTATGAAACCCTTTCCATCCCTACAGTATCTAAACACAATTATGGGACCGTGCCCTTTGTCTAAGCAAAAACAACAGATGGCCTAAACAGATAAAAGGTGGCGTCCAAGGGAAGTTAAGGGGGAGGGCTAAGCATAGACAGGCAAGGCACATGCACATTTGACTTTTTCAAGGATTGGCCTAAGCTTGGAAATCCCCGCCTGCTAAGCATATAAATATGATATTTTGTGTTACAATAAATGGAACTGCCTGACAGAACCCCCACTGCGTGTGTATGTGTTTGTTCCCTATCTGGGAGAGCAGCGGTGTGCTCACCCATCTCTTGGAATCTCTTTTCGCCCCACGTCCTGGGGGTGAGAAAAGGGCAATCCCTTTGGCCCCAACCCTCTAGGGAAAGGAAAAACCTGTTGGGGTCCCATGCAGCTGCTGGAGATGCCCAACACACAATCTTTTTAAAAAAAAATTCATGTTTTCTAGACTCTCATGGGAAATATGAAGGAGAGATTTCTGAAAATTTGTTTCTGTTTCTTGGAATAAATCTGTTTTCATTCTCACCAAAGGATATTTGCTTTATCTCCTCCCAGTAGTATTCCTTCCTGGAGCTACTAAATATTTCCATTTGCCTGGTTATTTTTCAGTTTGTTCAATTTTGCTGAGTCAGACGTTTTGTTCAGTTGGGGGAGTTGATATGGGATTAGCTACCAATTATGGGAGTTTCTAACTTCAGTCAAAGAGGAAAAGAAAATGTTTTCATATACTGTAGTTTTATTTTGCTAGATCTGAGAGTCCCAACCAGCTGCAATGAGGAGTACAAGAGTTCATGGCGAGGCAGTCATATGATAGAAAATATTCTGCTTTGATAAGAGGTTTCCTTTTCCGCAGTTGTTGAATAGCCCAGAATTAGCTGAGCACCTGTCCTTTACCACCTGATATGATTAATCCCCTCTGGTGGTCTGTTGTGACATTGCCCATCTCAGTCAGTTGTCTTATTGGTAGACATGATTGCACGAGCCGAAGTAATTTTATTAACCCCTCTGCTGACTACCCTAGGGGACTCAATTCCCAGCTTCTGTTCAGAGATTGGATTTTGGAGAGGAGGCTCCAGTTTGGTTCTCTTATTTCACAGATGAACTTACTTCATCATAAGTAATTGATCACAGACTAGTTGTTATGGCCCTCAATTTGATCCCATCTGCCCTAGATTTTGTAGAAAGAATCTTCTAAATTGGGGCCTCTTAGTGGCCTTCTTTCCTGTTATCTAACACTTAGGAAAAGTGTTAAATATGAGTATATGTGCTCACATTACTATCCTGAAATGAAAATCTCCTATTTTCTTTTATATGGGAGATCCTTACTTTCCCAAAGCACTGATGTTAGTACATAATAAACCCAGATTTGAAGTACATGAATAAATACGTAATAAATCTCCTTGAAAGACAAGTCAGTTACCTTATTTCCTATTAATGATAGTAGGATTTGTTGTTAGATTTCTGTTAAATAAATAAACCAGATGACATGAATTTTTAAGCTGCTACTTGATAAGTATATAAAAATACTCGTAGTATATATTGCATCATAATAGAGATAACAAATATGTAGAAGATAATCTCACTTGAATATTAGAAAACATATTTTTAAAAATGAAATCTTTAAAACCTTTAAATTAAGTCCAGTTCTTCAATGAGAGCAAATTTTTTATTTGGTTCATCTTACCTTAATTCAAAAAGATTTTCATTTTATGAATCACGTATGTGTTTCCCCACTTTTAAAAATCCAAGTTCCATTTGTAGCAAAGAATTTTTAGATTACAACATTCCTGAAATTATATGACAAAAGGTATTTTTAATTTATAAATATCATATTATGTTATAATATTGAATTATACTTCTTTTGAGTTATAATACCTCTTGCAGAAATTCTGATCTACCCTCCAGGCTACCTAAGTATACATTTAATTCTAATTCCTGTAGAGAAATTACATCAAAATCTTGGTGTTGTTTATTTACTTTTATAGTAGAGCTACAGTCTCGCTAAGAACTAAACTGATTTTTTCCTTTTAATTCCCCTCTCTATGATCTGGGCACACCTGACCGCTTCCAATCATGAGAATATCAATAACAGGTTCTTTCCATTCTGCAGGTTTTGTTTCATCTGCCTGGAAGGCTTCTCCTGCCCCCAACCCCAACAACCTACACTGTTGAAGTAGACCCCATCTTCCCAGTCTAAATCCTCACTTTATTCAGACAACCTCTACACACTCATTGATTATGTGTCCCTTTCTCTGGGAAATTTCCTGTGCCACCATGCTTAGCTTATATTCCCTGCTTAGGTTCATCACCATAACAGTAAATTTCAAATGGCTCTCCAGACGCCTTTCTCAGCAGATAAGTAAACTCATAGCTTGCAAAAACTAGGTCTTCCTCAAATTGGTAACTGTAATGCCAAGTGTAGTATTGGCTCCCCCAAAAATATTTGTGGAACTAATTACTAAATAATGTGACCGTGTTAAATCTTAGAACAATAAAGAGAAAATTTTAACACTGCTATCACAAAGTTGGCAACACTAAGAATATCAGTATAGTATATTGTCAGAGTAGTGCCTGCTTTAAGACTAGTTAATAGTATACCTGAGATTGTTTTTTGAGAAAGTTAGCAGTAATCACATAAATGTAAACATTATGAAATGCTGACAGTTAAAATTTAGCCATGACTCATATTCATACCAGGTTTTCATAGCAAATGAGATACAGAGAAATGAGACAACCATCCAGGAAATCGGGTGTGGATGATGGGAATAAAAAGTTCGACCTAAATGACAGTAAGTGTATAATTTAATCCAGCTTTGATTTTCAAATGCTACAGAAAAAAGAACTAGCATTTTAGTTATTTCAGAATCATTCAGCCTTCCTGACCTCCTGGTTCTAGTGCAGATTCTCCCTCTAAACAAGTGCTTTTCTATCTTGGCAGCACATCAAAACCCCCTGTGTGATTCTGTTCATAAAGCTGAATTTCTGAGGAGAACTGGGCATCTGACTACTCCTCAGAAGTAAAATAATCCCCTTATTACTCAGAATGAAGAGTAAATAAATATTATTCCAAAAAATAGAAAATTGACTATATTACACAAAATTATAGTTACAGAGGAACGACTAGAAGAACTGGAAAATCTCCACACTTTCAACTTTTCAAACAGCTCACATGTTTTAGAAGGAGAATACAAATATATACACAAAACAAAAAAATTCCAGGGCATTAGGTATGTATTAAAAAGAAACATTAAAAAAAAATCAGTATAAAACAAGGAGACATAACTAAGAACAAACATATTAAAACATGTGGAAGGTCTACATGGAAATAATATTAAAACACTATTTAGGGACATTGCTTGAAATAAAGACTGAATCCTAAGGAAGTGGCAATAGGCGGAGATCTAATTAAATAAAGTGTGATACTTCCATATAATCAAATAATGCCTAGTCATTAAAAATAAAGGCAGTTTTTTTATGTACTGATATGAAGTAATTGCCAAGATATACTGTTAAGTGACAAAAGGAAGGTATAGATTATCATGTCAAATATGCTACTACTTGTGTAAAAAGCAGAAAAATAAGTGTTCTATGTAAATATATGTATATATAGGCATTTGCATATATTATATGCTTAAATAGGAATAAAATAATTCTAAAAAGGCTTATAAGAAATTGTGGTTGTTTCTGGAAAGTAGGGCTAGGTGTGAGAGACTTACATTCTATCGTATAGCTTTCTGTACAATTGAACATTTTTAACGTGCATATATTATCTTTTAAGTTTTTTTTTTTTTTTTTTTTTTTTTAAGATGACCGGTAAGGGGATCTTAACCCTTCGCTTGGTGTTGTCAGCACCACTCTCAGCCAGTGAGCTAACCGGCCATCCCTATATGGGATCCGAACCCGGGGCCTTGGTGTTATCAGCACCGCACTCTCCCGAGTGAGCCACGGGCCGGCCCTATCTTTTAAGTTTTTTAAAAATAACATATTAGAATCTCTGAAGTAATTCTGACACCTATAGTAATAAGCCAGTGGTCTAGTGTAAAACATTTAGACCTTAACAAGGCCACTGTATAGCAGGGTTCTTAACTTTTTTTGTGCATGGACTCCTTTGTTAGTCTAGGAGAGCCTTGGGACCCATTCTCCATAAGTTTTTGATGTTTTGAAAATGGATAAAATAAAATATATAAGACTATAAAAAACAGATTATAAAATCCATTAACATTTATCTTTAAATATTTAAAAAACTAGACTCGACAGTGGGTCTAATATCAGCCACACTTTTTTTTGCAATAGTGAAATACATTAATGATATTTTGAAAGGTCTACAACGGCTCTATTATGATGCAAAAACATCTTCAATTACTTTTGGTGGAAAAACCACAGGCAATGATAATACTGGGTGGTTTGTTGTGTAGTTACAGGAGATGTTACATTCCAGTTTAAGTTAGTGAAAATAAATATGTGATTTTTTTTCTTCCTTTTAAGCTCACAGACTACTTCTAACATCTATCCAGGAATTCACTGAGTGTCTATGGACTCCAAATTAAGATCTCTTTCTTTTTAAGAATCCCTTGGGCTTCAAGTACTTCATATTTAAAATAAAAAAATTTAATACAGATCATTGTCAAAAGAGTTTTAGATGAGTAGCTAAAATGTTGCTTTAGAATTTTTCTTAATTCTAACATATAAGTATGCTTGGAACAGTTATTTTATCTAAGGTACTACGGACAACAGGTTAGTCAGAAATATTATAACTAGTTTGAGTTTATACTAACATATGAAATGAAAAATATTTCAATTACCCAGTGAATCCCTTCTATATAGATATCTGTTAATATTGCTTCTAATGGTTTTTTTTTATAAGAGAACTTTCTCTCTTTTCTCCACCCCACCCCAAAATCAGTGAATTACATTTTTAACATTTTCTTTACTTTTCCTTTTTGCACAGGACTCAGCCAGTAGCATCCCCTATGCCCCTCCACACTATCACAGATGGCTACTGAAACCTCCATTGTCATTGGATTTTACATAGCATTAACTTTTTAATCCTGTAATATGTGATTGAAAGAAATTGTTCAAGTTCCAGTGCCCAACTTTCAAACAATCGCTGCTTCTTCCTTTTGTTTCAGCCATCACAACTATTAATGCTCTGTACCCTCCTTAAGTTGCAAAATGTCCACTTCAAACCCTTAATCAGTCAGAACATTGGTAAATTATACCTTCATGCTATCCATATTGAGTACCCATTACTCCTGGACATAGCACATTAACTGACTCATTAGCTATTTCAAACCATATGGACTTGGGTTTGGGTGGGTCATTTTGATAATATCCTGAGGTGAGTTTCCTAATTATTGCAATTATGTGATCTGAATCATGAGGCCAGGCTCACAAAATAGTGTCAGTGCCTTTAGAATGGATGTCAATGCACCCAGACAATGACTGAGATGAGCAACATGCTCTTTGGTTGTTATAAGTCCCTTGATACCTAAAAAGTAATTACTTGAAAAGTTCTGAGAAACCTCCAGAAACAGTCCGAGAATTGAGCATGGAATGCTATAATGCTTGACAATCATGAATAGATTGCCCAGAGCTGAAAGTGGAAAAACTTGAATATCTCAGCATTGACGTGATTTAGACATTGTTTCTAATGTAAATTTTTACAGTCTTTTAAGCACTAAGACAGATTGAAAAAAAAAAAAAAAAAAAGGAAAGTAGGAAAAGAGCAAGTGTAAAAATCATGTTGTCCATGAGAAATTCTGTGATGGTATCACACACACACAAAAGATATATATGAGAGGCTAGAAGTTCACATACTGGAGGGTAGGGGAAATATCAAAAAAAATTTTTAATAACCGAAAAGTTTTTTTATTGTGGTAAAATATACACAATATAAAAATTACCATTTTAACCATTTTAAAGTGTACAGTTTTGTGGCATTACTGGCATTCACATTGTTCCGGGACATCACCACTATCCATCTCCAGAACTTTTTCATCTTCCCAAACTGAAACTGTGTATCCATTCAACAATAACTCCTCATTCCCCCTCCTCCCAGGCCCTGGCAAATAACTATTCTTTCTGTCTCTATGAATTTGACTACGTGAGGTACCTCATATAACTTGGATCATAGAATATTTATTTGTCTTTTTGTGACTAGCTTATGTCACTTTGTATAATGTCTTCAAGGTTCATCCATTTTTTAGTACATATAAGAATTGCTTTCCTTTCGAAGGCTGAAGAATATTCCATTGTCTGCATGTGTGTGTGTATAAACAAAAAATACGTACACACACACCACATTCTGTTTGTCCATTCAACTGTCAATAGACACCTGGGTTGCTTCTTGCCTACTGTGAATAACGCTGCTACGAACATGAACGTTTAATACCTGTCCAAGTCCCTACTTTTAACTCCAAAAGGTTATTTTTAAAGTGCAAAATAGTAAATGTGCATTTTAAAAGTCTATCCTTTGCCTAGAAGTTACTAACTACAAGTTAAAACAAAATGTCTGCAATTAAAACAATCATCATTGTGAAAGTGAAATTGAGGAAATCCCCAAAGCTCACTACTTCCTTTCATGTTTCTGACTTCTTCTTTAGATAATGGCCAAAGGTAATCACTAAAAGTCAGAGATTTTGGTTTCTAGGCCCCTGAGATATATATGAAAGAATTAGCACAGAGTTGCCAAGGTGGTTCAGCTGGGACAGCACCTAAACACCATTACAGACTCAGAATAGAAGGTTTGCAGGAGAGAAGTCATACTCAGATTGATATAAACAACCAAACTATCCCAATATAGAGCTTTACTGGAAGAAGAAAAGAAGTTTGTAATCCCACAATTGAATACTAATTATAAATGATAACTAGCTGTTAAGAAATATTTTTGACTGCCAAGAAATGTCCAGAGATGAGGAGACAGAAGAGCAGCTCTTGAAATAAATGTGTATTTAGGCTGGAGTTGTGGTTGATGCAAATAAGTCTCAGGTTTTCCAAGCACCATTTACACTTGTGAATAGCTTGGGAGTTCAGGGGCAAAAATTTCCAATTTAGAGGTATAAGTGACAGTCTTAGAAAACAGGGTAAATCAGAAATTAATAGAAATTTTGTGAGGTCTTTTTGTCATTCGTTTAGAATAATTAAATTAAAACTCTTGATAGAGTGAAACTTCAATTGACAGTGGGAGCCTAAGTTCAGTGGATTTATAAAGTTCAACAACCAGTCTATTGAGAAAAACTCCCATTAGCTTTAACACGTTTATTTTTGGTGGGAAAGAGAATTGTGGCCTTTTGATATTATATTTTGGAACTGTTTGCTTTCTAAAATTGAGCCTGTCCGTTTTTATTCCAAAATGGCCTATCCACAGATTTGTTTAAAGCAAATCTATTACCTCTGGTATAAATAGGGCCAAATACCCTAAAGACATTTTATTTTATGGTTTTGATGCTGCCACAAGACCTGACTCCTAAAATACTAAGCTCTTAAGATGTCACACAGTATTTAAGTAATGATGCCTGCTGAGGATGCTAAATTTAATTGGTTAGTATGACAGCAATTTTATGAGAAGTATCAATCATTTTTGGAGCTAAGGGTTATCTAAAGAGCTTCAAATATACAGAAAAAACCTTCACCAGAAACGAAATGTAAAAGTGGGTGATGGACTTTGCTTTCCCCCATGGGGGTTAGCTTGTAGGATAAAGGCAGAAAGGCTAGCTAGTAAGGCTTCTCTTCTGGGCAGAGATGCTGCATACGGTCACTCTTTTGTTGAGCCATCCTTTTCCTTAATCCCGTACTACACTGAATATTGTACGAGGATCCTTCAAAAAGTTCATGGAAATGGAATTGAAAGATAAGACAAATCTTTCCATGAACTTTCTGAAGACCCATCGGATGTAGTTTAACAGAGTGGTTATGAGCACAGGTTCTGCAGTTAGACTTCCTGGGTTCAAATTCTGTCTCTGCTGCTTCCAAGCTTTGTGACTTTAGGCAAGTAACTAAACTGCTCAGAGCCTCAGGTTCATCCACTGTAAAATAAGGACAAGAGGCACATCTCATTTTTTTTTTTTTTCTTTTTTAGCTAATGAGTTAATACCCAGAAAGCAATTAGAACATGGTCTGGCACATATTAACAGCACAATATGTGGTAAGCCATTACTATGGCTTTCACTGAGACAGTAGTTTCCTTCTATTTGACTTCATAACAAGAAGTCAAAAGCCAATTTTAGAGAAAGCTCAAATTGAGGAACCAGACAAAGGGAGAGAATCACAGGCTAGTTTTTGTTGTTGTTGCTGTTGTTTGTTTGTTTGTTTTAAATTAAAGTGTTTGCTATATATCATCCATTTTTAAGTTGAATGTCTTTTGCCTACCCTTACATTTGTCGCTTAGGGCTGTTCTGTGAATTTAGTTCATTCATAAGCCATGGTTTATCTCATTGTCTGACTTAGATCTGACGGATGCCAAAAACTGTGTCCTGAAGTTATTTTTCAGGAACAGAATGAATCCTCAAGATGAGTTAAAGATGCCATTCCATTTTGGAATACTTTACCTTGGTGTGTGTCAAGGTTGGTTCAGTTTACCAGAGAAAGGATACCAGTGGGTGGCTTTTGAAGATTATCATTATTAGTACTATTATTATAGAAAAGATAAACTTCTGCTAGAGGCACTTGAAGCCTTTTGCCTGACCTTTGCAGATCACTGGCTCCAGTATTAGCCTTTCCCTGTAGTACCTCCTTTATCTAACTTCTGCTCCCATACTCTTAGTTCCTCTTCATCTGATTTATAAGGTATACAAAGCATTTATCAGTTTTTAATGGTCTCTATGATTTCAGTATAGATAAGTATTCTTCATGCATTAAATAGTGTTCTATAAAATTATGTGTAAATGAAATAAAATGTGACTGTACTGGGGGATTTTAATACTTCAACTACTGCAAGGCTTTCCTCTTTCAGTGTATTCTGTCTCACTTGTTTCATTATGTCATGGAGATATACAAGTGAAAATTTTCCCTTGTAAGAGAATAATAAAAAATCTTTGAATTCCTGAGCTTATTGGAATGTTGTTACCTAAGAGGGAGTGTTGCCAGTGAGACCAATGGTGTGTGTGTGTGTGTGTGTGTGTGTGTGTGTGAGAGAGAGAGAGAGAGAGAGAGAGACAGAAGGGTGGTAGAAGGGGAGGCAGCGTAGTGTCCAGTTTATAAAATTAATTTCTACAGCACAAAAACAACCTATGTATTTAGCTAAAGAAATTTAATATGACCCCTGTCAGCTATAGATCCACAATAATTTTTCCTATGAATATGCAACCATGAAAAATAGCAGGTTTCCAAGTAATTTGGAGTTCATGAATGAAGCTTGTCAGTATTGATGTGTGCAGCTTTTTAGAAGAGTGATTGTGGTTCTGTTTTATTTTTAGAATGTATTGACCCGGATTGAATAAAAGACCATTTAATAACCTCATTTTTCTTATAGGCTGGTGTCAAAAGGGAAATCTTTCTTTGCTGACTGCTAAAGAAACATTAGTCTACAAATTCTGGTAGTTTTTAGCTTACCTATGGCTATATAAGTTTTAAACTTTTATTAAACAAATTAATAACAAGTTAAATAGCGCTGTTCTGTGCAAATTAAAGATGTCCTTTGCTTTTTAACATTTTCCCTTCCTAGTGTTCTAGCATCTCCATCCCATCATATTCCAAAATTAAAGGCACCCATCTAGGATGCCCAGTGACAGCAGGATGAGGAAAATTCCTCTGGAGTCCAGTGAGAATTCGGGGTACCTTTAATTTAATGATATAAAGACCAGATACCTTTCCATCCAACCCCATGAATACATGTAAGTTTCCACAATTATTCAAATTACATCTGGGGAAAGGTCCTCAGGGTGGGTTGTAGTGAGAAGATTTCTATGGAATGAGAGAAATAGTCATGATTGATAGTATAACCTCTAAAATGAATGAATAAAGAGCTGGCCAGTCAGCTCCTTGGTTATAGGCTGGTGTTAAAAACAGCGAGATCCAGGGTTTGATCCTTGTACTGGCCAGCTACCAAAAAAAAAAAAAAATTAAATAAGTAAAGTGATTGAATGTGATCCTTGTATTCACAGGAGTCTTTTAAACCATAGACTTGGTTTCCCTTTCTCAACAATTG
This sequence comes from Cynocephalus volans, assembly GCF_027409185.1. Taxonomy (NCBI): domain Eukaryota; kingdom Metazoa; phylum Chordata; class Mammalia; order Dermoptera; family Cynocephalidae; genus Cynocephalus; species Cynocephalus volans. The sequence continues at coordinate 54,744,424 of NC_084473.1, forward strand.
CATGGGTTTGTTTGGGTCACATGTCAGTGATAGTGATGAAGGGAAGCAATGAAAAGGGTTGGAAAGTGGTTGGTGGATTTGTTGGCAAGCTGTGGAAATATGGACTGCACAGTTAAAAAAAAATCAACTATAAAGTTAGTCAACAATATAAATTAAAGTTACTATTTTGTACATCTGAGTCAATGTATATAAATATTGACCCCAGTACAGATAGAAATATTGACAGAACTTTCTTATAAGCATTTCAGACTAGAAAAATAATACTGGCTTCATCTACAAGATCTATAGACATGTAAGTATCAGACATGGGAGGGTGACCAAAGAGAGCATAATAGGAACAGTGATATTAGTAAAGGGGAAAAAAGGTCTGTTTTCTGAACAGAAATTTACTTCCATTATTTCTAGTGAATGTGGCCAATATTTTTAAGGAGAGATTTAAAAGAGAAATTGGGTGTGGCTAAAGGACATTGTATAGGGAAAATGCAACTAACACTACAGTCTTAATCTATCTGGTAGAGGAGAAATACCACAGCTGGGGCTTTCAAGTGAAGAACTGCCTATTAGAAAGACAGTGACTATCTGTTGTTAAGGAGGGCTCAAACAATCCCATAATCTACGTCTTTAATCTAGATGGAAAATGTCTGAATACTGCACCTGCATTCACCAGCTATTTTTAGAATATAGAGCAGGGGAAGTTGTTTTTATCTTGGGACTTCTATTGATCCTGATTTAGTGCTTTGTACTTCAGGGCTCCCAGAAAGAGGTGACACTTAAGAATGACAAGAAGTAACATCGTTTCCCGTTCTTATCCACAATTCCTATTTACTGCAGCTCTACATCAAGAGTTAGGAATATAAAGAAAGAAAGCAGTTTCTTTTGAAAAGTAATCCAGTAGTTTCCGGGTTCTTGAAACCCTTGAAAGTTATATTAAAACACTTAGCAATTTCTAGAAAAATACCATAAGCCATTCTGGAAGATGAGAGATCTAATTGCAGTTCAGTCACTCAATCATTCTAAAAAAGCCAGCTGAGAAATCTATTTGATAAATTCTTCGAAAAGCCTAAAGAGCTCTATGGAAACTGATTAGCTATTTTCTATTTCCATCACAAATGAAATAGAGGGAAAAATACTAGACAAATCTCCAGTCATGAAGAGATCAACATAACTTGCAGCTCAAATTTTTTTCTGCCTTCAATGTTTTTTACCTATTTTTCCCAGTTTCACCACTCTTCTCTGTCTTAAACCAATTTCTTCACATCTACCACTGGGCTTAAACTCTCAGAGGGCTCTGATTTTCCTCTCTAACGTTGCTTAGATGGGACCATCTTGCATTACATCAGTTTAGGTAGAAACACAGTTTGACTTTTACAAAAGGAACTTTCACTAACATTTAAAGGGAAAGTTTAGTAATTCTATATTAACCAAATGTCTTGACAAACAGTAGTATGACTGGCATAGCTTGCAAGATCTTGCCCTGTTTTCTTTTCTCAGCCACCATCTTTTCTTATAGTCATATTAAATTATTCAGATTCCTGCACTGAGGTAGACATAGGCTGCCTCCCCTGTCATGTTGAGGTTCTTAGGGTTTGTTTGTTTTTGTATCAAAACGGCCATTTTGATTCTAGGATCTTATGAATTCCTGGTCTGCATTTAATTTTGACTCATTTGAGTTTTCTATGAGTAGCTGGATAAAAACAAGTGCATTCCTATCTGGCCCTTAATGATACTTTCTGAGGTTCTGAAAGAAATACCTTGTGTGGTACTTATCGTTATTGCTTGCCTTTTCTGAGTATTAATTGAGCTCTTGAGCCATTGGAGTTTCATATTTTCCTGGATTTTGGATTTCTTTCTGGCCCAGTCTGCTGGCAGAATCTTCAAAGCCAGTTATTGAGATAATTCCTACCAGCAACATTTTACTTCTCATTTAACTTAGCAACCCAGCTCAGCCTTAGAGTCAGTTCTTTAGTACGTGGTCTCAGGCATGATGCCTATTTTTGCCCTCAATGGCTGAACAGTATAATGCTGTTGCTGCATTTTAGGTTGTCTGAGGCTTCCTTTAGCTCTCATCAGCTTGACACTGATATCAAGTTTTTGCTCAATAAATATATATGCTCAATAAATATACATTGCTGTTTATTTTCTCAGATCTAATAACTTTAAGTTAATTACCCTTTCACCATCTTGCCATCACCCTAAGCTTTGGCATGCACACACACAAAAAGAAGAAACACATTTTCTTATTTGGACAGATTATATTTGTTTTGTTTTTGTTTTTGTTTTTTTATTGAATCATAATTAATTATACATATTAGATCCTTGCAGAAATATCAAGTAGGAAAGTAAATATACTAGCTTAAAATTCACTGGATTGGCTAAAACTTGTATGACATATTTTACTGTTCAAGATGGCAGCGACAATCTCTCCCATCCCACATGCTCTTCTCTATTGCTATCTTCATAGTACTGCCATCCAGAGGTGGGTCTATGTCTCTTCTCCTTAAGTTTCGGTGGGCTTGTGACTTGCCTGTAATCAGTAGCATGGGGAGAAAGTGATGCATGTGACTTTTGAGGCTGGGTAAAAAAGGCAATGCAACTTCTGCCTTGTTCTTTGGAACAGTCATGCTTGATGTGCTGAGCTACCTTGTAAGAAGTACCAGTACCCTGAGGCTGATAAGCTTTGAGGACGCCAAGCCACAGTCACCTGTCTGAGTCTTTGAGTCCAAACGTGAGTGATCAAACCTTCAGATTATTTCAGCCCCCGGGCTGTGAGTCACCCCCCAGCCCATGAACCTTCCCAGGAGAGTTAAGCCATCTTCTCTGTGCCATTTTCAAGCTCCTACCCCACAGAATATATGAGCATAATAATATAGCTACTGCTTTATGCCACTAACTTTAGAGTGGTTTGTTACAAAGAAATGGTGACTGACCGTCTTTCATTTTATGTTTCATTTCAATGAAAGATGGCCAGTGTCTGTACTTTGAGTACAGACTGAGCAGAAGCAAATTAAGCAAATAAACTTAGAAGGAATAGTCAGTGGGCCAGAAGGCACACCAGGAGAGTGTGATGTAGCAAAGATTGAAAGTGATGCATTTTTTTCAGTGATAAGAAGACAAAGAGTATGATAGCCAACCTAACTTCCTTCCCTCAGAGAGATTGGCTTCAGTAGGAGCAGAGGAAAAAAAAAAAAAAATCACCAAAGTTGAGAGGTCAAATTAAAAAAAACTTTCAAATACATTTTGAAGTGATATTTAGAATAATTATTTAGACTTCAGATTATTATCTCTTACCACCAGTGTCTACTGGCTTTAATTTCTATTCATGGACAATACAAACAACAGGTAGGTGCTTCCCAGTCTGTCTAGATCTAGGTAAAATTGTCTCAAAACTCCTTCTAAAATTTCTTGGGATTTTTAGGGGCTTGTGTTCTCGTAGCTACCTCTATATTGCTGCTTATTTATGTGCTATCTCTGACTTAAGTCATATGTGCTGAAATGTGGAACACAGACTCTTCAATTTACACACTCACTCATACAAACTGAAAAGATAGAAGGAAGGTAGAAGAGGAGTTGAAATTATAGCAACTCAAACAACTTAGAGTGGAACAGCAGACATGATTATGCTTAAATGGTTCTTTGTCCATCTCACAATGTTCCTCAGTGACCTTTCACCCAGCGCAGCATTCAGCTTCATGCCATCTCTCTGGCTGATCTTTCTTCCCCTTTTTGTCTTGCTTTCTCTCCTCTCGCTCTTGGAAAACTCAAGGAAATTCAGATTGTCTCTTAATTGCACAGAGCAATTTCCCTTTCAAGGCATTCAGCAAATGAAATTCTCTTCCGTAGAAGTTGTTGTGTTTATGAACAAATGGGAAAAAAAAACAAAACTGTGCTCCTACTTTTGATTCATATTTAATGTTTGGGGTTTTTTTGTTTTTTGTTTTTTTTTTCTAGGCTTTTAGTTACTCTGCTCAGGAAGGTTTCCTGGTATGTTGTCTTAGTCAACTCAGACTGCTATAACAAAATGCCATAGACAGGGTGGCTTTATAAATAACAGAAATCTATTTTTCAAATTTATTCAGTTCTGGAGGCTGGGAAGTCCAAGATCAAGTCACTGGCAGATACAGTGTCTGGTGAGGACCCACTTCCTGGTTCATAGATAGGTGACTTTTCACTGTGTCCTCACAAGGCAGAAGGGGGCAGGGAGGTCCTTAGGGGTCTCTTTTATTTATTTATTTACTTACTTTTGGTGGCTGACCAGTGTGGGAATCTGAACTCTTAACCTTGGTGTTATCAGCACCATGCTCTAACCAAGTGAGCTAACTGGCCGGCCTGGGGTCTCTTTTATAAAGGCATTATTTCTATTCATCACAAGGCTCCACTCTCATGATATGATAACCTCTCGAGGGTGCCACCCCCAAATACTGTAGGACAGTTCTCAGGGTGGCCTTGAACCAACACAGTGTTCCCTGCTTTCTCAATTGTAGTTCTTAAGAATATTTGTAAAATGTGGTGGGAATACAGTATCTTTTAGGTGAGGGGGAGCTGGCTGGAACATCCCAGGCTCTGTTCCAGTCCCTCCCTAGAATAAGATGTCCTTCAATACTTTAGCCCAACATGTCACATTACCCTGGGGTATAAAACGCAGGACAAACTGCCTTCTGGGTCCCTCAGCTGCTGTGCAAATGGGGCATGCACATTGACACTTCATCCACCCGGCCAGCTTTCCTGAGCCTTGTGAGGCTTGCTCACAAAGAATCCTAGGCTTCTGTTGCTGTCTATGTGTAAGTCACTGATTCATGTAACTTGTTGTGTGTGTGGGTGTTTTGTCTCACCAGACTTAGATAAGTTGGTAACCAGTGCATGGTAAACCTGCTTCACAAATACCATCACATTGGGTGTTAAGATTTAACATATGAAATTTGGGGGAACACAAACATTCGGTCTGTAGCATATGTGTTCTGACATTTACATACTTGAAAATATCTCTATTTTTGTTTTCATGCATAGGATGTCTTGACTGTGTTTAGAATTCTTAAGAACCATCATGTTGTTTACAACTCTGTGGTTGACACTCCTTTCCTTCTTTCATTGAGTGCCATACAGAAGAATATTTGAGGCCCATCTAGTCACAGGTAAGTAGATTTTTGCCCTGATATTTTATGGATTTTTTTCTTATCTTTGAAGTTTATTGTCTATCATTTCTTTTGAGTTCTAAAGAATTTCATAAGTTTATCTTCTACATATTTTGCTTTTTCACATGTAACAAATTGGATAACTTTCATCCATGGTTTGTAATTTAGGATCGTGTAATTTATCTCTTTCTTTTATTCCAAGATAATATTTTTTTCTAGGAATGCTTTGTGGTAGTCAGAATAATGGCCCCTCAAAAGATATCAACATTCTAATGCCTGGAAATGATGAATATGTTACCGTACATGGCAAAAAGAAATTTGCAGATGTGCTTAAGTTAAGGTTGAGAGGAAAATTATCTTGGGTTATCTAGGTGAGCTCAATGTAATCTTGAGGGTCTTTATAAGAGGGAGGCAAGAGAGTCAGAGTCAGAAAAAAAAAATAGATCATGATACACTGTTGGCTTTTAAGATGGAGGATGGGGCCACGAGCCAAGGAATGTAGGTAGCCTCTGGAAGCTAGAAAAGTCAAGGAAATGAATTCTCCCTCAGAGACTCTATAAGGAATACCACCCTGCTGACATCTTGATTTTAGGATTTTGACCTCCAGAACTGTAAGAGAATTAATTTATATTGTTTAAGCCACTAAGTCTATGGTAACTTGTTAAACAGCAATAAGAAATTAATACATGCTATCTTTAGTTTCATAGGTAAAAATACCTTTAATTTTATTACACAGATGAATAAAAATTTTTCTAGAATGATTTTTGTTTATTATAGTAATTTATTTTTAAGAGAAGGCAGTTTTGATTTTACAGAGAAGGAATGCAATCTAAATTATGGAACCTTTCCTTAAGTGCGGTAATTTTTCTCAGTTTGGTTATCCACAGAGGGCTATCTATACTTTGCTAGTCTTGTTTTATGCCAAATAGAAATGGTCATGTTTTCTCTTAATCTGATATGATTTACTTCTAGAATCTATCCTGTCTAGATTAAGTGATAAATGGGAAAAATTGCAATATAATAGTGTTACTCTGTTGCCTTCCCAAATCTTAAGGTTTCTGGAATAACTCTTTCCTCTACCATAGAAATAAAGTAACACAAGCTTCCATCCAATGTGAGAGCAGATAATCTAGTGGCTTCCCAAGTAATTTCTGAGGATTCCAGGCAAATGTTTACAAATTTTAGTAACTACTTGCCTGCTTTCACTATGAATCATTCTCTACTAAGTAGCTAACTTAAAATATAGATAGTATCATGTCATTGCTTTGTGTAAGGAAGAATGGCTGCTCATTTCACTTAGGAAAAAGACAAAAATCTTTAAACTCATAAATTTCATCATGATCTGTCCCTGCCCGCTTTTCCAGGATCATCTGCTGATATCATCTCTCACTGTTGCTGTTTTGGGGCCTTAAACACACCAAGCTCCTTTCCACCCCAGGACCTTTGCATATGTTGTTTCCTCCTTGAAATGCTCTTCTTGTTCCCTTCTGCCTCCTAACAACTCTTCATCCTTTGGGTCTCACTTTAAGTGTTACTCCTGCAAAGGTTTCCCATGACCTTGCCTGCCAGTTGAAATCAGTTCCTCCTATTATATCTTCTAATAAAATCCTATCTTTTCTCAGTGATTACTTAGCAGCTGTCCCTGGCTATAAGTTTTAAGAAAACAGATACTGTATCTTTTGATACATTTTATCTCCAGAGTCAAGTTCAAGGAATATTTGAATGAGTGAATGAATCTGAATTGCTGTTTCTGTTCATTCTGGGGTGATTTCTGGTCATTTCACCCTCTTTTTCATTCCATCATCTTTTATTGGCCTTAGAGCATGAACATCATCTCTCATCCTTGTTCTTTATTCCTCAAGGCAGTGTTAAAGGAAGGCTGAAGCCAGGTTGCAGAGGTTCACTTATTCATTCAAAATATTGACTGAGCAACCATACGCTAGGCACTATTCTAAATGCTTGATGGTTGTCTCTTGGTGTGGGGAGCAAGCTTCAGTGGTGCCAGCTCACTGCTCCATGAGGCCTTGCAGTGCTAATAATATGATCCAAATGCTTTGGTCAGTATAAGTGAGGTATGCTCCTGATGACACAATGACTGGGTTTTTACCTTTAGCCCTAATATCTCCAAATTTCAAGGGGTGGTGGTATTAATTGGTTCGTATTTTCTCTACTACATTATGTGTATATTGCTCTTCTGAAAGAGGATGTTTGACATTGGTACTCCATGCCTACCTTTAAAGCAATTCTATCTGTACTGCTTTTAACAGAAATGTCTCAAAGTTTCTTGCATATGGCCAGTATTCAACTTTACATTTTATTGCTAATGTAGATTTTTTTTTCCTCCTTCCCCCTTGAAAATATTACATTGGATATTTTAAATGGGAATTTGGGAGCAGGGAAAAAATACCTGATCTTATCATTATATTGACCAGAAGTTTTCAATGGTTTCTTTATCAGAGGAAACTGTTTTTTTTTTTTTTTTCTTGTCTATTTATTAGTTTATTTTTGTTATAGGTAGGAATTGCATTTCAGAAAATTATTATGTATATTAAAAACTCAAGAGTATCCATGTAGCATAAAATATCCTGTAGCAGATTGTCTAGATAGCTTCAGAGGAAGATTTCATGATTCTAGTAACATTTGCATTTCATAGTTGATTGAGTATCCTTGTGAAATCAATCAGTACTGTCTTGAATATTTCACACTGTTGGTTCACTCCATTCAAATGTTGGGCCATTTGAATGTTCATTGCCCTTTTCAAATTAATTTAGCATTGTTAACTTCACTTCTAGGGAATGGGACTTTTGTAGCCTTCTTCCCCATGACTTAGAAAAAAGGAAGAGAGAAAGCCCCATGAAGTATGAAAGAGCATTAGAGTTCCTCCACTTTATAACTGAATCCAAGTGACATCAGATGAAACCCACCTGCATATGTGTAAAAATATGAAACACTAAGGTGTGGATAATTTAGGAGTATAAAAAATGAGATCGCTGTGTAAAAAACACTATCTTAAAAATAGATTCATTCTTTTGAACTGTATCATTAGAGGATATTCTTGGTAGGAAGAACTTCCATTACTAGTTATGGTTGTTATTCTAGTAGAAAGACTTCACAAGAGTGGTTAAGTGTCCTCTTAAACATCCTTGAATAAGAGTAATTTTTTTTCTTATATGCCCAAGACAGCTAAATAAAGCATGATCTTTTCAGAACTGACACCAACACAATAGTCCATTCATTTTATCCAATTGTGGTCCCAATTGCATGACTTTTTTTCTTACCTAATATTGTTGGTAAACAAGAAGTAGAATATAAACAGCCATTGTATCTCCTTTTCCACTAAGAAAGGGGAGCATATTTGATGTAACGTTATTTGGGACACTTTATATTGAAAAAAAATAACATATATTATTTTAATCTGTAAAGTATCTAAGTTCTATGTGGTACTAAATTATCTTCCTTTAGGGCATTTTAAAAAATGAATGTGGTGAGGAGGTGGTGGGTATATCATTAATTCCATTTTATAGAGATAACATGCATGGGTTTTTCTTTTTATAGTAAGTAAAATATTTCAGTGGTCTAAAATAAAATATTAATCTACTCCTATCTTTTCTTTCTTTCTTTCTTTTTTTTAAAAGATGATCGGTGAGGGGATCTCAACCCTTGGCTTGGTGTTGTCAGCACCACACTTAGCCAGTGAGCCAACTGGCCATCCCTATATAGGATCTAAACCCGTGGCCTTGGTGTTATCAGCACTGCACTCTCCCGAGTGAGCCACGGGCTGGCCCTACTCCTGTCTTTTCTATTCCACATCCTAAGATAACCCAGTGAAATCAGCATCAAGATGATATATACCTTCCACATTCTTTTCTATGGTTATTGTATTAGTCCGTTTGTGCTGCTATAAAAGAAATACCTGAGATTGGGTAATTTATGAAGAACAGAGGTTTTGGCTTACGATTCTGGGACAGCTGCGTCTGGTATGGGCCTCAGGCTGCTTCTACTTATGGCAGAAAGTGGCAGGCAGCAGGTGGGTACAAGCAGATCACAGGGCAAGAGGAAGCAAGAGAGAGAGAGAGGAGATGCCAGGGTCTTTTAAACAACCAGCTCTCATGGGAACTAATAGAGAGAACTCACTCATTAATCCCCCCACCTAGGGAGAGCATTAAACCATTCATGAGAGATCCACCCCCATGACTCAACTCCCAACTCTGCCACATTGGGGATCAAATTTCCATACAAGTTCTGGGAGGACAAAACACCCAAACTCCATCAGTTATGTAAATAAAATTAATATAAATTTATATATATAGAAAGAATATGTGAAAATAACCAATGCAGTACCAAAAAAGAATTAAATGTGTTATAAAATTACTATAATCAAAACAATATAATGTTCACTAAAGAGTATGTTACTGGAATTTTTGTAATTCTTTGGTCCTTTTCACTGACTCAGTAAAGAATTACAGATCAGCGAAATGAAAGTAAAGCAAAGCAAAGGTTATTGAAGTACTTTCCAAGGGAAGAACAGGCCAAGTCAAGGGAGACAATGGTCCTGAGTAATTTTAAGGTTGAAGATTATATTTGATTAGATTTTGGGTGGTCGTGAGGTGTGTCTTTGTGACGGGTGTCTCTAAGTCGCTTGATTGGCATTTGAGGGCTATGTAACTGTTTCCTTTCTGCACATGTTCTTACCCATAGTGCACGCAGAAAAGCCCACAGAGGGGCAAAAACTGCAATGATAATTTTATTATAATGAGATTATAACGAGGCAAAGGTCAGTGCAAGGGCAGACTTCTACAGGCTGCACAGGCACTAGAAACCAGATTATTTTAGTTTAGTTTTAGTTCCTTGATATCCAGATATGTTTGTTGTACGTTTAACTGCAAGATGGATAGGTTGGAAAGTCCCAGGGTGGTCCTTGGGTGGAGTTAGAACATCTGCAGAACCATTGCCCAGCCCTCTGTTGCTCATGTCTGACTTCCTCTGTAACAAATAGGCCTTTCACATGTATACCACTCTGTATTCTGTATGTCTATCACACATGACTGTTAGTTCCCTGCTCAAGTTTTCAGTGATTCATCATTTTCTGTAGTAGTGATGTCCAACAGAAATTTCTATAATGATGAAGGATTCTATAATCTATACTGTCTAGTAGGGTAGTCACTAGTTACATGTGGCTATTGAGTACTTGAAACATGACTCATGAAACTGAGGTAATGAATTTGTAATTTTGTTTGATTTTAATTGATTAATGTAAATGGTCCCAGGTAGTTTCTGACTACTGTACTAGGAAGCACAGGTCTATAATGTCAAGGCCAAACTTCTTTAGACCACAGCCTTGTAACACCAAGACTAGGGTTCGGTTCCTCTTATTGACCAGCTGACAAAAAAAAAAAAAAGAAGAAGAAGAAGAAAAAAGGGCCAAACTTCTTATCAAGCACTAAAGATCCTGCATAAGTTTATTTATTTATTTATTTATTTATTTATTTTTAAAATTTTTTTTTATTTTTAAAAGATGACCGGTAAGAGGATCTTAACCCTTGACTTGGTGTTGTGAGCACCACGCTCAGCCAGTGAGCGAACCGGCCATCCGTATATGGGATCCGAACCCGGGGCCTTGGTGTTACCAGCATCGCACTCTCCCGAGTGAGCCACGGGCCGGCCCCTGCATAAGTTTAAAGGTCCTGTTAGAATCTGTTTATATTGTCATGTGTTGTAAGTATGTGGCGGGGGAGGGGGGAGGACAGAAGTAGTTTTTTATTCTTGTTCCATAGATATTTGCATATTTGCATATGGACAATGAAAAACCTAAAGAAGAAAAGTTGTTCGTGGAAGAGACAGAGAGCAAATTCCCCATTTGGGATGAGTATTTTAAAGGGAGTAGGCCAATACCTTCCTATTCAAGAGTGTTCCCAGGATTAAGTGTCCGGGGCCAAAGAGCCCGGTCATAGCCTGCCCAGGGTCATGAAGCCCTGCCAATAGCCCTCTGACACTAAAGATATAAATGCTGTGACCTTTCTGCCTTTTTCTCCTTCTTACTGCTTGCACAGCCCTAGGCGTAGATCACTGCTGCTTTGCTTTAGATAGCTGAGAAATGTTCCATTTCCTGGAACGATTTGCCCTGTGATTTTTCCCAGAAAACATCTGCATACTTCCTTATCTGTGATTCCCTCCTGCTGTCTATATAAGCTGTGACCTTCTGGCTAATAAACGAGACTTGATCAGAACACTGTCTTGTCTGCATTTCTCGCGTCTCTTGTCCCATCCAATTCCCACTCCCCCCTCCAGGGTCTGCGTTGAATATCCCGCGGGTCCGGACAATTAAGAAAATTGAGGAAGTACGCTTATATCTGAGAGGGGATCTACTATGCCAGGTTCTTTACCGTCTTCGCATTTAAATCTTGCAATATTCCTGCAATACCTCTTCCCTTTAGATGATAAAGAAATAGTCTTCAGAAAAAGATTGAACAACCAAACAGAAAAATGAGCAGAGCTATGGACAAAAAACTAATTTCATAAAGTCCAAATGCCTAATAAACAAATGAGAAGTTTCTCAACCTTACTAGTAGTCAGGAAAATGAAAATTAAAGCAGCACAATAATTATCATTTGATTGGCTATTATAAAAGACTAAAAATGGGCAGTGTAGCAAGTATTCATTGAAGAAGCTTACATTTCATTGCCCACTATATGCCAGTGAAGGGAATTAGAATAAATCACCCCAAAATATGCTACTTTGACATAAGGATTATTTTGAAGGGAAGGCAATTAAGAAGCAGCAGACACTGGAAGAACTCTGTGGCCTCCCTTTTTGCCTAAATTTCCCTTTGTAAAGGTGTTTCCCTCTCTAGTACCAGGAAGAGGAGAATGGCTCTTATATGCATAACAAACTTTACTAAGTAACCTTTATCTACCATTCATTTTCTAATCAACATTCCACAATTTACTTTCTCTGCGAGCTCAACACCCCCCCCCCTTTTTCTGTCTAGTTACTTCTACATAATTTATCTTTTGTTAAGACCCCAAGTCTAACTGCTTCTTTGGGTTTTCACATTTTTTTTCAGTGAGACTCCATGCATATAAAAATATAAAATATTAACATCTATAAATAAATATATACCATTTTTCCTGTTGATTTGTCTTTTGTCAGTTTAATTTGTAGGCCCCAGCCACAGAAACTTCACTCACTGCTACACATGCTAGTGAAATAAAAGATATAAATCCCTGATTTTCTTGATGATTTGTAATAAAATTGAAAATAACTAAATATCCATCTAAAAGAAAATGGTTAAATTATGATATATCTACACTATGAAATACTAGAAAATGTTTAAAACTAGAATGTGGTAAAATAATTATGTATTGATGCAGGTTGGGGAAGCCAAGTAGCTGTTAATGCATAAAAATCAAGATGTGGAGCAACGAGTGAAACCAGGGGACATATCCTTGATTTGTCCTACCTGTTCCCATGATCTCTGTCAGAACAGGGCTTGGCCGGGGGAGGGGGGAATTAGCAAAATCAAAACTGCTTGACCAGACATGGATTCTTTTGAATAGCAATAAAGTATGATTAACAATAAGAATAAAGTTAGTTAAACATACACTTTCTTTAGGCTAAAACTTGATTGAAGGACAGGATGTTTGTTCCTTAACTGAATGCCTTATGGCTTAAGGTAACATCCGTAATGCCAGTCTCAAGATGTCTTTGCAGACCACCTGCAACTACAAGCCTGCTTTTAAGCAGAAACTGACTTAAAGCTACCTGGGAGTTCCAGACCTTTAAACTCCTTTGACTGGCCACTCAAATAAATGCTAATCTTTATCACTGCAAACTTTGACCTGAGAGACTTCTTAGTCATTTGGGAGATGGATGTCAGGCCTCTCTTGGTTTGGTAACACAAGTATTATCCCATTAATTAAAAAAAAAAAAAAAAATTTTTTTTAAAGTTATTATAACCTCTATAATCCTAGCCAGTTTGCACCCTCATCTTGAAAACAGACTCAGCATAGGATTCCAAGAAACAACTCTCCTGCAGCCAAAGATAATTGAAAGCAATGTGCATCCTTATTGCACTTTCTCAGAACATTGCCAAAAGAAGTATGTTTTCTCTTAAAAATGCTCTTTTTCTCTTTCAGTCTCAGTTATCACAGAGCAGTTGGTCTCCACAAAAATCTCTCATATTCCTCTCTCCTTACTCCCTAAAAGTCTCTCCTAGATGCAACAGGATTAGATTCTTGCATTTTCTGCTCTTCTTTGCCCTTCTTGATTTGTTATTTTCTATCCCTAGTTGTTTTCCCTTATTTCAATATAAATTCCCTGGCTCCCTGAGATTCCTCCTTGTCTCCTCCCAACTCATTACCTCAATATGTGTATTAAAGACTTAAGACCTGGCGACTAATTGTTTGGCGGTAGGGAGAATACTACAGGAGAGGGAAAAAAATGTTCTTGTTATGCCGGTAATTGAAAAGAAGCAGAATAAAGATATTATGTACACACAATATGAGCGCGACTATGGAAAACATATAACCTAAAACCTTTTATGGAAAGAAAAATAAGATGGTGTAAGGAAGGTCATTAAAATGTTAATGAAGATTATTTTTAATTGTTTTCCTAAAAGCAGATTCTCTCCCATACGAGTATCAACTTCTTGGTATTTTCTCAAATATTTATGATAAGCATGTATTTTATAATAAACAGACTTAAAATATTGATATGCCTTAAGAAATTTGATAATTATGTAGCTCTTAGCTGGAATCTATATTTTTGGCCATTATCTAGATTCAGATACATATGAGTTTATTTGCCTGAAATAACAAGGCATTTCCAGCCCGGGAACTCAATTCAACAGAAAAGGAAGTCAGAAAGAACAGGTTTGTCCAGTAACTTTTCTAATGTCAGAAGGACAACTAATCTGAATACAATGTGGGTTTTTCACTTGCTGTGTCCATTAGCTCCCCGCTGCATGGTTAAGTCCTGAATATAGGGTGAGACTTAGAAGAAAACCTGACAGACTGTGAGTTCTCAAAGAAAAAAATAAAAAAGAAAACCTGAATAAAGTGTTTACACTAAACCATTTGTTAGCACTGAAGCAAAAGAAGTAAAGCATTGCCTTGTTTGAATTTCCCCCCCAAAACTTAATCCCCACTGTAACTATTGAGGGTGGGAAATCCTGCTATGGTAATTGAAAGGTGGGGACGAAGAGGTAATTAGATTCTAGGACCATGCTGTAGTGAATGGATTAATAATGGTGGTCAGGGGCATGGCTCTGAGGGTTTTAAAAGGAGAGTATATGAGATTAGTCTCTCTCTCTCTGCTCCACCATTTTCTGCCATGTGAAATGCCTGGGTCACTGTTGCCACCACCAAAGTCTTCACCAAATGTGTTCTCTGGACTTTGGACTTCCCAGCCTCCAAAACTGTGAGAAATAAATTTTGTTTTCTTACAAATTACCCAGTTCCAAGTATTTTGTTATAAGCAACATAAAAGTACTAATACCAGCATTGAGACAAATTGTGATGCAAAGGGGCAAGAGACGCCTTTGCTTCTGTTTGAACCACAGCTTGGTTTAAGTACATTAAGAGTTCCAGAGAACCCAGGTCCAATTTGATGCCTTGCAAGCTGCAAGTGTCAGGGATGGAGCTGTGTGGAAGAATGCAGCTAGCAGCATTTGCCAGATCTCTTCCACCTGTGCTGTCAGGGAGTCTACATTTCAACAGTAAATATCAACCAAAAGGTCCACAGCAGGAGAGAGAAAACAGCAAGGCTTATTTAGGACCACATCTGAGATAGTCACTGGGAATGGCTATGGGAATATCTGGGGAGTAGAAGGTTCTTTTCAGGTCCCTTCGAAGATGGTGCTGCAGTTGCCTGAAAGAAAAGCCTGTAAAAATGGCTGACACGACACATGGGAAAATTGTTTCTTACCCCTCCTCTCAATACATCATCAACTCTATTCTTACTGAACACACAGCTCCTGCTTAAAAATCTTTCAACCTGCTCCTCTTCCTCCTTTTTCAGCTGGTGTTTTTGATTATTACAGGCATGTTGGGTGGGAAGAAAGAGGATGCAAAGTGTAAATATAGTGTTATTATTAACCCTTTATGATGCTTGTATTTGGGGAATGAACAGGTAAGACTCAAACCACTTTTGGCTAGATAAATATTAGATTTATTGTTTGAGAGAGAATTTGATACATATTTACATCCAAATTGTTTGACAGTAGGGCAAATTAATATCCCTGAAAAAGATTTTATTGAGCCTCCTGACATACTGACAGATGACATTTTAAATTATTTGTATCCTTGTCCTTCACTTATGTGGACAATCAAGAATTACGTCTTTTGGATAACTAAGTTCATACTTTGTAACAGCCTTGCATGTAAAGAATGCAAAAGACATAGATATCTGGTCTGATTGTATATCTGGTAGGCTTGGGATTCCACTTATCGGAATTCTATTTTCAAAATTTCTATGTTGGTAACTGCTTAGCTCTCAGGGTTTATCAGTGCAAATGGCCTCCTGATTTTTATAAAACAAAAACTAGCTCTTCTTTGGCAGGCAAAATGTTTCCACGGAATTGATCTTCTTTGCTCACATTAAGTATCAAAGATTGGATTTTTCTGAATGTGTTGTCGATGCAACATCTTTAACACTTTAATTGACATGAAATGATCTCAGCCTCGTAAAGTATGCTCTCTAAATGGTTAGTTTTTTCTTTTGCCTTTGAAACAGTGTAAGCATTTTACAACACCTGGTTCTTTGAAAAGCAGAACTCACACCATACCTACAAGTTGGCATACAGCCAAGAAAGTCCTTTTGTGTGTGTGTGTGTTTGTGGTGAATCATTCATAGCCTGTAAGATCTATCAAAATAGCTTTGTTTGAAAACCTTGTTTTCCCTGTCTTTTTTCTGATGACTCAGATTTCAGTACTTTCATGTCTAGATTCTCTTTTCTTTCTTGTTTCTCATCATGTTCATTCAGAAGATGTTCTTTCACTAGTTCCAAAATTTGTATTTCTATATTCTGTCAGTTTTCATCTTGAAACATACACATAGCAATATGCTCTGAATCATAAAATTCTGCATTAAATCCCAACACTTAAAAAAAAAAAAACAATATTCTTCATAGTTTACCTGCACTTCTCTTTCCATTTTTATTTAGTACAAATTTATTAACATTTTAAATCATTGGCACTTAACTTTATTTTACTTTTAGGAAGGTTTTGGCTGCAAGAAAAAAGAAAACCAATGCTAAGCAACTTAAACCATAAGGACACAACATTTCATGGATGAATATGAAAACTATGGTGGTTCAGGATTGGTTGAATTAATAAGTAGTTCAATAATGGCCTCAAGGACTCAGGTTCTTCCCATCTCTCTGCTATTACTTTCAATCAGTTTTATTGAGACATAATTTGTATATCATAAAATTCATCAATTTTAATTATAAAATTAGAGGACTTTTGACAAATGTATAATCATGTAACCACTACAACAATCAAGAAATTGAACATTTCTATCATTACAAAAAGTTCCATTAGTTCCTTTGCCGTCAATCCCATCTCCTCAACACAATCCCTGCCAATTCCAAATAAATGGCATTATACAGTACGTTGTCTTTTTTTCACATAGCATCATGCTTTTGAGTTTCATCTAGTTTGTTGATTGTATCAGTAGTGTGTTCTTTTTTATTGCTGAATGATACTACATTGTATAGGAGATATATTATGTTTATCCATTCATCAGTTGATGGGAATTTGTTTCCAGTTTTTGGCTATTATACATGAAGCTGATATAAACAATTCACATGTAAGTCTTTGTGTAGGTTTACATTTCTTTTGGCTATATACCTAGGAACATGAATGCTAAGTCACATATTAATTATATGTTTAACCTTATAAGAAACTGCCAAACTGCAGCTGTACCATCACCAGCAATGTAAGATAATTCCCGTTGCTCCCCATCCTTGCCAGCACTTACTATTTTAATAGTGTTTCTTGAAGAGCAAAATTTTTAAATTTTGTTTTGCTTTGTTTTTTTAGTTTTGAAGTTAATTTACTAATTTCTTCTGTAGGTTTCCAGCTTTATTTATTTATAGTTTCTAATTACACAAACTCAAAGATCACAAAGATTTTCTCTTAGGTTTTGTTCCAGAAGTTTTATAGTTTTTAGCTCTCGTATTTAGATTTAGGTCTGTGATCAATTTCAGGTTAATTTTTATGTGGCGTGTGAGTTAAGGGTTAAGGTTATTTTTCTAACTTTTTTTTTTTTTCTTTTTCATATATATGGATATCTAAGTGTTCTAACATCATTTGTTGAATGGTCTGCCTTTCCTGGTATATTACTACAGCTATTCTAGGCATCACATCCAGAACAATACCCAGAAGTGATCATCTCTTTCTAGAAAGTATCCAGGAAACTATTTTTTTTAACCTCTTATTACCTAGACTTGGCACATGCTTACTGCTTACCGTCTAAACCAATCACTGGAAATTGGAATGGTGCCATTATTCATTCAACAAGAAAATGGTGTGTTTTCTATATCCATTCTAGGGGCTGGGGATATGTCATGACTAAAACAGGCGAAAATATTGCCTGCCCTCATGAAACATACAATTTACTGAGGAAGACTACAAATATTTCTCTATTGTCAAAATAAATAAGTAAACTGTGTAATATGTTGCTATATAGTAGTATGGGCTATGGGGGAAAAATGCAAAGGGAGTTATGAAATATCGTGGGTGAGCTGAAATTTTAGATAGAGTGGTTAGGAGAGGTCTCACTGAGTGGACTTTTGAATAAAGACCTGAAGAAAGTGAAGTAGGCCATACAAATACAAGACTAAGTGTGGTTCAGTTGGAAGGAAAAGTGCAAAGTTCCTGAGAACAGCAGGAGGCTACTGTGGTTGGAGTGAGTAACAGAAGATGGGGAGAGGTGCAGAACAGGTACATCATTGTAGTTAAGTTGTTCTTGACCAGGGGCAATTTTGGAAAAATTCGGTAATGTTTGGGGACATTTGGGTACTCATAACTTGGGAGGGAGGGAGTGCTGGGGAGGCCAGGGATGGTGCTAAATATCCTGTAATCACTGGACAGCCTACCTCTCCACCCTCCTCCTCCTCCTCCCCTTGCCCCACACCCCCAAAAGAATTATCTGGCCTGAGCCTGAATGTCAATAGTGCAGAGGTTAAGAAATGCTGTTTTAGATCATAGTAAAGCGGGGAGGGGAGGCGGTGGAGAGGAATGGGTAAAGGGGCATGAAAATCAAGTACAATGTATTTTGATAAGTAAAATTAAATTAAATTTTTAAAAAACTGTTTTATACAGAATAAATGAGAATGACACTAAAGTGTCTTAAGCTTAAGAATTATTAAAGTTAAACTTTTAAAAGGATTACTTGGCTCTTGGTTGTGAATAAACTGAAGGAGTAGAAAGATAGAAAACAAGGATAGCACTTAGGAGAGTGCAATTTTCCAGACAAGAGAATATAGATTAGACCAGGATGATGCCAGTAGAGGTGGTATGTGGTGGATTCTGGATATATTTTGAAGGAGGAGCTAACAGGATTTACTAACACACTGAATATGTGGGTATGAAAGAGAGAAGCTAAGAAAGAGCAATCTGTTGTGGCTGGTGCTGGAGCTGCATCTTCCCAAAGAAAGTGACCTGGGAAGTGGTGCAAATCTGAACAAATTTGGAATGGAGGAAAGAGTTCTCCACAGCATCTGTTTTATAGGGAGCTTATGGAAATAAGAATGGACATTGTTGGATTGGTGAATGACTACTTTAAAGGGCACAATTATTCTATTTCAAAATTTCTTTGAAAATGCTCTTATATCCACAAAATTGAGTGTTTTTTAAGAAATGTCTTCTCATGCCATCTCTCATTTTGCTAAGAGTGTGGTAGATGTAGGAAGTCTCAGTTCCTTTTTCCATCAAAGTCACTTAAGGGCTCTGATTTCCCTTTCAGTATTTGCATCCCAAGCAATTATTGAGTGTTCCTATGTAGAATAGAATGTTGATGTATTGTTTGGTGATTGTTTTCTGAGCATTTGTTTGATCTACTCTATAATATTATACGCCATGAGACCTATGTGTTAGAAAACTACTTTACATATTTCTCTCAATAGTCACAACCTTATAACTAACAATCTTATAGCCTTGTAACTAGGGTCATTTCCATTTCACAGACGAAAAAAAATTGAAGTTTAGTAATTCCGTTTAGTGAAGATTATCCCACTAGTAAACGGCAGAAGTAGGTCCTGAGCCTTGAATGCGGTGTAGGCCTCCCTCCTCTCACGAGTTTTCGAGTTTCACAGGGTTTGGTTAGTCTGACTAGTTGCCTGGTCAGTGCTGGGCGAAGACTCGCCTACTGATTTGGAAGCTTGATACTCAGGTCATGGTACAGGAGACCTAAAATTCCTCCTACACAAACGCACGTGGTGGTTGTTTCACCCCAGACTGACAGAATGGCTCATCGTCCAGACCCTGGCGGGCGAGGGTGGATGACAACAACACAGCTCCCATTTCCGATGTAGCCCCGCCACTCCGTCCTCTTCGCCCGGGCAAGGCCAAGCCCCTGGAAGGAGATCGCTGGCTGCGGCCTGGCCGAGGCTCCGCGGGCCGCGCGGCCTGCATCCCCAACGCGAGCCGGGACCCAACGGCGCCGGGCCCGGCCTGCGCAGCGGGCCAAGCGGAGGGGAGTTAGTTTGGCTCCTTCCTAGGGCCGGCCAGGGTGCAAGGCCCGCCTACCCGCGGGATTGGAGGCCTGCGGGCCCCGCCCGGCCCCCAGAGGCGGTGCGGACGGCCCGGCGGCGCGGACGGCCCGGCGGCGCGGGACGCAGGCCCGGTCTGTCTTCTCTCGCTCGGAGGTCCCGGGGGTCGGGGCGGGACTCGGGCACGTCCGCGCCCGGCTCTCTGCTGGCGCGGACCGCACGGCGCCCCAAGACCGGGGAGGGGCCGCTATCGGCGTCCCTGCCCCGGCCGGCGTGGCTGCTTCCGCGGTTGGTCCAGACTTTCTCCTAACTCGGAGTGAGAACCAGGCGCTCTCTTCAACTCGGCTTTGGCGAGAGCGGGGTCGGGGGAGTTAGGCGGAGAGAGAGGGTGGAGCTTCTTCTTAGGCGGTGGGTGCGGAGAGCTGGAGGCGGGAAGTTGGTCTCCAGACGCCCGCGGGCTGCGCGGTGGTTCGGGCCTGGGAGTCCTGGGGCCGCTGGGGAGGGGCGGACCGGGAGGGTGGGCTGCGCTGCCCTCGTGCCCGCTCCGTGGCCAGTGGCCTGGCTCGTGTTAGGCCCCTCGGTGCCGGTGTGTCGCTGGAAAGTCCTGTTGAGCACTTCATCACAGCCCTAGAACGTTACCCAGAAGCAGAAGGTACACCCGTGGCGGGGACCGGCCCTGAGAGGGCCTGCCGCTCCCCCTTAGGAAGGTGAGCGCGGGATCCGCCGCCAGGACGTGCATGTCATGGGCTCTCCTTTCAGGTCCTGAGCCCTGATGTCACTGCCTTCCCCCCAAACTGTATTTATCTTTTTCTAATTATTTAGAACTTATGCCCTACTCAGTAGCTGTTCTTCGAAGACTTTAAGTTTTAAATCAGCAAATGCGTAATGGGAACTAGTAAATACAAGTATTATGTACTGAGTTTTGTGGGGGGTCGAGGGGAACCCCCACAAAAACATTTTCTCTTTTATAATACAATGCTCTGGTCATGGTTCACCACCCAAATTGCCAGCCTCTCTTATGTGCCTGTCAGGAGAGGACAGGTGAATATTGTTGAGGATGTATGCAACTACTGTGTCCTTTCATCCTACCTGGGAGGTTGCTGCTGTTAAGTAAAAGATAATAGGGCATCGGATGATGCAAGTGAAGGAGAGAAAACTTATTAAAAGGAACAGATACTTTCTCATATGGAAGATAGGAAGATTATATGAAGAAAACTTAGCCTTTATGTTTTTATACATATATTTATAATTCACTTTCATATAAAAGCCACTTAGTTTTTAAAAGTTCTTTAGAAGTATTTACAGGATCACAGTTACTTTCACATTTAAATTGGTTTCAGGTGTATATGCTAGAATATATTTTTTTCCCCAAGAAGTTTTCTCTTTCATCTCAAAATCTCCCATTGTGAAATTCACTAACCTGTGTACCATTATAATTAATTGATTAAAGTTGTATAGCTATGCTTTGGGGATTATGCATTTTGTTGTTGATGGTATAGCAGTAATCTTAAAGGCAGGGCTGTTTTCACTGTGATGAGGGTGGGAAGGGAGAGGGTAAGAGGGCAAGAAGCTGAGGGAGTAGGGTGCCAACCCTGAAGCTACCCACTGGCCTGGTATTCTGCTAAATTGTATATATCCATGAAAATTCCTTGCTCATTTAACAAATATTTACCGAGTACCTACTCTGTCAGATGCTTCGCTTGGTGGTGGGATGCGTGTTGCCATTGTCTAGGTCTTCCCAGGCTAAAGCTGTATTCTTTCCTAGTGACTGAAGACCTTCCCCATCTTTCTACACATAGCATTCTCAACGGAAGGAGTATTTGCGGGTACATAAAATTAACTCTTTGTTTCTTAAGGTGTGTATTCTGCACCGTTAATAATGTATTATAGACCCCCTAAATGAATTTGGAAATGTTGGGTTAGCTGAAATAGTTTTTTTAAGATAAAAAGTTTAATGTACTTTTATTAAATTAATTTTATTAATTATATTCAAATTCTACATATCCTTTTGGTTTTTTATTAAAAGAATTTAATTTTCTTAATTGAAACATTGATCATACATATTTATGTGGTACAGAGTTATGTTTCAATACATGTATACAATGTGTGATGATCAGAGTAGTTAGCATACTGATCTTCACAAAAATTCAACAGATTGGTTTGTTTTGTTTTTTAATATCAGTAACTCTTTGACTTCAATATTGTAATATATGTGAATTTCTGATATGAATATAGTGTGTGGGCTTTCCCAAACTGAATTGACTTCAGAATCCTGATTTCTAGGAATCCAGGAAAGTTCCCCATGGAAAACATTTTGGGAAAATGTGTTTTTACTCTAAAGAGTTTTTTTTTTTTTTTTTTAAATCATTTATATCTCACTTCTGCCAACAGAAGTGATGCCACCAAGAAGAAATGAGAAATACAAACTTCCAGTTCCACTTCCAGAAGGCAAGGTTCTGGATGATACAGAAGGAAAACAATGGGTGCTGGGCAAGATGATTGGCTCTGGAGGATTTGGATTGATATATTTAGGTAAAGTATAACTGTAAATTACCATATGTTCTTATATATATATGTGACTGTAATTGTAATTATTTAATGTTTTAAAAATTGAAATTCTGAAATAATATAGAATTGATAAATGTACTTTATTAAAATTGATAAATATACTTTATTAAGTAATATGCAGATAGTTAATCTTTAGGTTCAAGACATCACTGACTTACTCCTTGTTGTCCATGTTTTTCTGAATGACTCTTAGAAGTCTTTTCAGTGCATCATTACACAGTCTGCCAGACAAAATGCTAATGTTCTTTTTTTGAGAGCTTGTTTTCCTGGAAACATGATTTTTACAGCTCAGAAACCACAACTGTATGAATACAAACACTTTCTGTTTGTGGATCTTAATCATTAATATGTAGGTAATATAAGGGCCTAGTTATTTCTTAACTGGGCTTCTCTGGAGAATTAAGCCTTAATAACTCAAGGTATCTATTGCATGGAATGAATTAACTTCTCTCTTGTGCATCCAGAGTGGTACTATTTATGTGCCATCCTTTGGGTAACTGAGAAAATAGACACGCAAATTATCATGTGTTCTGTGGTACAGATAAGGAACCCTGGTTGGGTATACTTTTACACTGCATTTAAACATTTAAAAATTACATTGAATTTAAACAGATCATTCAGGGCCTTCTTAAGTCTGTGGTGGAATAAGGAGGGGATATCCATTGCAAGACTGGATTTGATGAAAAAAATAAAATCAGTATTAGTGATTTAAAAAAGTATATATTCTCAGTGATAAATTCTTCTGAACGTATTGAGTCACATTACATCTGTCTCTATAGGACTTTGTTGTTAAAAGATCTCCTTTGGGGGAATCTTGGGTTCATCATCAAATACAAGGGTGCTTCAAAAAGTTTATGGAAAGATTCATGTTATCTTTTAATTCTATTTTCATGAACTTTTTGAGGCACCCTCATATTTTCAAACTAACGTGTTTCATGGATCATGAATGGTAAAGATTCTCTTCTGATAAAATTAAGATCTGTAGTTTTGAATGAATGATATTCATTCAATAATAAACTGTTTATTAATTACCTCGGTGTCTAATCTAGTTGGAAAAGACAAGTTAGCACAAAAAATTGTATAGGCTAAGTAAAGGATAGTTTCTCCATTTAAAGGGTTTGAATTTACTTGAAAAATGCTGTGATTGTACCTGCTGGATTGAATGACATAGCACTGTTCAATGGAAATGTAAGACATGTAATTTAAAATTTTCTATGTGCCGCATTGAAAAATGTTAAACAGGTAAAATTTATTTTAATATTAAACATTATTTAATCTAGTATGTCCAAAGTAATATCATTTTAACATGTTGTCACTATAAAAGAATTAGATACTTTACTTTTTTAGTAAAGGTCTTTAAGATCCAGGGTGTATCTAGTCTCAAAGTCTCAATAGCCACATGTGATTAGTGGCTACTGTATGGGGTAATGCAGATAAAGACCATGCGAGTACTTGGAGTCCACAGAAAGTAGAAGTGTCATTCGAGACAGGAATTAGTGAATTCTCTTTTGTAGCAAAAAGTTAAAATCTCTACTGTACTGTTTTGACTCAAGGTCAGAGATAGGGAGTTGAATAAATTATTACTGATGTGGCTGAGTTATAAACTTGTATCCCACAGCTTATTACTTACACTTTTAGTTTTTTAATGTTTGAATTATTTAAGTAATTTCGAAGAACTGGAGAAAATATTGATTGTAATGAACTTATTCTCTTTCTCTTTTAAAAATGTAAATATTTAAGTATGAGGGTACTTTAAAAAGTTCGTAGTGGGCTGGCCAGTTGACTCAGTTGGTTAGAGTGTGGTGTTGCAACACCAAAGTCAAGGGTTCGGATCCTCATACCAGCCAGCTGCCAAAAACAAAAACAAAAAAACGTTCACGGAAAAGTAGAATTAAAAGATAATATGAATCTTTCCATGAATCCTTGTATTAATATGTATTTAAATTTAAGTGCATATGAAAGATTAAATATTATGTCTATACCCATATATACATACATACTCACTACTTGTGTGGTTCCTGTTATGAAAAAGGAATATATTTGCTCAGGCATGTGATTTGTCTGTCCCTATTCAAATGCAGAAAATCCTTCTTTCAGTCTTAAGTATGTCACATGTTTTTTACTTATTTTTTCTCATTACCAAAATAATATTTTTTTTAACAACATATTTCAAGATTTAGTATGTTATGCAGCCCCCTCCACCATCTGAATTTTAGAACCTCGACACTGGGAAGATCAGCAAGTGCACACCATTGGGGAAAATTTTAAAGATGTGTTTTGCTATTTTGAGGGAAAAAGCTCTATACTTCAGAATATTTGATAAACCTGTGTGTTACAAATGTTGTCATTGTTCCATCAAAAGTACTAATGAATCGTAGAATCAGTTTGACTTCATTAAACTTGGTTTTTACAGATTATTTTCAATAATAAATTATATAAGCAAATCCATATTACGTTACATCATGTTTTTGCATTTTAGTATGTATCTCATCACTTCCTGTATATAAGTGAAAAGCAGTTAAAGTCGAGTTTTCTTTAAAACTTTTGTATCTAGCTACCTTCTTTTTAGGTGTTCTTTCCGGATACACTGTTTCAGCAGACACACTATCATCGTTTGCTCCCTAAGGCTGATAAGAAACTAGCATCTATGTCTAACTCATTGTGCATGTACAACTGTCCTCTAGCTTTGAGATCAATAGCCAAGGCCTTTCGGTAATCAGCAACTTACAGTAAAGGGGAAGGGCAGAGAAGTTTGGTATTTACTCTTGACTTGAAGAAATAATGTGCCTGCAGCATTAACAGAAACAGTTATGAGAGAGAAAAGTCTGAATACAAAAACAAAGTCAAGGTACTTTCTTTGTATATGAAAAGAGTGGGATTGGTGTTGGTGGGGAGAAGAGAAAGAAAGGAAACTGGTTTAGGGGATGGGAAAATTTTTTTTTGCTGTCATTTTAGTACCAAGTGAAAAAGGTTCTAAAACTCTTGGGAAGGAGAGAGAACTGAGGGTCTGAACTGTATTCTAATGCTAGGTCTAACGTTCTCTAAGGGAGAGTTGCATAAATAAGTGCTGGGATTTTGGTGTTAGGCAAATTTGATTTGAATCCAGAACTGACTAAGCCACTTACAAACTGAGTGACTTTCACCTACTTAATCCTTTGGAGGCTTTGTTTCTATTCTGTATGATAGGGATGATAACAATTATGAGGATTAAATGGGATAAATATTTTCAAAGAACTTGGATCTTGATAAGTTCTTAATAAATGTTATTTATTTATTTACTTAGAATTAATGATTCTAAATATCTGATGCCACAGTGGATAGGATGGTGTCAAAGACCTCCATTGGAAGGATTTTCTATTTATCCTGCCATGGATTGTGGTAGTTTAGCTGCTGATGTGGTAAAAGTAAGAACAGAGAAAGTCAACTGGAGACTATGACATTTTACTGACCACCCTTTGTCTATTTTCCTTCTTAAAATTTACTTTGGTAGCCATAATGGGTGGTGAAAAGTTCTCATTTAAGCTGTACCTTATCTGCTTCAGATATGAAAGATACTGGGTTTCAAACATTATTCAAAATCTAGGAAAACAGAATTATAGGATAAATTTCAGCTAAATTACTTTGAAAGCTTACTATATAGTAAACATAGATATGATTCATCTGTGAAAGTTTTGGTTTTTTGAAGTTGGGCATAGTGGTGACCATTTGGAATGTCAAGCAGAGTAGATGTTCACAATTTTGCTTGAAAGATTGAGACTGAGGTTGGGGTATTTAACCTATGGAAGCCAGTTTGCTTTGTTCTCTTCCATGATTATAGATGTCACCCTTAACTTTCATCTGCAGTCTTACAGATGAGTACCCTTAGTCACTCATCTTGTCTCAATTTAGGAAAGTTGAGTCAAGGTAACTATCATGATGTCATGTAAAAGAATATTCATGTGCTTTATTGACAGTAAATCAATAGCATTATCTTTTATAAAGAATAACACATTATAATAACTAAAATTAAAATGGTGGTGAAGCCTTAAGATTGGATCATTTATCCACGGATAAATGTTTAGACTTCATCCAAATGACTGTCAGACATTTTTTGGACCATGCTGTCAGATTAGCCTAATTATGCTCTTTAGAAACAGAAGGAATCTTTTTGGGGGGAGATTTTAGAAATTGTCAAAGTTTAACTCATTTGTTTTATCGGTACAGAAATATTTCTGTTTATGAAGTAGGAAAAAACATTTGTGTGTGTGCGTAGTTTTGTTTTATTTTTTAGTCAGCTGTAATGAATTAATTTTTAAGTTGTGTAGAATGATGTTCAGAAGAGCCCAGTGACAGTGCTAGCAGCAAGGTAGAGTTATTGGAACACATGTTGCTTCATTACACGTTGCAGTAGTAAGTTTTATTTTGGCAGTGTTTTATAGAGAAGGCTTTGAGGTAAGCAGTTAGTCTTATTTAACACAATGCAACACTATGATGCCACTACAATTGTTACTAGGCAGTTTTGCACATGATACCATGGGTGTGAAAAGATGAAGGGAATAAATGTGAAAATAAAGATAATTTGTACTGGAAACTATAGTGTATATGATAAAGTAGTTCCCAGATGAAGGCATTGATACGGTGACCTAAACTCAAAAGATGAAGGGATCACGGGATTTTGTGAATTTAGTACACTTGTTGGGCCTATACACAGGAAATAAAAGTCCCTAGAAGATGTATTTTGATTTTGTATGTACGGTCCATAGGCTATTAATTTTGAGTTTTTAAAGAGATAGCTGTGTTCATTTACCTATCAGTTAATCAATCTAAGTATTTAAGATAAAAGTTTGGGTTCTTTATATGAAAAGGGAGAGTCCTTGAAAGGCTTAGCCTTTGCTTGTCTTTCATTTTTTTAAAATGTCTGACCTTTTTAACATATTTTGTATTATAGTTCTTCATTTTCAGCATTTTATTGCCAAACTCTTTTGCCTTAAGGGAAGGTTTATAAACTACTTCATTCTTCAGTGCATATTTGTATTATGTTTCCTCCATTGTACCTGTTACTATCTTGTAACTGTTTATAATGGTCAAGGTTTTTTTAATTTGAAACCTATTGCTATGGGGAAATTTCTTCATCCCAAAATGAGCTCACCTCTATTGCCACACAATAAAAGAATTCTCAGCTTTGAGAGCTTCTGGCTTTCTTATGAAATATGGATAGACTTCTGCTTCTGAAGTGTTTTAGGTTTTTTTTTTCCTTTAGATAAGGAAGAAGAGAATAAATAGTATGAGGTATGTTCCTTCTTTTAGTACACAAGAATATCTATATTTATAAAATAAATGAGAAGAAAATTAAGAAACTTTAAAGCTCTAAATGAGATAATTTACTAGAAATTAGCTTTTTGTATGACGAAAATTTGTCCATTATCCACACTTAAAGGTTCTTAAGGAATTTATACTGCTTAGATACTTGTTTTTGCAATTAGTCCTTCTTCAGAATGTTTGTTCCTTATAGCTTCGTTACATGGACTGATTTTTTCCTGAACACTACACGGTATACTATGTAAATGAATATTTTAGGAGAAAAGACAGAAAACTCAGAAATTATTTCAAGGCAATTGTTGAAGACTTTCATTGTTTTTTTTTAAAAAGGTAGCCTTTAGTTAGCCAGGTGGACTTATTTTATCTTTAACTTCTCCAATTAAGTAATCCTTGAGGAAAAAGATTTTGTAGGAAGACATCTATTGAAGGCCAGGAACATCTACAGATGCAGTGTGATCCCAAGCAATGAAGCATGTGGCCCTTCACTGGCATTATATGATAACAGGAGGATCTTCTGGCAGAAGAACTGACTTTTGCTGCGTTCTGCATGCTGCCCCTCCAAACCCATCTTTGATTGGCACCTATGCCCTATTGAAACTGGCATCACACCTTCTGAGTGGGCACAGTGCCAGGCTAGCAGATGGGTATGGGCAAAAGCATGCCAGAAACCCAGTATGTGAATCAAGTTTAAGTATCAGGGGCCCAAACTCCCATCCAGGGATATAAAAACTGCAGTCTGTTGAGAGCTTTTTGTGCTTAAGGTTAAAGGACATGCCATTTCTACTCCAGCTTAGAGGCTGATTAATTTTGAAAGTCAAACAGGAGCTCCTGTGGCTGTGTCAGGCAAAATTCTATCTTTGGTGAATGAGAATTACTACTTCACGTAGGGAAGAGAAAGTATTGTGATGAAGTTTCCAATGAGAGTTACTCTCCTGCAAGTGCGTCCAGCACTTAAGCAGCATGCATTCAGTGGAGATGAATATTTCTATTCTCCAGTAGAGCCAGGTGCAATCAAAGCCAGATCTTCAACCTGCTGCAGTAAAGAACCCTAAATTTAGAAAGGGCAGGCAAAGTTTAGAAGAACTCCTTGGTGGCAGCTCTTCTCACCATGAGCTGATGAGCTTCACAAAAGTGTATAAAGGAGATGAAGGGAAAACTCCAAATAAAAAACCTTTAGAATATTTTATCCTGATACAGAAAGATCTTTAACAAACCAAGGGAAAAAGTCTACTCCTTTCTCCTCAATACAGAAATTCTTCTGAATTTTCTCTTAATAAAAACTTTATTTACCAAAACGTTAGGACCAACTTAATGCATAGGTATCAAAGTTTCCTGTTCTTACATTTATTTCATTGCATGTCTATCATGCATATAAACTTTGCTTCTTGAATAATGGATTTTGCATAAGATTGAGTTCTAAACATATTCCTTACGATTGTCTCACACCCACTACAGAATTGCACCCCCACCCCCCCCAAAAAAAGGGTGGCATTTCTTTTGATGACTTTAATCACATCTCCTGAATACTCTTAAATTTACAGGAATGACTGTAACACCAGCTGTGGCCAAGAAAAGCTTTTCCTAATCGCCTTATAGCCATTGCTTTTGCTTTTCCACTGTGTAAACTTTGTTAGTGAATCTATGGAACAGATTCCATGAGACCGTTGTGAATACTTCAACGTATTCAAAACATATAACTGCCACAAATTAAACTACTAAAACTAAAGCTGGCGCATTGTAACTGCCAAGTAAAACTGGCACGTCCCTCTGTCAGACTGCAGGAGAGTGTGCCATACAGTCCTCGGAAAACACAATTCATCCAGAAGCACTCTTGTCACTTGCTCTGATATTAAACCAGGGAAAGTGACATTAATTAAAGAAGTGACATGAGCCAACAAAGGCAATGAAATTCTAAGCTTTGGCTCATGTGCAGACCTCCATCCAACCTGTTCTGCTTAGGTATTGTGGCTATTTCTGAAGAGTAACTAGTGTGGCTACTTTCACCCCTCTACCTCTCATCTTCCTATTCTGAAACATCATTTTTAAGCAACTGACATTTAATATCCAGGGTTGGCCTAGTTAATTGGTACATTGGTAGTCATTTCAGGGCTTCCCAAAATAGTGGTGTGGTGGCATGTAATGCACTTACTGCACTTGGTAACTGCATGAGGTGTAAAACAACTAGAGGTAGAGGAGAATTGGTCTAACATAATGGTAACCAGCAGGCCAAACAGCAGAGTACCTAGACTTGGTAGACTGGAAGCTAGGAGGATCTGTTGCAAGGACTGGTTGTGGAAACAAATGGTGGCTGGTAGGCTTTATGAAAATTCTGACATGTTAAAGAGGCAAGCATGGGAGTATCCATAACCTTTCTCTCCCTTTCTTTGTTCCCGTAGCATGCTTTCTCCACAATGCTCATCTCACTATTTCATATGATTACTATTTGTATACTTTTTAACCCCTCCTCCCCTCTTAGCATACATATACTACATTGTAAACTCCTTACAGACAGTCTCTCATAGTGCTTAAACATAGCCTTCCATATTATAGTTTTTTCAAAAATAATTTGTTAAATTAACTCTAGAATTAGTCTGTTATGGAAAAATCATTTTACAGTAAATAGGTTGAGACTAAATTTTGGGCTCTCTATGCTATATGTGGTTTGTCTGTAAGGCTCTGTACTTTCAGATTTAGAGACATTATTTTGTATATTTTGGAGAGTTTGGGGAAGAGAAATATCAGTCCATTCTCTTTTCAAGTATATTTTTAAAATACAAGAAACTGTGTACTTAATCCATAGATTGTAGGATTTATTAGTAAAAATCTACTCTGTTTAATGCCTAGTTTGTTTGGGTTAAAAAATGAACATTGTGTTAAGACTAACCAGTTTTGTGTTTAGAATAAAGTAAAGTTGCATTTTCGAGTTGCATTTAATTAAAGTAGACCTAATAGCAAGTATAAACTTTTGTGGGAAAAAGGATGGTGTTTACTGTTAAATGGATTGACTTGGAGGCATATAACATGCATAAGAAATCAAGTTTTCAAAGAATATAAACACAACTTTAACAGAAAATAAATTATTGGAATTTATTTTAATCCAAGTTTATGAAAGGGTTTTTTAAAGTTTTTGTTATGGTTTCTGAGCATAGGTATTTTATGTTTGAGACTGGGAATTTTCTATCTATGTAATTAGTCATGAAGTTTAATGTACATTTTTCATATCAGGCAGACAATGCCTTCAGAGAGGCAGCAGTGCTGCAAAGGAGCAAGAAAAGAAGGCCAAAGTTGACACACACAGAGGCAAAACAGTGTAGGAAAATCAACACGTTTTGCAAAATCAATCATTGAAAATGTGTCAGCGTTCGGGAGACTGGCTTTAATTTGCAATCCAAGTGAAATAGAGAATTTAAATATGAGAGGCAGTATTATTGAGCCCAGCATGCCTGCTACCACTTGTTTGACTAGCTGAGAATAGAACACTGAGAGGCAAGGGCTCAAAGTTAAATGAACATTTATACATTTTAAAATCAAATGAAGGATTCAGAGTATATTCATGAATTAAAATTTTTTTCAGAACCCTAAATTTAATCAGCTGGAATTACTTTTAAAGTGTCATTCTGTTTAACTTTTGGGAATGATGAATTTGCCTTTTAATAGAGATGTTGTATTTCATCATGAAGATGAAACAAACTGTCTTTTGTTAATTATTCCCCAGAGACACTGGCCATTTTTCTCTCCTATGCTTAGTGTGGAGTAAAGGCAGCTTCCTGCAAATTTATTTCAAGCAAGAGCAATTGGAAGCTTCAACATGTGTGAAAGAGGTGCATGGAGAACATTGATTCTATTTCAGGTATTCTGAGTGCCACCTAATGAACCTCATAGAGGAAATGTTACCAAACATTTACCTCACTGAGGAGGCCATGAGCATAGAATATAGAAAAGTAAGAAAAGAATGGAAGAGAAAGTATCAAATATATCTATGGCATCTGATAACTGCTGGGACTGGTTTTTGAAATCTTTTTTAGGAAATCATCATATTCATCAACTGCTAAAATCTTTCACTTAGTGTATACCAAACTCTGTGTTAAGTGCTTTACATGCATTATATATTTTACTCCTCCCAACAACTTGGTAAGGAAGATACTGAGGTCTAAGACAATTAAGTAATTTGGCTCCAGGCCACAGTTTTAATAATTATCTTCATCTACATTTGAACTCAGGTCTCTGCTCTACTAACTGATGTCCCTTGTCAAAGAGCACTTCGAATTTAGCCAGAGACAATAGTGGCAAATGGCGTGCTTATGACAAGCTCATTTCCAAAATTACAGCAATATGTAATTGATAGTATTGGCAGCTAATTTAGGAAATCTGTTAGTGATGGTGCTAATAATGGTGTCATTTTCATTTAGATTGACAACTCAAGGCGTGGAGCATCAGTGATATGTTTTTAATATTATTAAGATCACAAAATCTGTGAAAGAACATCTGGTATTTATAGTAAACCTAATGTTAAGCACTGGAAAAAATACATTAAAAATGTACTATACCTTAGATCAAATCATATTTTTTTGAAAAAGAAGTGAGAATAGTCAACCAATAGTGCATACAATCCAATGGGAAAGATTTGATGGATTTTCATGCTTTTTCAAAAATAAATAAATTTGTTTTATTTTTAGGGATTTTGTACATTTGTTTTGAGTCAAATAAGCAACAGGAAGCTCTGAAGAAGCCTCTTTAAATCCCAATGGTATGTTTTTTAATAAGCATCATGTAAAAATAGGTAGTTTTACAAATATCAAATTATTTTTGATGATGTCTTTTCATTGGATAATAATTTAAAGATACTCTGCTTACATAAATAAGACTTTTAAAGAGTAAAAGAACAAAAAAAATATGTAGGTAAGTGGAATCTTGTTAAAGAATGTGTCCCCTTAGGAAATTTTTTCAGATGCCTAGATATTTTATTTATAATAGAAGTCTAGGTTTTGGAAAATTACTTAGTTTTTCCAAGATATTACACATTAGCAATGATTTATTACCTACCTATAGGTGATTTTATGTAAAAGTTAGAACATTTCATGTAGAGATAAACCCTTAGATCTTTCTAAATGAGAAGAGATATTCATTAGATACTGCAATGCCAGTTTTTATGCTAGAATACTTTTTTCTTTGGAGTATTAACACAGCAAGAAAAATAATGAACAAAATACATGCTGTTTCATTAAAATGTTTTTGAACACTTACAGTGATGTGGTATTATTAATTTCAATTTCTGGAGAACGTGAAGAAAAGCTATTTATTATACTTGGGCTTGTTTCTCTCAAAAGATTTTGTGTTTTAATTTAGATCTCCAGTGTCAAATGTGAGCATTATAATTGAGATTAGAGTATCAGTTATGTAAACCTTCTATCTTACAAAGTATTAGGAGAATGGTAGAAGAAAAAGTAGTAAAACTGACTTAAAAAATTCCACATAATATACTACAAGAGAAGTGAGAAGAAAACAAAATGAAGCTGTATATCGAATGGGCAAATGTTGCTGTATGATGAAAAGGGGAAGAAAAAATTGCATAGACTTCCATAATCACCACAATTTCTACCCCAGCAGAAAGCTTTTGAGCAGGTATAAACATTCTGAAATTAACTAGTTTGATGTAAATTGAATACAACATGGAATCTGTAAAAATAAGAGGTTTTTATTGGGGAGAAGGACTTTTAAGTTCCTTCTGACTCTGAAAACCTTTGAGATCCTGGAAGATAGTGTTAAATATATTTGTATATGCTTTATT
Source organism: Cynocephalus volans (assembly GCF_027409185.1). Classification (NCBI taxonomy): domain Eukaryota; kingdom Metazoa; phylum Chordata; class Mammalia; order Dermoptera; family Cynocephalidae; genus Cynocephalus; species Cynocephalus volans. The sequence continues at coordinate 54,777,920 of NC_084473.1, forward strand.
GATATTGAAAGTTGTTTTTACTTTAAAGTTATTGCCAGATAGTTTCAACATTTCTGTCATTTTGTCATTGGTGTCTGTCGATTGTCTTTTTCTCATGTGAGTTTTTTCTGGTCTTTTGTCTGCCTGTAATTTTGGACTATATCATGGATATATTGAATATTATGGGCATTTGGGTCTTGTTTATTTCTAACAGAGAATACCAGTATTTTGTTTCAGCAGGAAGTCTTTGTGTTGCATTCAGGCCTCAAGTTTTAGGCAGTCTTCTGATTTGGGGACTAATGTCAATTGAGTTTTCAATAGCAAAAGTGTTATTATGAGGTCTGTCCCATGTGTTTTCCACTCAGTGACCAGTCTGGGACTTGGGAAGTGATTTATCCTGTAATTTTCAAAGTCTGTATATGCTGGGTTTTTTTTTTGTTGTTGTTGTTGTTTTTAAGTTAAGGATCTTTTTTTCATTATTATTATTCAAAGTATTTTAACTTTTACTTGTACATATTTGTGGGGTGCAGTTCATTGTTTCAGTACATGCACATAGTGCACAGTGATTCACTTAGAGTAGACAGCATAGTTTTGTACGCGTTAGTCCACCACTTTTTAGCTCCACATATACACAGCTTGCCCTCAGTGAGCCCAGGAGTTCATAAACAACATTTTTTATGGTCACCTTCCCAAGCTCTTTTCCTTCCATGATTGCCTTTGTACTTTCTGGTTCTCTGGGCTCATTTTTCAGGTTCTCTTACAAGTAAGCTGGGCCTTTATTTTTCTGCTTTGCTGTGCACTTGTGTCTAGGGCAAATGGCAAGAGAGTGGAGAGAAAAAAATAACTGGATCACCCTACTCTTTTGGGACCACAGCTTATCCAATTAGAGGTTCCCCACCTTCAGAGCTGCTGCTGCTGCTGTCATCACCACAGAATTTCTTGGGTCCTGGATGGGAGAAAACCGAGGGAAACATAAAAGGAAAAAAGAAAAACAGTATTTTCCACACTCTCTCTGACTATTAGGAAACTCATTTCCCACGCTTCTCCATTCTTCTAGCCTCAGCTGGAGGGCTTCTCCTAGAGCTCTGTCTGTCTACACTGATGCCATTTTCCAAGTTTTGGGCTTCTTTGAGTTCAGACCGAGGGATACAGTAGAAAAAAAATGAAGGTTTGGTGCTGCTGTGAATTTTGACTTTTTTTACAGTCCAGCTGCTCTCGTATATTACTATTTTTAATCAGCATACTTTATTATTTAGAGCAGTTTTAAGTTTACTGAAAGCTGAGCAGATAGTATAGTTTCCATATACCACCTCTCTCCCTCACTGTTGTCAATAGTTTCCCTTATTAACATCTGGAATTCATGTGGTATATTTGTTACAATTTATTAACCCACATTATTATCCATTAAAATTCATAATTTAGAGTTCAGTCATTGTGTTGTATAATTTTATGGGTTCTGACAAATGCAAAATGTCAAGTATCTACCCTTAGAATATCATAGAGACTAGTTTCACTGCTCTGAAATTGCCTGTACTCCACCTATTTATCCTTCTCCCCACTGCCCCTAAACTCTTCACAACCACTGATCTTTGTACTGTTTCTATAGTTTTGCCTTTTCCAGAATGGCATATAGTTGGAATCATACAGTATGCAGCCTTTTCAGACTTACTTCTTTCATTAAGCAATACGCATTTAAGGTTCTCTGTGTCTTTTTGTGGCTTGGTAGCACATTTCTTTTCAGTGCTAAATAATATTTTATTATATAGATATACTTAGAGTTTTTATCATGAATTGGATTTTGCCAAATGCTTTTTTTGTATGTATTAGTATAATCCTGTGATTTTTCTTTTATAATTTATTGATGTGCTGGATTACATTAATTGACTTTTGAATGTTGAACTAGCCTTGTATTCCTGGAATAAATCTCACTGGGTTGTGGTATAAAATTCTTTTTATACATTGTTGGATTTTATTTGTTAATATTTTGTTTAGGGTTTTTGCCATCTATCTTTATGATAAGAGAGATATTGATTTGTAATTTCTCTTTCTTTTCATGTCTTAGGGTGATCCTGGTTTCATAGAATGAATTAGAAAGTAGAATGAACATAGAATTAATTAGAAAGTGTTCCCTTTGCTTCTGTTTTCTAGAAGAAAGTATAGAGAATTTTATCATATCTTTAAATGTTTGTAGAATTCATCAGTTAGCCCATCTGGGCCCAGTGCTTTCTGTTTTGGAAGGTCATTAATTATTGATTTAATTTTTTTAATAGATATGTGGCTATTCAAATTATTCACTTCTTGTGTGGATTTTGGTAGATTTTGTCATTCAAGGAATTTGTCCATTTCATCTAAGTTATCAAATCTGTGGGCATCAAGTTGTCTTCTCCATTTTGTCTTGTTTGGCCTGGCTTAGAGTTTTATTAAAATTATCAATCTTTTCAAAGAACAAGCTTTTGGTTTTATTGATTTTCTCTATTGCTTTTCTGTTTTCAATGTCATTGATTTATGCCCTAATTTTTATTATTTTTCTTCTTTTTGCTTTAGGATTATATTGTTATTTTTCTTTAGTTTCCTAAGGTAGAAGCTTAGATTATGATTTTAGATCTTTCTTCTATTTTAGTATATGTGTTCAGTACTATAAATTTCCCTGTAAGCACTACTTTTGCTGCATCCCACAACTTTTAAGAAACTGTTATTTTCATTTTCAGTTTGCTTAAACTATTTCTTAATTTCCCTTGAGTTGTTTTTGATCCATGTGCTATTTAGCAATTTATTGGTTAATAGTCAAATATTTTGGGATTTTCCATCTGACTTTCCGTTATTGATTTCTAGTTCAATTACATTGTGGTCTAAGAACATGCATTGTGTGGTGTGTATTCTTATAAATTTGTTAAAGTATATGTGTAAGCCCAGAATATTGTCTGTGTTGGTGAGCATACCATGTGAGTTTGTAATGAATGTGTACTCTACTGTTGTTGGATGAAGTAGTCTATAAATGTCAATTAAATTCATTGACGTGATGGTACTGTCAATTCAACTGTATCCTTACTGATTTTTTGTCTGCTGGATCTGTCAATCATTGATAGAGGTATGTGTAAGTCTCCAGATATAATAGTGGATTTGTCTATTTTTCCTTGCAGTTCTCTTAGTTTTTGCTTCATGTATTTTAATGTTCTGTTGATAGTGCATACACATTAAGGATTGTTATGTCTTCTTGGACAATTGACCCCTTTATCATTATTTAATTCCTCTCTTTATCCATGATGATTTTCCTGATTCTAAAGTCTGCTTGTTTGAAATTAATCTAGCTATTCCAGCTTCCTTTTATTTGCGTTAGCATGGTATATCTTTATTCTTTTACTTTTAATCTGTGTCTTTATACTTAAAGTGGGTTTCTTGTAGACAATATATAGTTGGGTTTTGTATTTTTATCTACTTTGTCAGTCTGTCTTTTAATTGGCATTATGTAGGCCATTCATATATAACATGGTTGTTGTATATTTGGATTTATATTTATCATATTAGTAACTTTTCTATTTGTTACATTTGTTCTTCTTTTTTTATGTTCCTTTTTTTCTGCCTAATCTGATTTTAATCGAGCATCTTATATGATTCTATTTTCTCTCCTCCTTTGGCATATCAATTTTTAAAAATTTTTTAGTGGTTTCCCTAGAGTTTGCAATATACATTTACAACTAATCTAAATCTACTTTCAAATAACACTGTACTACTTCACAATTAGTGCTTGTACCTTATAACATTTCTTCTCTCCTGTCCCTTGCTGTAATTCATTTCACTTATCCTTAAACTATAACCACCCAATACTTTGTTGCTATTATTTTGAACAAACTCTTTATCAATTAAAATAAGAAAAATACGTTTTTATTTTACCTACATTTATTCCTCTAACATGGTTCATTTCTTTATGAATATCTGAGTATCTGACCTATATTATTTTCCTTCTCTCTGAAGAACATTTCTTGCAAAGCAAGTCTACTGTTTATGTGGTGGTGAGGTGTGGGAGAATAGGAAGCATTTTACAGTCTTACTGTTTTTTAGTGGGCCTGTGCCCCTGGAATGTGACCTTTACCAGTGTTTCTCAGCTTCCCGTTACCCCACTTAGGTGACAGAGGGTTGGAATTGGTTATTTCCATTCTTTCATGTTGATTAGGCTTTGGCAAAGTAGTTTCTCCTTCCCCTGCTGGAAGCAGGAGAGGATTTTTCTCTGATTTTCACTGTGAGAAACTGATGGGGCTCCTGCAGGTAAAACTCGCCCAACAAGCTGTGATTCTTTGTATTCACTTGTCTCTCCAGTTTGGGCATTGGTTTGCCCTGTAATCTCAATTCTCTGATGGATCCAGGAAGAGTTGTTGATTTTCACTTTGCTGCTTTTTTTTTTTCTTGTGAGAACTTCCAAACTCTTAACATGTCAGAATGGAAACCTCCATTTACTTTTTAAGAGTTTTCAAATAACTGCTCCATTCTTTTTGTCCATGTTTTATAGCTGCTTTCAGTGAGAGATAGGGTTGAGTGTTCTTATTCCTTCTTATGTATATATTTTTAAACTACTGATTTGATTTCCTTAATGATTATATATTTTGGGGGGCTTTTTATTTTCTGAATTATTTATATATTTTCTGAATATATAAAAAATTATGTATTTTTTGTCTAGGAAATTGTCTTTTTTTGCCTTCACCAATATTAAAGTTTATTTAGACGAGTTTTAATTTTATGTATCCAGGAAGATACCATCCAAAGTTAAGTATAGAATATTTACATAACCACACAGAGTTCCCTCCTGGACATTTTTAGTTATTTGTTGCCTCTGTCAACATAGATTAGTGTTTTTTTTAAGTTTATTTTTTTCATTGTACATGTTTGTGGGGTACAGTTTGTTGTTTTGGTGCATGCATGTATTGTATAATGATCTAATCAGAATAGAAAGCATATTTATCACCTAAACATTTATCATTTTGTTGTGGTTAATACATTCAAGATCCTGTTTTCTGGCTATCTTGAAATACACAATACAATGTTGTTAGCTATTGCCACCCTAGAACACCAGAACTTATTTTTCCTATCTAACTGTAACTTTTAACTTTATATCCAACTACCAACATTTAGACTGTTGTGAAATTTCATATAAAAATGAAATCTACACTGTGTTTTGTCTTATGTCTACCTCCATTCCCTCAACTTAATGCAGTGGCAATTCAAGCGAGTTATATGTGTATCAGAAATTTGTCCTTATTTCTTCTTGAGTAATATTCTGTGTTTGAATATACCACAATTTCTTTATCACTCTGTTGATGGTTACCTGAGTTGTTCTGAATTTGGGTTTTTATAAATCAGTTTTTTATAAACAATGTATACTTGTAGAATGTTTTTGTATTAATATTTTTTTCATTCCTCCTAGGTAAGTACTTGGGAGTAGAATGGTTACATGATAATTTTTTTTCGAATATAACATTTTTGTTTAGTAATATTTGCAATAGAGTAAATATTCTCTGGTAATGATTGTTTTTAGAGGAAAAATTATACTTGTAAACACCTATATTAAAAATGAGAAAAATCTCAAATCAGTAATGTAAACTTCTACCTTAAGAAAATAGAAAAAGAAGAGCAAACTGAACAAAAGCAAATATAAGTAGGAAATAAGATTACAACAGGATTATATGAAATAGGGAAATAAACAATAGAGAAAATCAACAAAACAAAAAGTTGCTTCTTTAGAAATATAAACTAAATTTGCAAACCTTTATCTATTCTGACCAAGAAAAAAAGAGAGAAGACTGAAATTACTAAAATCAGAAATAAAGCAGGGACATTATTGCATTGTCATTATGGTTTTTTGCAGTGGTAAGATTTAGTTTCTTTCTCTTTCTCATTTGTATTTTTGTTCTACCAGTGAGTTTTGTTCTTCCTTGTGTATTTGTGGTAGTGATTATTGTTTTTCAGATTCCAAGTGCAGGACTTCTTTGAGGATTTCTTGTAGGGCTGGTTTTGTGGTGTTGAACTCCTATAGTTTTCGTCTGTCTGGAAAATACGTTATTTTCCCTCATTTCTGAAGGGTAGCCTTGCTGGGTATAGTATTCTCAGCTGGCAGTTATCTTCCTTTAGTATTTTGAATATATCATCCCATATTCTTCTGGTCTGTAGAGTTTCTGTTGAGAAGTCTGCTGTTAGTCTGATAGGGGCTCTCTTATAGGTGACTTGACACTTTCTTCTTGCTTCTTTTATGATTCTCTCTTTGTCTTTGAGCTTTGCCAGTTTGACTATAATGTGTCGTGGAGAGGATCTTTTTGAGTTGAATCTGTTTGAGGATCTTTGAGCCTCCTGGATGTGAAGGCTATGTCTCTCCTTATACCTGGGAAGTTTTCCGTTATTATTTCATTGAATAGGTTTTCCATGATTTTTCCTTTGTCCTCCCCTTCTTGAACACTCATGATTCAAATGTTCATGCACTTAAGGTTGTCTGTTAGCTCTCTTAGATTTTCTTCATTTTTAAAAATTCTTTTTTCCTTTTTATCCACCTGGGTTATTTCTAAAAGACTATCTTCAAGATCAGAAATTCTTTCTTTTGCTTGTTCTAGCCTTCTGCTTAAGCTCTTGGTTGTGTTTTTTATTTTGTTGAGTGAATCTTTCAGTACCATGAGTTCTGCTTCATTCTTTTTTTAAGGTATTAATTTCTTTGTCAATTTCCTCCTTCATATCCTGGATTTTTTTTCTCGTTTCATTATGTTGTCTAACAGAGTCTTCTCATATCTCAGTGAGTTTCCTTAAGATTGTTGCTTGGAATTCCTTTTTAGTCATTTCAAGAGTTTCCTGCTCAATAGGATCTGGTATTTGAGAATTTCTGTATTCTTTTGGTGACGTCATATTTTCTTGTATTTTCACATTTCTAGTATATCTACATTGATTTTGGGTCATCTGGTAGAGCAGTTGCTTATTCTACCACTCTGTAGTGGGTTTTGAGGAGAGAGATGTCCTCTTTTTTTCCAGTCTCCACTGACGACTCTCTTTGTGTCAGTGCAGTCAAGTGTCTGCATGGTAGCTGTGGCTACTGCTGTGACATCAAGCCCCTTTTGTGGCAGCTGTGGCAGTGGCAGTGGCTGTGGTGGGCCACCTGTACAGAAGTGGTGTTTTCCGCACTGCACTCTCCTGAGTGAGCCACAGGCCGGTCCAGAAGTGGTGTTTTCAGCATGCTCTCTTGCCTGCTCCCAGGCAGAGGGCTGCACTCAGCTCCTGCCTAGTATCCTGGGAGTTGCTGTCTTCTAGAAAATTGCCATTTCTCCTAAGTCATTAAATTTATTGGTGATAATGTTTATGGTATTAGCTTATCTTTTTCAAAATCTCTCCTGGATCTATGGTTTTACTCTCTTTTCTATTCTTGAACAATTTGCCAGAGAATTGTTTATTACTTTTTCTAAAGAACAGTCTTGATCTCACTTATTTTTAGTTATTTTGCTTTTTAAATTTATTTTGTAACTTCTATATTTCAGTCTTATAACAAGCTTGAAGAAAAAGAGTTTCTACATACTGTTCACTCAGCTTCCCCAAATGGTGATATCTTACAAAACCATAGTACGTTACATAATTATCAACACTAGGAAATTAACATTGATATTATAATAGTATAATAATACTGTTAGCTCATTTGTAGACCCTATTAAACTTTTGCCATTTGTCCTACTAATGTCCCTTTTTTTTTTTTTCAAAAATCCAGGATGACACAATATGTACAATTATGTCTCTTTAGCTCTCAGAGTCTGGGAAAATTCTTGAGTCTTTCTCTTTATTTCTGCTCTATTATTTATTGAAATATTTTCTTTATAGATGTCAAATATCTTAGTGTAAGCCAAACTTGGAATATGTAGGCCAAATATTGGAAGGGCCTAGAACACCCTATCAGTTCCTTTAATCATGATTTCCTCATACAAGTCCTTGGGTTCTTAACTTATTGAATTGATCCAAGTCCTTTCTTGTCTCATGACTTTTTTCCCTGAATCCAAAGTGAGTGAAAAGTCCTATCTGAAGAATTCCTGCCCCCTACCCACAGTCTGTGTAGGTGAGTTATTCTTCTGTCTTTTAGAGAAGGTGAGAACCCAGGGTTCTCCCCTATTTCCTCACCCTCTTTAAGCCTGTTTTGGGGGATGTAGAAGGAATTAGAAGTGTCATAATTTGAGCCAAAGATGAAACTATCCTTAAACTGTAAGGTCCTTCCAAAATAATCAGAGCAGAGTAATCCCCAGGACACCCCTCTACCTATCCTTCTATACCTATCCTTCTGTACCTCTTACAGCAGTTCTCCAGAACTTCTTATCCCTGAGGTTCTTCTCCCTGTTGAAAAAATATGTATTTGAAGATTAATGTATTCGAGTCTTACGCACTGCCACAACTTACTGTAGAGACATTTATTCTGTTGTTACTGGAATAAAGTCAGTGTCACCACATAGAACTTTGTTGTCTCATAATGTAAGTCTGAGTTCTGTTAATTCCCTAGTTGTTTTTACACTTTGAGCAGAAAGGACAGCTGGCCATATAGTTTTGTCCTTTCTGGGACCAGCTGTTCTCAGGTCAATACAATAGCCTCCTAGTTTGCCCCCTCCCTGGTCCCTCGTCTTTGATAGCCCGTAGGGCTGCAGACTTTAAGAAACTATCCTAACCATTTTTAAGGATAAGATCAGTAGTGTCAAGCATATTTACATTGTTGTGCAACAGATTTCCATAACTTTTCCATCTTGCAGAACTGAAAATCTATGCTCATTAAACAATAACTCCCCATTTCACCCTCCCCAAGCACTTGGTAACTACCATTCTATGTTTTGTTTCTATGAATTTAATTACTTTAGATACTTCATAAAAGTGGAATTATACAATGTTGTCTTTTTGTGACTGGCTAGTTTCACTTAGCATAATATCTTCAAAGATCATCCATGTTGTAGCATGTGTAAGAAAATAATCTAAGTGATTCATTTTCAGAAATAACTTATCTGAGGGTGTTTTAACTGATTCAGGCCTAGAACAAAAGTTGTTTGACTGGTCCAGCCAGAGGGTCTCTGAACAGATAGAGCTGGAGGGTCTCTGAACAGATAGAGCTCTTCTTGAGATGGTAATTAGTTACTAGCCCCTATTTTCTTCATTCCCTGGAGTTTCTCCTTTCACAGGACTTAACCAGGCTTTTTTCATTGGCTTGTTCTGAGCTCCCAAACAAAGGAATTCCTTGCAATGGGGTAATAAATTTTAGCCATCATTTGGGAAGATTGTGCACCCTGTAGTACTCAGCCAATGAGGAAGTGGGGAGAGGGACTTGCGTACTAGGGAATAAATTGCTTGCTACAGTCCTTTTCTTGTGCCTGTCCTTCAGACACCTGAACCTTATAAGGCTGTAACTAATGTCTCACTTTGCTGTACCTTGTGTCTCAGTGTCCATCCTTTGGCATTGGATGGGTGAGGGCATTTCGCACTGCATGTGACAGGATTTTCTTCCTTTACATGTTTGAATAATGTTTCACTCTATGTTTATTCCACCCTTTGTTTATCTGATCATTTGTCTATGGACATTTGGGTTGACTCCACCTCTTGACTAATTGTCAGTAATGCTGCTATGAACATGGGTATGTACATCTCTTCAAGACCTTGCTTTCAGTTCATTTGGATACATACCCAGAAGTAGGATTGCTGGATTACGTAGAAGTACTATTTTGATGTTTTGAGGAACTGCCATACTGTTTCCATAGTGACTGCACAATTTTATAATCCCATCAACAGTACACAAGGGTTTCAATTTCTCCACATCCTTGCCAATACTTGTTATCTTGTTTGTTTGTTTTGATAGTAGCCATCCTAATGGGTATGGGGTGATATCTCATTGTGGTTTTATTTATTTATTTATTTATTTATTTATTTTTGTCTGTGACCAGTAAGGGGATCGCAACCCTTGGCGTGGTGTCGTCCACACCGTGCTCAGCCAATGAGTGCACTGGCCATTCCTATATAGGATCCGAACCCGCGGCAGGAGCGCCGCTGCACTCCCAAGCGCTGTACTCTCCCGTGTGCACCACGGGCCAGCCCTCATTGTGGTTTTGATTTGCATTTCTCTAATGATTAGTGTTTGAGCATCTTTTCTTGTATGCTTGTTGACCACTTGTGTATCATCTTTGGAGAAATGTCTATCAAGTACTTTGCCCATTTTTAAATTGGGTAGTTTCTTTTATTGTTGAGTTGTAGGAGTGTTTACACACACACACACACACACACATATATATTTTTTATATTAACCCCTTAGGTGATTTGTTTTGCAAAGAACTTGGCAGTTTTGAAGAGTACTAACCAGTTATTTTATAGAATATTCCTCAATTTAGTTTTATTTTAAATTCATATTGCATATTGTTTAGGAAGAATATCACGGAAGTGGTATTATGCTCTTCTTGGTACTTTGTCAATAGGTGCATGATTTACTATGCCTCACTACTGGTGATGTTAACCTTGGTCTTTTGAATAATAAAGTAGTATCTGACAGGTAATCCCACATAAAGTTATTATTTTCCATTTACAATTAGTAAGTGTCTTGTGGGGAGACATGTAAATATCTTGTGACTCATCATACATTTGCCTATTTATTTTAGCATCTGTTAATAACTTTTGCTTGTCACAGTTATTACTATGGTGTTAGCCAAATGGTGATTTTTTATTTTTATCATTTCTTTTTCATTTATTAATTGAATTTTAACTATAAAGAAGAGCTGCTTCATCTCTCTCAATTATTTATTTATTAAATTGTTCACATCGGTATGGACAATGGATATTTACTTTTCTGTGGGTTGTAAGTCTTTACTATCATTATGTATTTTATTGCTTAAGTTGCCCATCTTACATTTTCCCTGTCCTTGCCCTGAAATCAGCCATATTACCAAAGAGCCCTACTTCATTTTATTGGAAATGGTATATAGAAATCATAATATGGATGGTGGGGAGGTTCATTTCTACTAGTAAATTATTCACTTAGGCCATTTTGGCTTTTTGTTTTTTATGTCATTAATTTTTGTTGATATCTTTAGTTTTCTTAGTTATAAAATTGAGCACGTAGTTCACTCATTTATTTAGTTTTTTAAAAATAAAAACATTTAATTCTATAAATTTCTCTCTAGGTACCAATTTCATTCATTAATTTATTCACCAAATGTTTAATGAATGCCCACTAACTTGTCCCTATTCTAGGTGCTTGGCACACATCTTAACAAAGCAAAATATTTTTTTGTTTTGTTGAGTTTACATTCTAGCTGAGGAAGACAAATAATAAATATGCATTTTAACTACATCCTAATTAGTTTTGGTATGATATTTTCACTATTACTCAGTCCCCTATGTATTTTCTAATTTCTATTGTGATTTCTATTTTTGTGTGTACTAGGGACGATTCTTTGTGGTAAGAGGACATAGTCTTACTAAATACTCATTCTTTGACATTTATTGAAACCTACTTTTTGGGTAAACATATGGGAAGTTTAAAAGAATATTTTACGAGGGTTTGAAAAGAATGTTCAAAAGAATGTTCCTTTAATTATTAGTGTTTTTTAATCTGGCCTTTAGAGAAAAATTGTTAATAGCATTGTCAGTCTATCTTTTTGTCTACTTGTCTATGCAATAAAAAATTGTATTAAAATCTTCAACTACTTTTGTCACTACATCATCAGTTTTTTCCCTGTAATTCTACTAGTTTTTGATTTATGTTTTTTCTTTTCTTATTATTAATTTTTTTATTATGAATATTCATGAGATACAAAGCTGATTGTCCCCCCACCTGTCCATGATGTGGGGACCAGATTCATACTGGGGGCATATCCATTACCAAAAATTAGTCTTGTACCTTTTGTCCCCTCCCAATTATCCCCCAGCCTCCCTCCCCTCCCCCTCTCCCCTCAACTCCAATTTGTAGCCCTAGGAATGTTCCCTCCCTCTGTTGGATCATGCACTACTGTGATCTTTCTTTCCTGCCTTCCTTTCTCTCTTAGCTCCCACATATGAGTGAGCACATGTGGTATTTATCCCTCTGTGCTTTGCTTGTTTCACTCAACATAAGTTTCTCCAGGTTTATCCATGATGTTAAAAATGGGAGTATTTCATTCTTTTTTATGGCAGGGTAGTATTCTATAGTGTATATATACCACAGTTTCCTTATCCAATCATCTATTGATGGACATTTAGGTTGGTTCCATATCCTGGCTATTGTAAACAGAGCTGCAATGAACATGGGAGTGCAGGTATCTCTTCTACATGATGATTTGCATTCCTCTGAATATATATCTAGAAGGGGGATTGCTGGATCATATGTAAGATTGATGTGTAGTTGTTTGAGAAACCTCCAAATTGTTTTCGAAAGTGGTTGTACTAATTTACAGTCTCACCAACAGTGCAGTTGTGTTGCCTTCTCTCCCCACCCTCACCAGCATTTGTTATTCACCATCTTTTTGATTATAGCCAGTCTAACTGGAGTGAGGTGGTATCTCAGTGTGGTTTTAATTTGCATTTCCCTAATGACTAGTGATGTTGAGCATTTTTTCATATATTTGTTGGTCATTTTTATGTCTTCCTTTGAAAAATGTCTATTCAGCTCCTTTGCCCATTTTTTAATTGGGTCATTTAATTTTTTACTATAGAGTTGTTTGAGTTCTATATATATTCTGGATATTAGTCCCTTCTTGGATGCATACTTGGCAAAAATTTTCTCCCACTCTGTAGGTTGTCTTCTCACTCTGTTGATTGTTTCTTTTGCTGTGCAGAAACTTTTTAGTTTGATATAGTCCCATTTGTTTATTTTTTTTCTTTTGCTGCTTGTACTTTCGGGCTCATGTTCATAAAGCCTGTACCCACACCTAACTGACGAAGTGTTTCACCTATATTTTCCCTTAGTAATTTTACAGTTTGAGGTCTTATACCTAGGTCTTTAATCCATTTTGAGTTGACTTTAGTGTATGGTGAGAGATGCATATCTAGTTTCATTCTTCTGCATATGGATTTCCAGTTTTCCCAGCACCACTTGTTGAAGAGGCAATCTTTTCTCCAATGTAGATTTTTGTTGCCTTTGTCTAATATCAGATGGCTATAAGCCTGAGGAATAATTTCTGGGTTCTCAATTCTACTCCACTGGTCTGAATGTTATACCAGTTCCATGCTGTTTGGTTTACCACAGCTTTGTAGTATAATTTGAAGTCAGGCAAAGTTATGCCTCTGGCTTTGTTTTTTTTGCTCAGGATTGCTTTGGCTATTTGGGATCTTTTGCTTTTCCATATGAAAGGTAAGATTGTTTTTTCCATTTCTGTGAAGAACGTTATTGGTATTTTGATGAGGGTTGCATTGAATCTGTAGATCACTTTGGGTAGTATAGACATTTTCACAATGTTAATTCTCCCAATCCATGTTGTGTCTTTAATTTCTTTCAGAAGTGGTTTGTAATTCTCATTGTAGAGGTCTTTCACCTTCTTGGTTAAATTGATACCTAGGTATCTTATTTTTGTGTATGACAATTGTAATAAATGGGTTTGCTTACTTTATTTTTCTTTCTGTTAATTCATTATTTGAGTATATAAATGCTACTGACTTGGGGGCATTTATTTTGTATCCTGCAACATTACTGAAGTTATTAACCAGCTCTAGGAGTTTTTTGATAGAGTCTTTAGGTTTTTCTATATATAGTATCATGTCATCTACAAATAGGGAAAGTTTGACTTCATCTTTTCCAATCTGGATTCCCTTTACCTCTTTCTCTTGCCTGATTGCTCTAGCTAGTACCTCCAGTACTATGTTGAATAGAAGTGGTGAGAGTGAACATCCTTGTCTTGTCCCTGTCCTTAAGGGGAAGGCCTTCAATTTTTCCCCATTCAAAATAATATTGGCAGTGGGCTTGTCATAAATGGCTTTTATTGTGTTAAGATATTTTCTTTCTAAACCTAATTTGTTGAGTCTTTATCATGAAGGGATGTTGAATTTTGTCAAATGCTTTTTCAGCATCTACTGAGATGATCATATGGTCTTTGTCTTTGAGCTTGTTGATGTGATGTATCACATTTATTGACTTTCGTATGTTGAACCATCCTTGCATCCCTGGGATGATCCCACTTGATCATAGTGTATAATTGTTTTAATATGTTGCTGTATTCTAATTGCTATTATTTTTTTGAGGCATTTAGCATCTAGGTTCATGAAGGATATTGGCCTGTAATTTTTGTTGTATCTTTATCTGGTTTTCGTATCAGAGTTATGTCAGCCTCATAGAATGAGTTTGGGAGAGTAGCATCTGTTTCAATTGTTTGGAACAGTTTCATGAGAATTGGTATTAACTCCTCTTTAAAAGTTTGATAGAATTCAGCTATAAAGCCATCCAGACGTGGACTTTTTTTTTTGTTGGAAGATTGCTGATTACCACTTCAATCTCCTTGCTTGTTATTGGTCTGTTCAGGTTTTCTATCTCTTCTTGGTTCAGTCTTGGTAATTTATATGTGTCTAAAAACTTATCCATATCTTCCAGTTTTTCAAATTTGTTGTCATACAGTTGTTTATAATAGTCTCTAATGATTCTTTATATTTCTGTAGTGTCAGTTGTAATGTCTCCCTTTTCATTTCTGATTTTTGTTATTTGGGTCTTCTCTCTCCTTTTTTTTTTTGTCAATCTAGCTAATGGTGTGTCTATTTTGTTTATCTTCTCAAAAAGCCAACTTTTAGTTTTGTTGATCTTTTCTATTGTTTTTTGGGTCCCTATTTCATTTAGTTCTGCTCTGATCTTAATTATTTCTTTTCGTCTACTGCCTTTAAGTTTGGATTGTTGTTGTTTTTCAAGTTCTTTAAGGCATAGTATTAGGTCATTTGAGTCTTTCCATTTTTTTGATATAAGCATTTATTACAATAAATCTGCCTCTTAGTACTGCTTTTGCAGTATCCCACAAGTTTTGGTGTGAGGTATCTTTATTTTTATTACTTTCTAGAAATTTTTTGATTTCCTGTTAAATTTCTTCTTGGACCCATAGGTCATTCAGGAGCCTACTATTTATTTTCCATGTATTTGTATAGCATCCAGCGATTTGCTTATTGTTTTTCTCCAGTTTTAGTCCATCGTGGTCTGAAAAGATTGTTAGAATGATTTCAGTTTTTTAAAATTTGCTGATACTAGATTTGTGACCTAATATGTGGTCTGTCCTGGGGAATGTACCATGAGCTGATGAGAAGAAAGTGTATTCTTTAGCTGTCATGTGAAATGTTCTGTATATATCTGCCAAGTCCAGTTGGTCTAGGGTATAGATTTAATCCTGTATCTCTTTGTTGACTTGTTGCCTGGAAGTCCTATCCCATACTGAGAGAGGGGTGTTCAGATCACCCACTATTAATGTATTAGGTCCTATCTCCTTTAGGTCTAAGAGTATTTGCTTAATATATCTGGGTGCTCCAGTATTGGGTGCATACATGTTTATGATTGTTATGTCTTCTAGCTGGATAGTTCCCTTTATCATTATATAATGGCCTTCTTTGTCTTTTTTAATGTTTTTTGGTTTAAAGTCTATTTTGCCCGATATAAGAATAGCTACTCCTTCTCATTTTTGGTTTCCATTTGCATGGTATGTCTTTTTCCATCCCTTCACTTTTAGTCTGTGAGTGTCTTTACAGGTGAGGTAGGTCTCTTGAAGACAGCATATACTTGGGTCTAGCTTTTTAATCCAGTCAGTTAGTCTGTGTCTTTTGAATGGGGAGTTTAGTCCATTCACATTTAGAGTAGTTATTGAGAAGTGTTGTTTAATTCCTCTCATTTAATTGCTACTTGTTCAGGTGGTTTAAATACCTTTTGATCATTATTTCCCCTTTTATTTCTCTTCTTCAATGTGAGTTGGGAATTTAAGGTAAAATGATTTAGCTTCTTTCTCTTTCTTGCTGGCATTTTTGTTTTAACTGTGGGTTTTGCTCTTGTGTATTCGTGATAATGGTCACCATTATTCAGATTCCAGATGAATGACTCCCTTGAGAATTTCTTGCAGGGCTGGTCGTGTGGTGGTGAACTCCCACAGCTGTTGTTTATCTGGGATACACTATTTCTCCCTTGTTTCTGAAGGAGAGCCTTACTGGGTAAAGAATTCTTGGCTGGCAGTTTTTTTCTTTTAGTATTTTGAATATATCATTCCACTTTCTTCTGGCCTTTAGGGTTTCAATTGAGAAGTCTGCTGTTAGTTTGATGGGGGATCCCCTATAAGTGACCTGACTCTTTTCTTTTGCTGCTTGTAGAATTCTCTCTTTGTCTTTGAGCTTTGTGAATTTAACTATAATATGTCTTGAGGAGGATCTTTTTGGGTTGAATCTGTTTGGGGACCTTTCAGCTTCCTGGATCTGAAGGTCAGTATCTCGCCCTACACCTGGGAAGTTTTCTGTTACTATTTCCTTGAGTAGGTTTTCGATACCTTTTCCTTTCTTCTCTCCTTCAGGAATACCCACAATTTGGATGTTAGAGTGTTTGAAGTTGTCTGCTATCTCTCATAGGTTTTCCTCATTATTTTTAATTCTTTTTTCCTTTTGTTGTCTGCCTGACTTATTTCAAAAAGACCACCTTCAAGCTCTGAAATTCTTTCTTCTGCTTGTTCTACCCTGTCTCAAGCTTTCAGTCATGTTTTTTATTTCATTGAGTGAGTCTTTCATTTCTACAGATTCTGCTACACTCTTTTTTATGGTATTAATCTCTTTGTAGATTTCCTCTTTCATATTCTGGATGTTTTTTTCTTGTTTCATTGTGTTCTCTAATTGAGTCTTCCTTTATTTCTTCAAGTTTTCTTAAGATCATTACTCGAAATTCTTTTTCAGACATTTCAAGGATTCCCTATTCCATGGAGTCTGACTTTGGGGCATTACTGTATCCTTTCAGTGGTGTCATTTCTTCTTGATTGTTTGTGCTTCTAGTGTTTTTTCGCTGATGATTGGTCATTTGGTAGGGGGTTTGCTTCTTCAATTACACTGAGGTTGGCTGTGGAGTGACCTTGGTTGCTACTGTGCTGGGTGAATTGTCTTTGCTTGACAGTAGGTGTGGTGGTGGTTATGGTAAATCACCTTGGTTCCCGTTCTAGACTCTGTAGTCATAGAATGAGCCCCTAGCATGTGGAGTTCTGCGGGGCCAAACTCAGTGGGTCAGAACCATAAGCTGATTGATGCTCTTCCCAGGTCTGAGGCGGGATGAGGGGCTGCGTGGAGCCTCGTGGTTCCGCTGGCTGGCACCAGGGAGCTCACCTGCACAATGCCGGTTCAGAGTGCCAGGTTGGGTTCTGGAGCTCCCGCCCTGCCTGAGTCCAAGGCAGTGAGGTGAGGGAGCCACGTGGAGCTGCCCAGTTCCGCTGTCTGGTGCTGCTGCTCGATTTATGTATTTTCAAGCTACATTGTTAAATGCTTTCAAGTTCATAAATATTATGGGTTGTTTATTTATTTTTTTGCATCATTCTTCTTAAGATTGGATTGGACTAACTCAATATCTACTAATTCTTTTTTCCTGAAGATTTATTTAATTTTGAAAATATGTGTTTTAGCCTTCTTTCAGCTGGTTTTGGCTTATTTATTTTCTATCATTTTACATTGTTTCTCTGAATCACTAGGTTTTAGGTGTGTTTCTTATAAACAGTATGTGTTTATTTTTTTTAACAATCTGACAGCTTCTTTAGCTGACGAACTTTATTAAATTTATAATGATTTGTGACATTTTATCAAATTTAAGATGTTATGGATTATAAGATGCGTTGTTATTTTATGTATGTATGTTCAGCCTGTGTTAGATGCTTAAAAGTTCAGAATTGTTATCTTCCTCTTGAAAACTTTCTTTTGTGTTTCTATAGGACCTTCTTTATATCTAATACCTAACGACCATTGTATGAACTTGACTTATTCTAGGATTTTGCCAAGTAGAAATTGTTTCAAACTTTCTACTTAAAATGAATCAATTTTTACTTTTGAATTATCACAGATTCTAATTTAATGAAATTGAATCAATGGATTTTACTCTATATAACCTATTGGGTTTAATGCCATATATCTAGAAGATATTTTTCCCTACAGTTTGGATCTGTGTTCTTAATATTGTCTGTTGGTTTCCATATTTGAATATGGTAAAGAGTGTGGGCTGTGGTGTCAGACAGATTTAAATTTCAGTCCCCAGTCTACCACTTCTTAGTAAGCAAGTTACTCAACTTCTCAAACCTTAGTAGTGTCTTGTGTAAAATGGAGATGATGTTTAACTACCACAGAGGTTGTTAGGAGGATATAATACACTAATATATGTAAAGTGCTTAGCACAGTGTCTGGGATATGATATTCAGTAATTGAGAGCAACTATTTCCTTATTTTGTTTTTCTCTGCAGCTTTTCCCACAAATAAACCAGACAGAGATGCAAAACATGTAATAAAAGTGGTGAGTATGGCTTTTAAGTTTATATTTCACATATATTTGACTTTTTTCTGCTTTATTTTATTTTTCAAAAAATGTTTCTCACCTTAATTTTTATAGCTATTTGCATACTGATAAACCTAATGTTATATTTTCACATTATTGAGGTGTTAGGACTGGAGAACCTTTGTTCTTCTGTACTGTCACTTATCGTCCTGGGTATCTGATCTAGCTATCTATTCTCTCCCTCTTCTTCCCTCCCTAACTCTTTACTCTAGATGGTAAGTCCTCAAAGGCAGGCATAGGGTTTTATTTCTGTTTGTATCCTTTGTACCTAGTACAATTAACGAATCACAGTAGACACTCAGTAAAGGTATCATGTACAAATGAACCACTAGAGTAGTTTGCAATGTATCCGCCCTGATGTACATGTTGGTATACTGTGAGTGTTTGGTATGTTTATGTATACAGTTCTCAGTGCTTTTAGTAAGTGCTTTTTGTAAGACTGCTTTCATATGTAAGACTGTATAGGGATAGTAGTATAATACGTTGTTTAAAAATGAGATTCTTCAAGTTTCTTTAGTGTTTTCTGAGATTTTTAGTAGAAATTTGGTGCCTGTGTTTTATAAAAAATGATTTAAGTACTATTATGTATTACATATGTATACTTATATTTTTATAGTTTCATCATTTTTACAATTTCATCTTCAGGATTTTTTTTTCCTTAGTAAAATTAATTATTCTTTTCTTTTGTAGGAATATCAGGAAAATGGCCCATTATTTTCAGAACTTAAATTTTATCAGAGAGCTGCAAAAAAAGACTGTAGTAAGTAAAATAGCAAAGCAAGCTACTTCCATATATGTGCTTGCTAAAGTGAGTGTTGATATTTTTGTCTTTTCTGGCCTTCTGGAAAATTCTTTTCAATAAGAAATTTTATTGTGAAGTGATACAGTTTAACTGTTATAACATATAAAAGCAAGACAGATGGTATACAAATCTTGATATGGCATATATAATGGGTTATATATTTTAAGTCAAAGTTGTTTCTACTGCTTTACATAAAATGTTGAGTTGTTGATCTAAGCTACTAAGAGTTCTCTAAGTATAAAAGAGAATGCAGTTTGTTTGTTTTTTTAAACAAAAAAAACCATTTGGATAGGAGGAATGTAAAGAAAAGACATTAAAATGGATAGTAGACATATAAACAAAAGGAATGATTGTAGAGTAGATTAAGGTAAGGTGTATGAAAATGATTAAGCATTATGTTTTTAAAAATGTTAGAAATGTGAATATTGGGAAATTAATTGGAGCTGGTTATCAGATGTGAAAACTACCAGTTAAAGGATTTGAATGTGAAATGAATATGAGCAGAGATGAAGAATAATAAAAGCATTTTATAAATACTGTATTATATAGATGGGCTGAGTAAAACATTAAGGAAGTTGGTAGGAGTAATGACTAGTAGTGTCAAGGTCATTTCCATCATGGTTAGGAAAAAGAATGATGGGTCTGGCCTTAATAATTAACTTTGTTTTCCTTAATAAAGGCTTCTAAACATAAAGACTGTAGTCTTTACTAACTGCTTAAACTATGTCAGAGTGACAAATAGAATCCATTAAACTTGATTGTTT
This sequence comes from Cynocephalus volans, assembly GCF_027409185.1. NCBI lineage: Eukaryota > Metazoa > Chordata > Mammalia > Dermoptera > Cynocephalidae > Cynocephalus > Cynocephalus volans. The sequence goes on from NC_084473.1 coordinate 54,797,931, forward strand.
ATGAGTAGAGCTGTCTTAAACATTAAACATATATGGTAGAAAAATGAAAAATGAATGAGCTATCTGATTGTTTAAGTGGATTTGATTTTTTGTAAATTTGATCAAAACAATTTATGTATGACATAATTTCAGAGTAAGATGATTTTTCTGCCCAATTTCTATGTTTTTTTTTTTTTTTTTTTGACTACTGTGGCTTTAGATTTTAAAGTAATAGGGAAGAAAAAGCCATCTATCCACCAATTTTTTGGGTAGTTAACATAGATTATATTTAAAAATTTAGCTAGCATATAAGGTAATTAATTTTTTCATTAATAAAAACATTTGTGTGTATAAAACAATGTATTTATAAGACTATGACTTTTGTTTTTTATAATTATTTAATTTTAAAATTTCTGTATGTTTTTTGTGTTAATCCTATAATTAATTCTGTTGAAGCCACTGGATAAAGTTTGATTTTTAAAATTTTTACTTTCTAGGAAGGTTGAACTGTTTTGGTTAGCTAATTAAGTCTTAGCATCTATGCAAAAGTGAAAAATAATGTGAATCTTTTTTCTTGTTCAATTTGTCTTTGCAGTCAAAAAGTGGATAGAACTCAAACAACTTGATTATTTAGGAATTCCTCTCTTTTATGGATCTGGTCTGACTGAATTCAAGGGAAGAAGGTAAAATGAAATTATTATAATCTAAGTTGTTCTATGACTATTTCTTATGTGATCTACTAGTTATTTTTTTGCTATGTAACAAATTACCCAAAACATAGAGGCTTTTAACAACCAACTTATAGTATCTTGGTTTCTGTGGGTCAATAATCCGCAAGTGGTTTATCTGAATGTATTTAGGTCAGGGTCTCTTATGAGGATATAGTCAGCTATGTGCTGGGCTGTAGTCATCTGAGGCTTGCCTGGGGAAGGATCTGCTTTGAAGGTCACTCACATGGCTATTGGCAGGCCTAGGAAGACCTGCTTCTAACTTTACTCATGTGATTGTTAGCAGGCCTTACTTACTTCCTGATCATGTGGGTCTCTGCACAAGCTACTTAACGTTATAAAGATATGCCGACTGACTTCCCCTAGAGCAAGTAATTGGAAGAGGGAGAGAGAAAGAGAGCATACACAAGAGAGTGCATTCAAGATGAAAATCATTGTCTTTTTAAAATCTTACCTTAAAAGTGATATCCTGTCACTCCTGCTATATTCTCTTTGCTAGAAGCAAGTCGCTACGTCCACCCTATATTCAAGAGAGGTGAATTAATTAAGCTCCATCTCTGGAGGAGAGGCATAGGAAAGAATTTATAGAAACATTTTTAAAACCATCAAATATGGCTAGTCATCACATATAAATAATTTATTAACATTGATTAAAAAAAAGAAAAAAAATCAGTCATTAGTTATGTACCCATTTTGTGCCAGGGATTTTCATATACTTTATCTCATCTTATCCTATGGATAGACATTTAAAATAGGTGATATTATTTTTATTACATAGGTGAGAAAATTGGCTGAAATGTCCATACTTTGTTCAAATAGTCTTTAAATGCTATAAATAAAAACCAAAATGAGCAAACAATAATTTTGAAGCAAAGTAAAAGGCTGCCAATAGAAGACTGAATGGCCAAGTAAATCATGGTCATCCATATCATGCAATATACAGCCCATTAAAGATATCAGAGTTATACAGATTGATTTGAAAGGGATTCAGTGAGATACTACTGAAAAAAAGACAGGAGAAGTACATGTGATATGATGACATTTTTGTAAAATAAAAAAATTCTTTAATGTTTGTGTTTGTATGTGTATACATAAATACAGCATGGTGGCTCATGGGGGCGTATAAGTGAAGGGAAGAAGGGATGGAGAGTGCCCAAAAGAAAAGGAAGAAGTGCACTTAAAAGAGGCATGTTTATAAATGTATAGAAAATATAAATATGATTTTATAATGTCAAGAAACAAATATAAATAAAATTTATTTGTGGACAGATAATTTTTTCAAGGCCATATGGTGAGAAAGTGATAGAGTCAAAAGGAATTAAATTCAGGAATATGTAATTTAAAAAATCTATTCTCTTTTCATGATCTAAGACAATGTGAAAGGTTCAGCACAGCATTCTCTTCTACTAGGAAACTGCAAAGTAACTACTGAGTAGTATCTTTCTTCAAAAGAACAGCAGGATTATTAATGTGCATTCACTGGTTCAGATTACATCATTCTTGGTTGTTAGGTTGGGGGTATTTTTCTGTGTTTCAAGTTCATTAGAAGACAGTTACAAGCATTACTAACTGAGGAAGATCTCTTTTTGATGTCTCTTTCTTATAGTTACAGATTTATGATAATGGAAAGACTAGGAATAGATTTACAGAAGATCTCAGATCAGAATGGTACTTTTAAAAAGTCAACTGTCCTGCAGCTGGGTATCCGAATGGTAAGGAATGACTTATTTCACATGCTCTATTTTCAGTTTATTTACTTGTTACAATATAAAAATATTTGCCCTTTGTGGAATTATCAAAGAATGAAGGATTATTGCCCTAGAAATGTCATTCATTGACAGTAGAGTAGAGGCTATTTTGGTGAAATTGATAACAGTGGACTCTGTAAATGACAGACTGTGGTGCTGTGTTTGGCACTGCAAACTCAGGCATTGGTTCTATAGTCTGATTTTTTTTTCTCATAGCTTTGTTTTACATATCAGAACAAGCTTATATTGCTGTAAGAATAACCTCTCTTTTGTCAGTTATATCTGTAACAATGCAAATTATGGAAAAAAAAATATTATTTTCCATACTAAATATGTGATGGTGTAGGGGTACTGTAAAGTTTTTGTTATGAGTTTGGGATGGTGACAATAATTAGTTGTGGCAATGAATAATATATACTTTGCCACATAAGAAGCAATGAAATCTTAATAGTAACCAGGCACACATTTGTTTATATTGCATATTTGTCTTGTTTGTGTTTGGTTTGCTTAAGACTCATTTGATTTTTTACATTTTAAGTAGAATGAAACTACTTATGCCAGGGTGGGATGTGTCAAATAGAGCTCATTAATTTTCCCATTCATCCATTCATTCATTCCCCTAGTCAGTATATGTTTACTGAGCACTAAGTGTATGCAACATGCAAGACTGAAGGGCTTTAAAGATGAAGCAAAGTAGTTTTCTATTCTATACAGAGGAAGAATGCCTTTCCCTGTGCTCATGGACATGTATTTGGTTCTGAGGTCCCGGAGACTTGATTTATTATTGTTGCTTGGATGAGGAATTGCTGAGTGGGCTTCATGATTATTTCACTATAGATCTCTGATTTGTGCTGTATTTTTCCTCTTTGCACAGTATGTTTTGGTCACTGGGCTATAAGGAGCATAGGGATAAGCATTGTTGAATCCTGTTTTCCTTCCATCTGAGGTTCAGGTAAAACACTTGATATTTGAGGATCATTTTATTCAAGTGTTTTCTAGGGTGAGCAACCAGAAGATGTGATATTTTCGAATAGAGTAATTAACCAGTAACTGTGAAATACATCACTTTGTCATTGTTAATATGAAAAAAACCCTGTACTATTCTATATTCAAAATGTTCAAATCATGAGTTTTAAATAGATAACAGTATAACCTTATATTTTCTATTTCTTTTCACAGTTGGATGTACTAGAATATATACATGAAAATGAATATGTTCATGGTGATATAAAAGCAGCAAATCTACTTTTGGGTTACAAAAACCCAAATCGGGTAAATACAGTATTATGCTTTTGCTTTCAGTAACGGTTCTTAAAGTACCATTATGAAACATTCAAAAAACAAACTCCTAACCCAGAAGAGTTTACTAATGAGGGCTTAGCATGATGAATGTTGTAATTTATCTTACTGTGCTTATCTAATTTAGTCCTTGCACAAAACTAATGAGTAATTAGAATGAGGAAACTGAAAGTCAGAGGGGTTAAATAATTTGTTAACGGGCACATAGTTAAAAAGTGGCCGAGCAGGAATTTGAATTTCTGAACAAATATAGATAAAGAACCGTCAAAATCCAATGGGAGAAAGAATGGATGTATGCAGAGAAAAAAAAGTCACATTAGTTCCTTTTGTACTGTATAACCAATTAAGTTTCATACAGAGAAGCATTTCCAGTAGAACTTTCTGTGATGATGGAAATATTCCGTGTTTAACTGTCCAAGATGGCAGCCATTAATAACGTGGTGTTAAGTACATGAAATGTGGCTAGTACAATACCAAATGCTGATGAATATGTGGAGCAACAGGAACTCTCACTCACTGCTGGTGGGAATGCAGAATGGTACAGCTACTTCAGTTTGGCAGTTTCTTAGAAAACAAGAATATTCTTACCATACCATCCAGCAGTTGGGCTCCTTGATATTTACCCAAATGAGCTGAAAACTTATGTCCACACAAAACCTGCATACAGATGCTATTTATTATGGTAGCTTTATTCATACTTGTCAAAGCTTGGAAGCAATCAAAATGTCCTTCAAGTAGGGGAATGTCAGTGCTAAAAAGAATGAACTATCAGTCCATGAAAAGACATGGAGGAAACCTAAGTGTATATTGCTATGTGAAAGAAGCCAGTCTGAAAAAGGCTACATGCTGTGATTCCAACTATATGACATTCTGGAAAAGCAAAAGCTATAGAGACAGTGAAAAGATCAGTGATTGCCTAGGATTAGAAGGGAGGGAGGAATGAATAGATAGGAATGAATAGAGTGAATAGGGTGGAGCACAGAGGATTTTTAGGGCAGTGAAACTATTCTGTGTACTACAGTGGTGGACACATGTCATCATACATTTGTCAAGACCTGTAGAATGTACACCAAGAATGAACCTTAATGTAAACTGTGGACTTTGGGTGATAATGACGTGTCACTGTAGATTGATTCACTGTAACAAATGTTCACTTAGGGGAGGCTGTGTGAGTGGAAGCTAGAGATATGTGGAACTTGCTGTACTTTCCATTCAATTTTACGTAAATTGCTCTAATTTTACCTAAATTGAACCTAAAACTTCTTTAAAAAATAGTCTGTCTGAAAAATGTGGCTAATGTGACTGAGGATCTGAATTTTTAATGCAACTTAATTTTAATTAAATTTAGTTACATGTAACTAGTAGCTAGGGTATCAGCACAGGATTAAAGAGTTAAAAAATTGAGTCTATAAGAAATTAGAAAAAAATATAGTTGAATATTTAAATGGTCTCTGCATGGGTAAAGAAATTTCTAAATAAAGATGCAAGAGAAAAAAAGGCAACGAAAATATTGATTTAAATTTTTTAGATGACTGTATATTAAAAAATTTGAAAAATTGAAAAGTGAGAATCTGGAAGATATGTTTATGACAAAAGTTTGAGAATATCTAGCAAGCACTAAAAAATTAATAAGAAAACACCAAATACTTTCTTAAAGCAGTAATCAAAAGGAATGAACAGACAGAACACAGAAGAAGAAATATGACTGTCCTAGAAACAAATGGAAAAAAGTCACCTTCACCAAAAACTGAAAGATAGGGAGATTAAAATGGCGAGGCACCATTTGTAAAAGATTTACCAAAATGGAGAAGTCTAAAATAATAATCTGATGATATTGAGGCTGATGAGGGTTCAGGCACTTGTAGAATGCAAGTGGGAATATAAGTTAAAGAATAGGAGAATAAGTTCATGGAAGGGCAATTTGGCAATATATATTATAAGTCTTTAAAAGTCTACATACTTTTTTAATGTTAGGTTTATTGAGGTATAATTTACAAACAGTAAAATTCACCCTTTTAAATACAGGGTTCTAAGTACTTTGACACATGTATTATATCCTGTAACCACAACCACTGTCGGGCCTTAAAAACTAACGCCACCTTAAGTGACATTACAAGCTGCGCCATTATGGGCCCACAAGGGCGTATTAACTTGGCAGCCTAAGATGGCCCCAGGAGGAAGTAGGGTGGGAGTGTCTGCGGGAACCTTGCCTTAGCCCTTATTGGCCAAATACAGGCTTCCCCGCTCGTGAACACTGCATGATTGCAATAGCTAGGCATTGAGACAGGATGCATGCTCTCGTAACCTTTAAGCTGATTGGAGTATGTAAAAACCTCCCTTCCCCATTTGCCTTTAAAAGCAAGTGCTTGTGTGATAATAAACAGAACTGCTGGACAGAACCCCCGCAGCGTCTGAGTGTCCTTTAACCAGCTGGTTGGGGCCCGCGGCTGTGCTCACCTCTCTTCACGGCTGTCTTTCCCATCTCCTCACAATGGGGACTGGAGGGAAAGAGGAATCCGGGTAATTCGCTTGCCCACCAAGGGAGTGACTGATAACGAGGCTAGGGCTGTTCAGGTCGGCTGGCGGCAGACCCAACAAACCACCATCAAGATTCAGAATATTTCTCTCATCCCTAAAAGTTCTCTTATTTCCCTTTGCGGTCAGTCCCCTTCTCTCACTTCCAGACCCTGGCAATGATTTCTGTCCTTATATTTTTACCTTTTCAGGAATGTTAAATAAATGGAATTATAAGGTATGTACTCTTCAGTGTCTGTCTTCCTTCACTTAGCATAATGCTTTTGAGATTTATCCTTGTAGTTCATTAGTAGTTCATTCCTTTTTATTATTGCTTGGTGTAGTTTTTTGTTGAAAACTGTTACAATTTCTTTGTGTTCAGCCGTTGATGGATATTTGGGTTGTTTCTTCTTTTTGACAATTACAAATAAAGTTGCTTATAAGCTAAGCATTCGTGTACAGGTTTTTTGTAGGCATATGTGTTGATTTCTTCTGGATAAATAACTAGGAGTGGAATTTCCGGGCTATATGGTAGTGTATTTTTAACTTGAAAACTGTCAACCTGTTTTCTAGAGTGATTGTACCATTACACATTCCCATCCGCAATGTGTGAAAATTCCACGTGCTCCACATCTGGTTTTCATTAGTCTTTAAAATTTTAGCCATTATAATAGATGTGTAGTCATATCTAGTATTTAAATTTGCATCAGTCATCTCTAATGACTAATGATATTGAGTAAATTTCATGTGCTTATTTTCCACTCATATATTTTCTTCAGCAAAGGTGCCCATTTTTAAATTGGGTTCTCTTCTTGAGTTGTAAAAGATCTTTATACTTTGAAGATAAGGAGCTTTTTGTCAGATATTTGTTTAACACATATTTTCTGCATCTGTGGCTTATCTTTTCATTCTGTTATCAATGTCTTTCAAAAAGTAGATGTTTTTAATTATGATGAGGTCTAATTTATGATTTTTTTTTTCTTTTATGATTGTGCTTCTTGTGTCCTATGTCAGGGTCACAAATGTTTTCTCATAAGTTTTCTTCAAGAAGTTTTCTAAAACTCTTATATTCAGTTTTGTGATCTATTTCAGGTTAGTTTTTGTATTTGGTGCAAGGTGAGGGTCAAGATTCATTTTTTTTTTTTTTTTGGCATATGTATGTCCAGTTGTTTCAGCACCATATGTTGAAGTGAATATCTTTTCCCCAGTGAATTGCCTTGGCACTTTTGTCAAAAATCAGTTAACTATATAAATATGATCTATTTCTGGATTCTCTCTGTTCCAGTATCATACTGCCAATATCATACTGTCTTGATTAGTGTAGCTTCATAGTCTTGAAATTAGGTAGCATGAGTCTTCCAACTTTGTTCTTTTTTCAAAATTGTTTTGGCTATTTTGGGTGCTTTCTAATTCCATATATTATTTTAGAATTAGTTTGCCAATTTCTACCAAAAACCTGCTGAAATTTTGATTGGGATTGTGGTAAACTGTAGATTTATAATGTGTTTATTCTCCAAACTCATCCATGCTCCTGCAAATGGCAGAATTTCATTCTTTTTTATGGCTGAGTAGTATTCCATTGTGTGTATGTGCCACATTTTATTTGTCTAGTCATCTATCAGTGGACAGTTAGGTTGGTTACATATCTTGGCTATTGTGAGTAGAGATGCAATAAACATGAGAGTGCAGGTATCCTTTTGACATGTGATTTCCATTCCTTTGGGTATGTACCGAGTAGTGGGATTGCTGGATTGTATGGTATTTCTATTTGTAGTTTTTTGGGAAACTTCCATACCGTTTTCCATAACAGCTGTACTAATTTACAGTCCCACCAACAGCCAATTCTATTTTTTTTTAAAGTGTCTTTTCTTCAGTGATATTAGATGCTCCTTTATCATATACAGTCATGCGCTGCATAACAGCATTTCAGTCAGTGATTGAGCAGAAAAATTCCTGTCACCCAGTGACACTGTAGCCATGGTAATGTCATAGTGCAAAGCATTACTCATGTTTGTGGTGAAGCTGGTGTAAACCAACCTACTGTGCTGCCAGTCCTATAAAAGTATAGCACATACAGTTATGTGCAATACATAATCTTTGATAATGATAGTAAACAACTATGTCACTGGTTTGTGTGTTTATTATGCACATAATGTTTCTATCATTATTTTAGAATGTATGCATTGTCCTTATGTATATAAGAAAAAGTTAACTGTAAAACATCCTAAGGTAGTTCCTTCATGAGGTATTCCAGAAGGTGGCCTTGTTTTCATAGGAGATGACAGTTCCATGTGTGTTATTGCCCCTGAAGACTTTCCAGTGGGACAAGATGTGGAGGTGAAAGACGGTCATATTGATGATCCTGACCTTGTGTAGGACTAGGCTAATGTGTGTGTTTGCTTTTTAGTTTTTAACAAAAAAAAGTTTAAAAAGTAAAAATAGAAAAATAGAAAAAAGTTTATAGAATAAGGATATAAAGAAAGAAGATATTTTTGTACAGCTTTACAATGTGATTGTGTTTTAAGCTAAGTGTTATTACAAAAGAGTAAAAAAGTTAAAAAAAATTAAAAACTTTATAAAGTAAAAAAGTTACAGTTAGCTACAGCTAATTTATTATTGAAGAAAGAAAAAAAATTTAAATAAATTTAGGGTAACCTAAGTGTACAGTAAAGTCTACAGTAGCATACAGTAATGTCCTAGGATCTGATATTCATTCACTACTCACTTTCTGACTCACCGGAGCAACTACAGTCCTGCAAACTCCATTCTTGGTAAATGCCCTATACAGGTGTACCTTTTTCTTTTCTTTTCTTTTTTTTTTTTTTTTTTACCTTTTATATCATAGTTTACTGTACCTTTTCTGTGTTTAGGTACACAAATACTATTGTGTTACAGTTGCCTACAGTATTCAGTACAGTAACATGCTGTACAGATTTGTAGCTTAGGAGCAATAAGCTAAACCATTTAGCCTAGGTGTGTAGTAGGCTATACTTTCTTTCTTTCTTTTTTTTTTTTTTTAAGATGACTGGAAAGGGGATCTTAACCCTTGACTTGGTGTTGTCGGCACCACGCTCAGCCAGTGAGCGAACTGGCCATCCCTATATAGGGATCCGAACCCATGGCCTTGGTGTTATCAGCACCGCACTCTCCCAAGTGAGCCATGGGCCAGCCCTATTAAGCTATACTTTCTAGGTTTGGGTAAGTACACTCTATAATGTTCACACAACGATGAAATCAGGTAACAATTCATTTCTCAGAACATATTCCTGTCATTAAGCAATGCATATCTGTACTAAATTTCCTTATGTATTTTAGTTTATTTCTGTACTTTGTTGAATCCCCCTGGTTTGTTTATTTATGAATCAGTACCATGCATAAATACAGATTCATTAGTTTCTTAGTCTTTTTAATTTATTTTCGTATCTGGTTAGGCTAGTAGTTCCTTAAAGCATTTCTTTTTCAGTGTTATCCTAGTTATTTATATTTTTCTCTATTCTTTTGTCTAGCTTCATTAAAAAAAAATATATGACATTTTTATTGGAATTTTGTTAAATTTTAAAATGAATTTGAAGGAGATCTGACATCTTTATGATACATAAATGTTCATTCAACAATAAGAAATATTTTTGTATTTCATCAATTTTATATTTGCGTCTTCAGGAGTATTTTAAAGCTTTATTCATATTAGTTTTGCACATTTCCTATTATGTTTATTCCTAAATATTATATACCTTTATTGGTATTGTCAATGTGGTTTTATTCTACCATTATGTCTTCTACTGATTATTGTTTTGGTGTATTAAAGTTGTCAATTTCTATGCATTAATTTTATATTCTGTTAATTTACTGAATTCTTTTGTTGTTTGAAGTAGTTTTAGTAATGATTCTCTAGGTTTTTCTTAGGAAACTGTCAAATCTATGCAGATAGACATAGTTTTCCTTTACTTTCCCAGTTCTTATATTTCTAATTGATTTATCTTGTCTAATTGCATTGTCTAGTGCATCCAGTATAGTATTAAGTAGTAGTGAAAGCAGCATCCTTGCCTCTCCTTGATCTAAGTGGAAATGCCTGAAGTATTACCACATTAAATGTGATGCTGGCTTTAGGACTAAAGTGTGTCTACATATGTGTGAATGTATGTGTGAATGTGTTATGTGAGCACATGTGTGTGTGTATATAAAGAGAGGTTATGGAAATAACCATCAATTCCTATGTTCTTGAATAATTTCTTTTATTTTTTATTTATTTTTTAAATTTTTATTGAATCATAATTGATTATACATATTTCTTGGGTTCAACGTTGACATATGTTAATCAAATCAGTATTACTAGCGCATATATTGTTACAAATCATACTTATTCTTTATGCCCCTTGTCCAATCTCTCCCTGTATACCCTCTCCCTCCCCACTCCCAGCTCTATTAACCCTAGATTTGTTTCTTTTATTTTTATGGAATGGATATTGAATTTTTCAAAGGCTTGTTTAGCATCTGTGGAAATAATCCTGTATTTCTCTCAGATCTATTAATATGGTGTAACATATTGCTGAGCCTCTAGTATTGATCCAACCTTACTTTCCAGGAATAAATATCAATTTGTTATGGCATAGTATTAATGTGGTGTTAAAGTGTGTTTACTAATATTTTTGTGGTACTTTCATATTGGTATTCATAAGTGGTGTTGTTCTGTAGTTTTCTGTTTATGTACTGTCTTTATCAAAGTTCAGTATCAATGTTATCCTTCTTTGTAAAAAGAATTTGGAGGTTTTATTTCATTTTCTATGTACCAGGATTATTTCTGTTACATTGGGACTATCTGGTCTTTGAATTTGAAACCATCTGATTCTGCTGCTTTTCTGTGAGGTAATTCTTTGTAATTCTCTACTTTTTCATATGTGAATTGGTTGGTTAAGCTCTTTATCTCTAGTTGGGCCAATTTTAGTTGTTACCCATTTTATTTGGCTTTTGAAAATTATTTGTATGGTCGTTTGTATTGTAGTTTCTTATGACTTTTAAATTTCTTCTACTTCATGATTATTTCCTTCTGGTTATTTTTAATTTTATTTTGCTTTCTTTCTTTTTTCTGTAGTGATGAAGGTGGCTAATAGTTCATTTTGATAATTTTCCAACAAACTTGGATTTTGGTTAATTAATGAGATAGATTGTTTTTCTCTTTTTTATCATTAATTTCTGATTTTCCCTTTATTATGTCTTTTCTTTGCTCCTTCAATTTTACCCTTTTGTTCTTTTTCTTTACTTCCTTAAGTGTTTAAGGCTATGAATTTTCCTCTGGTTGCTGCTTTATATAATATCTCATGGATTTTGATACGTAGTGTTTTTATGATTTTTTTTAGAAGGTTTGTGTTTTTCCTTCATCAAAAAGTAGGTCAGTAGAAGGTTCTTAAATTTTTATGTGGAAGGGCCTTTGAAAAATTGTTTTTATTATTGCCTAAACTTATTACAGTATGATTAGAGTATTGTTTGTAATAATTTTACTCTTTGGAGTGCACTGATGCCTTAATTGTGACTTAGAAGATAAGTTTTTGTCAGTCTTCCATGTTTGCTTGAGAAAAAGATAGTCTATTTTCAGAGTGTAAAGTTCAATATATATCCAAAAGATCTGCCTTATTGTCTGTATTGTCTGTGTTATCTGTATCTTTACTTAGTTTTTGTCCATTTTCTGTATTGTCTATGTTATCTGTATCTTTACTTAGTTTTGTCCATTTGACCTGTTTTGTACCAAGAATGGTGTTTAAAAGTCTCCTATTATTAGTTTCTGTCTCTTTAATTCTCCTGCGGTTTCTTTTTATAAATATCATTACTGTGCTATTCAGTAAATATTCATTACTATATTTGCTGTGTTTCCTTATTTTATGTGTTTTATTTGATCTTATATTCTTTAAGGCTTTTTGGGAGAGAGGAAAGGCTATTTATGAAAGTTTGTATTTTTGCTGTAGTGATTACCTTGGTACTTAAACCTTTTAAGGATGCTCTTAGCCCACTCTTTTCTCATTTAAACTTTTACTACTAGTATGATAGTATTTTATGGTATTCTTTGGCTTATACCTGCTACTTATTCACTATCAATGAACTCATTTTACTTTCCTCTTTCCTTTACTATTGTCTCATTTTTTAGTTGCACTACTTTACATTGTTAAAATATGTATTATTTGTATATTCTTCTTTTATTTATCCCCAGCCTTGGTTTAATTTTAGGTATAATTAAATACATTACCCTTCTGTTCTTTTGCTAAACTTAGTCCTCATCTTTTGATTAGATGAAGCTCATCTTCTAGTAGATTGTTCAAGAAATGCCCATGGGAACAGCATTCCTTTGCATGTTTAAAACTAAGTATTTTAAATCTATCCAAGCTATCTTTCCAGTATAGATGGATAGCTTGGATAGATTTAAAATACTTAGTTCATACTTTCTTTTCTTGAATTTCTTGAAAATGCTGATATTGTTGCCTTGCTTTGCATGTTAAAACAAAGCTGAGATTTCTTATTACTTTTAAAACCTCCATTTTAATAAGTTTTTAAAAATTCTTTATTTTAGACACAAGACTAAAGAAAATGCTTCAGTGGTAATAATTTTTTTTTTTTTAGATTCAGTAGAGAAAATGTTACTTGTCCTTTATACTGGTTTGGTTAAAAAATTTTTAAGTTAAAAAATAAATTAAAACTTAGAATTAAGTTATATTAAGAAACATAAACTTACAAAAGAGACACATCTTTAGAAAAGACAATATAAATTTTAACTTTTTGGACATTTATTGCGTGTTAGGCATTATGTTATATTCTTTAATAAAATAATGCTTCTGAATTTTTGCTTTCCTGATATCATTGTCTTAGACTACCTAACCTAAGTCTTTAACTCCTCTTTGAAATCTTAATGATTTTGCAATATAATATGTTGCTGCACAATTAATAACAAGAAAGTTAGGCTAATGAGTGCCGATCTAGTATTTAGAAAACAAATGTGCCTTTCTGATTTCATTACTTATAATGTCATTACCAAAAATGATACTTAGTGGTGGTTTTGAGTAATGCTCATTTGGCTGTATCTTCCAGTGTCACTAGGGACAGAATTTGAAGCAGTTTAACTAAAATCACATCTTTTATTTCAGTGGTACGGATGTTCTCCTCACATTAGGAAGGGCACCCCTTTGTTGATATATGTTGAAGCATATATGAATATGTTGAAACATATTCTTTATTCATGTACCAGCTACAACCCTGCTCTTACATGCATCCTTTCTTGATGATTCTGGTCTGTACTGAACTTCTTCTTTTATGATTTTCTGTAGCTCCTAATGTGTGTTTTAAACCAGTGATCACTCAGGTCTTACTTGTGTTGTCTTACATTCTGAACTAGAATGGACTCCACGAGGCTTATAGGTAGGTATACTCGTTCTTCTTTTGCATTCTTCACAGCACCTATGTTCATGTTCCTTTCAAAAAACACTTTACTGAGTGCTCAAAACATGAGGCCAGTCTTGGCCTCACTTAGTGTCATCTCTTTTAGTGCCAGGAGTACCTTAATTGTAAACCCCTGGCCCCATCATGCTCCATGTGTTTCTCTTTCAAAGCTACCTACTGAGTCAAAGAGCATGGCCCTGACAGGTGGAGAACAGTTCTTCATGTCAACATCTGGAGGGTGAAATATGACTTAAAGAGACTATGTCTTTTAAAAACACTTGCCACGTTGCCGTCTTGACTACTGGGGGTTGTGCTGGACTGAGTCGGGAGTCCAGGTTCCAGTCCCCACTCTGCCATTGAGCAAAATTGTGGCTTTCAGCAAATCATTTAACATGTGTGGATTTTGGCTTTCTAGTTTGTAAAATATGGGACTTCAACTAAGTGATCTCACAGATTCTTTCTAGCTCTGAAATTCAATGATTCTCTGAAAATGTGTTTTCCAATTACTTAATGCTCATTGCAGAAGGTAATGTTTCTTAACAATGTTTCTGAAGTGTCTCACCTATTGTTGCACAGCTAAGGAAGTTAAAAAGTTTAAATGTCGAAAAACATTTATTGATGTAGGGGAAGGAATTGTAGCACCTGACCTATATCTGGTGGCAAAATACTTTTGGAGTCCCTAGGATATCCATAGGGTGGGGTCATAAGCCTCATTAAAGCTGCTTGTTCATTGTTTGCTAGAGGGAATTCTAACACAATCCATTTATCAATCACAGTTGCTTGTAAGATGGAGTGTGAATGTGTATATGTAAGAATTTTATATGGTATGTGCACATGATATGGTTACCATTTAGAAGAAGCATTTCCTTTGTTAGACATATATATAAAATTTAGTTCTGGTCACCTCTGTATATGAACATACATAAAATTTAATTCTGGAAATACCTCTATATTTCATTATCTCCAGAGTAGTCTTATAAATCTCATTTGATGGTACTATAATTTTGTTGGTGGGGCTGCTTTAAAGTTTTTCACTATCATGTGGATAGGGTTATACCATAGATTAAATAACACGGTGGTGTTTATTGTCACTCATAACATGCAATAACATGCAGGTCATTCTTTTTTTTTTTTTCCTACTGAGATTCTGCTGTATATTTTCAGCATAGCACAGAGACTTTGGAAACTCTTCCTGTGATTTTAATTATTTGGACTTTTTAAATTAATATTTTACAAGTTTTATATTAATAGGGTTATTTTTAAAATATACACTTTCACTGAATTTTTCTTTATCTCAGTATATTTGTTATATGAATATGTTGTTGTTGAGCTTTAATAACTTGCTATCTAGTTTTCTTAGATCAGTTCTAGAAACTGTTTTGGGATTGTTTCAGTATGATTTGTCAAAATAAGGTCAGCCCCAAATTTTATTTTCATCTAACTTTCTGTAATGTGTTAATAGTACTGTTTTACTAAACTCCAATTTGTTTATTAAAGTATTTTAAAATTGTTTAAGTAATCAAATTCATTTTTAGCTTAATAGTGTTCCTGTTGTCAAAATTTATTCTTAACCTGGCCAAATTAAGATGTCTGTTTCAAAATCAAATTAGAGCCATATTTTAAAAATTCTTATTTCAAAACACTATGCAAATAATAGCTATCTGAATATGGAGAGTAGTGACACATGAACAATATGGAAGAAAGCAGCATAATAATTATAATTTAGGAGCCAGGTTTTCATATTTAAGCCTCTGAAGCAAGTGAAAGACTGTTAAATATATAATTTTGCCTCTAGGAGGATACATATTTGTTTAACCTTTTATTTTAAAAATTTTGAAATATACTGAAAAACAGAGAATACCATATACCCATCACTTCAATTTAAAAATTAATGTTTTAAAATTTTGTTGTATCTTTTTTTTGGCTGAAATATTTTAAAGCAAAATTATAGATATCATGACATTTTACCTAAATACTTAAGTATGTATGCATCTCTAAAAAATAAGGACAACTCACCAAAATATCAATGTCACTACCACTCTTAACAAAAGTAACAACAATTCCTTAATATCAGGTATAGTTTTCACTTCAAATGGGTAAACTGTATGATGCATGAATTATATCCCAATAAAGCTATTAAAAATATATATAATATATATATACATAATATATATATATTATGTATGTATATATATATATATATATATCAGGTGTAGTTTTATTTCTTCCACTTCTTTATCCTAAAATTCATGAGACGATGGGAATGCAGATAATTTTTATTTTAGTTGTATTTAAGTTCTCTTTTCCTATTTTTTTAAGACTTATTTCGATAGATTTCTCTGTGCCATAGCTTCCCTTTCTGTAAACTGAGTTGTCTAGATCATGTGATCTCTTTGGTTCCTTTTCTCTCTCATAGCCTGTGACTCACTGAATAGTACAGTTTGTTAACTACAAATCTGATTTAGGAAACTACAGAACCAGACGAATGTGACTTCTTTCAGTTATATTTACTTTAGAAGAGTAAATAGGAAAACAGGGATTGTGTTTTATTCACTGATATATTTCCAGCAGCTTGTATAGAGCATGGGATATAATGAGCACTCAATAAGTAAGTGATGAGTGAATAATGAACAGTTGACTAGATTAATGCATAAATGAATTTATTGATTAGTCAATGAATGTTCAGGAGTAATAGGTAAAGCCAACCAAATAGAACTGGATATAGTATATCCAGGTGTAGTAACTAAGTTATTTGTACATTTCTTTAATTCCTATTGGGAGAGATCTAGCCACTCTCTCAAGAGACCTTTACTATCTAACATACTGTATAGCCATTATGAGTGTTTTCTTATTGTTAAAACCCAGCATATTCATAAAGAGAAACAGAAAGGAGACTGCTGTGGGTTGAATTGTATTCCCTCAAAAGCTGTTGAAAGTCCTTACACCTAGTATTGGGAATGTGACCTTAGTTGGAAATAGGGCCTTTGCAGATGATCATGTTAGGATGAGGTCATTTGGAGGGACCTAATCCAATATGATTGGTGTCCTTATAAAAAGGGGAAATTTGAACACAGAGATAGACATGCATAGAGACAGACATGTGAATGTGTCTTAACATTGCATAAACATCTAAAAGCCAAGGAATGCCTAAGGCCACAAGAACCTAGGAAAGAGGCATGGAACAGATTATCCCTCATAACCCTCAGGAGGAACCAACCCTGCTGACACCTTGATTTCAGACATCTACCCTCCATAACTGTGTGACAATGAATTTCCGTTATTTAAGCCATCTAGTTTGTGGTACCTTGTTATATGAGCCCTGCAAAACTAATACAGAGACTTAGACATATAAACCTTTGGGTGGAGGTTGAGATCATACGTTTTCCTAATAATTTTAATAGAAATATGAGCATAATGTTCTGTCTCATGTAAGTTGCTAACACCTTAGCATGAATACCAATATATTTTAGCCATATGTGAGCTTTGGGCACCAGAATGGGGGAAGAGAAAGAAAAAAGGGAAAAGTGGGAACAGAGGGCAGAAAGAAGTATCTACTCTTATTTTGCCTGTGGCTACTCCACTTGAGACCAAATCAGTTAGTGCTTCTAAAATGATTTGTTCTTACACATAAGGCCTCTAAGCAGTTAGTTCTTTAACATGTGTGGTAGGATATCCACTTCATTTTACAGTCTACTTTTTTATTATGAAGCTGTGTCCGTACAAGATCAGAAAGAAAATATAAAGAGAAGGGTGTTTATATTCTCCTAATTGTGGGCAAATAGTTTGATAGAAGGAGGTTGGAACTATATTTTAAAGCCGTATTTTATGTAACTTTCAATTTGGGGGATTCAGTGTAGCACAGTTAAGGATATGAGGTCTGGAATCAGACTTCATGGGTTTGAGTCCTTGCTGTACCTCTGTTACCTCTGTGTTTTTACCCAAATTATTTTAGCTCTTTGTACTTCTTTTTGTCATCTAACAATAAGGTTAAAAGTACCTCCCTCAAGGTGGTATTGTAAGGATCAAATGATTTAAACATGTAAAAGTCTTAGACCAGTATCAGGCACATAGTAAGCATTCAGTAATAGGTATAAAATAAAAATATTTTTTATCATTTTTGATAACAAAAGAATGCCTTTTCTTACTTTTCTCCACAAGAATTCTTTAGATTTATGAAACAGGACATATATTCTGGTTAGATATTAAGAAAGTGGCAATGAATTGGATTTAATAAGTGTAGTTCTCCCCGAGTGTGTAGTTTGATGATAGACATCCCTCTAGTTATAGGAAATAGAAAACTAAGAGTCTAATTTCTATAATAAGGGGGAAAATGTTCACATTTTAGTAATGTATATGCTCTGTAAGTATAGTGTGGTACATTTAACAAGTCACCTATCCCCCATAATATAGTTCTCAAGAAAGTTAAGGCTTTTGAAAAATTAGCATTTGTCTACACTCCGTACGTGTTTATTTAGTGCCTACTGAGTCCCCTTGGTCATACTTCTATTTCTGAAAGCCAGGTGCATATATGACCAAAGAACTGTGTACAACCAAAATATCTGAGCATCCTGATGCGTACAGGCTTAGATATAGACTTTTTTTTTTCCTCAGTTAGTTTGGGAAAATGGCATTTCTGAATTTTGAATTACTCACCAAGCTGTGTGAGTTGGATGGATTAAGAAGTACCCTTGTTTAGGAGCTTTTAAAAACCACGGAACCTCAAGGGGCTGTGCGTGTAAGAATGGCACTGTTATTGGCAAACTCAGATGTTATCTTTGAAATTAATAGAATTTGCAGTTATTGTAGAACAAGTAGTCTATTTCCAATGCTGGGTAACTGTGTTTAATGTAGATACAGCTTACATGTGGCAAACCTTTTGGTCAAATTATATCAGCTAACGTTTTGTGAGTTCTGCCGTTTACAGATATACCAAGCTTTGATAATGCTTACTGACATATTGAAAAGTCTTGATCAGGTTCAGATTTGATTTAGACAAAGAGTAAGACCGTAAAGTAAATGCAACCCAGATTATCCTCTTTCATTGCTTATTCATTTTGTTAAAGGACAAATTGTGTGCCTTGGTAATAAAAGAGAGGGTATCGTAGGTTCTTTTGTATAATCCTTGAGAAATTGGGTCAAAATGACAAGTTGGAATACAGACTGTAATTGGAAAAGTTTTCTTTGGTAGGTGAAGGGATTAGTAAGGAAGCAATTGCTAACTTATAAACTATTGACGGAATTTCCCCCAAAAGTCTGGAAAACATATGAAGTCACAGTACTACTTTATCAGTGGGCTTTTACATTTTGCTAGAAGAACCAGGTTGGAATAGAAGAACTGGTCATGGGGTCAAAATGCAGTTATCATTTATAATATTGCTAAATATATCTCATTATTTTGTTTGGATACTTGAATTTATGGTGCCATTT
The DNA here is from genome assembly GCF_027409185.1 of Cynocephalus volans. NCBI lineage: Eukaryota > Metazoa > Chordata > Mammalia > Dermoptera > Cynocephalidae > Cynocephalus > Cynocephalus volans. The sequence goes on from NC_084473.1 coordinate 54,817,045, forward strand.
TTAAAAAAATTTTTATTATTATTATTATTATTTATTTTATTTTTTTTTACATCCCACTGTGTTGTAGAGCAGTTGGGAGGGAGAGGGACAGGGGAGAGGGGAAGGAAATGGGATGGAAGAAGAAGGAAGGAGGAGGGGTGGGATTGAGGCCTGTGGCACCCCCCACATTCCCAATGGGGAGACCAGTGGGCTTCCAGCGGTGGCTGGGCAGGGTGTAGATGTCAAGGGGGTGTGGCAAAAGCCCTCACACTCCAGCACCCCAGCTCAGGAACCTGGGGAGCTGCTTGATGAGGCTTGCTGGTCATCGCTGGGCTGGTTGAGCGTGGGGAGGAGCGTGGTCGAGACCCCCGGCCCCCTGCCGCCCCGGTTCCAGAGAGCCTGGGGAATCTGTGGCAGTTTGGTGGTTATGGCTCCATTTAAAGCAGTCGTAGACGTGGGCCTGTTGGAGGAGTAGATGGAGCAGAACGATGATGAGGCACAGCTTTTCTGATGTTTGTTAATAAAATAACCTCACGGGTTAGTCTCACTCTCAATGAGTATTAAATACAAATAAGAAGAAAGGATAAAATTCTAGATTGAAAATATGCATATGTAGTTATGAGATCTAGAAGGGAAAAAAATCCAACATATAAAGTGGATTGTTTTAAGAATAAGAACATGTTGCTTCCATCAGAGAACAGAAACTGCAGACTTTTTATAGCTTACTAAAAGATAAACAAGGTGAAACTATATTTCTGAAAAATATTTCTTCATGCTTATTCCAATAAACCTCATGTTTGAAAAGTAAGCTAGTACCTTTTTAGATTTTCTTGGCTGAATTGTGTTAATGCACAAATATCATTTGTGACATTTTATTATTGGGAAACAAAGTAGGGAAGTAAAAGAAACAAAAAAGTACTATATAAGAAAAGAAGACAATGCATAGATTTATATCAAAACATAATAGCATCTATGATGTTACATATATGTTTTAACAAATATGAATGATTCTTATAAACATAAACATGCTGGTTATTCATTCCATGCTTCATTCACTTTTTATCATATAGTGATTTTCATTAACGTGCATACATTTAGTTTATTTTGAAGATTTTCACATTATGGTATCCTGTTGAAAGAAAAGGAAAATATTATACCTTGTTCAACTAAGATAAATGCTGGCGCTTTTTTAAGAAGAGCCTTTAAAGTTGCTGAATATGTTTATATATTCTTCCAGTGTTTTATTTATTTAATTTTTGTTGGTTGAGGACCTTTCATTTATTTGTAGACCACACAACAAGAGTGGCTTTCGTACTGGAGAGTAACTGGCCTTTTTCAGTTTCTTGTGAATTAAACAATCCGTCCAGTTTCAAAGTCTTTCCTCTTTACCCGTGATATTTTCTGGAACAATTTTTAGAGTTTTGAAAGTGTTATCTAAAGTGCCACTTTAAAGAGTCATGAATAGTGACTATCTTCCTAGTATACTTTTCATCAGTCTCTCATAATGAGAGATTAACAGACACATTTCTCATTAGTGTGCTTATTAAAATAATTGCATAAAATAGTGTAAATTATGGTAAAGTATTAGATTGTACAACAGGAAAAATTTAAGTTTATCTAGTCAACATTTTTTTTCCAAAAGCAAACCTCATTTTGTGGGCTGTACATGCATCTGTTCTTTAATGTGAATCTGCATGGTGGAGGTAAAATAGTGAGCAAATGTAATTTAATGGGTGATCACATCCCAAAGGACAGCGACATTTGTTCACATTAGTGTCCTGCTTCTTTCTCTGTCAGCTCCGTAATGTGTATTGCATCCCTTCTCCAGCTTACATTCTCATATCTGTCATACCAACATCATATCAAGTAGTGAGAGATGCTTCCACTTGAGCTAGTCTGGCCGCTCGGTGCTCAGCATTCCTAGTTGCTTGAGGCGCAGGAGGCACAGATTTGATGCTCGAAGGGAAGGAGGTCCTTTATGTTTTTTTCATCAACTACTCCTCTGTCTCTCAGTCCTACATAAATAAACTGAACTATGTTCCAGTTGGATTAAGGTTAGTCACCAATCAGCCAGTTTGCTTTTTATACAAAAGTGATTACATCATTTTCTTTCCAAATTTTCTTTCTCCTCCTATTCTCTTTTTTCTCTGTTCGTTGAATCTGCACTTACCCAACCAGTCACATTGTTTTCAGAGTTATCTTTGATTCTTTTAACCCTCTTACTATCCAGTAACTTGTGGCTCTCTTCTTTGTCTCCCTCTTCTGTTTACCAGTGCCCTAGTTTAATCTCCCATTGCCTCTTGCATCTTGTTTATAATTCTCCAAAATGGACTCTCTGCTCCCATTTTCTCCTTATGATGCTGCCAGTGCTGAAAATATTATTCCTTGCGCCAAACCCTTCAGTGACGTCTATTTGCTTACAAAAATTGTGTCACTGTTCTTAGCATGATTTCCAAAACTCTCTGTAAGCTAACGCAAACCGTTTTTTCTGGCTTGTGTTGTGTTTCCACCAGCTTCTTTGCTCCCACCACATACTGATCCATGCCCTGGTTTTCCTTCTTGTGTTGTTTCTTCTTCCCTGTTTCCATCTGTGGAAACCTTAAATATTTTTCAAGACCCATCTTAAATGTTGCTTCTTTCTCTGAGTCTTCTAGTAGAAATAATCTCCTCTTGCTCTAAAATTGCATAGGCTGTTATGCCTTTGTCAGAGTACGTGTTACCTCTAGACCTGTACATGTGCTTATGCCATCTCCCTTTCCTCTTTGTGGGGCATATGGAAAAAAGCTCAGCCTTCTGGCCAGACTGATTTAGGTTCAAATCCCAGCTTTGCAAGTTCCTAGAAGTTTGTTATGCATCTTACTAATCTTACTCATCCTATTTTCTCATCCTCAAAAGATCTTAAAATAACTTCTTTTTATGTCATGAGGGTTAAATGATTTGACTTCTGTAAAGCACTTAGTGCTCTTATGTAGCAAGTATTGAATAAGTATGCATTTTTTCTTTTTTCTATTTCTTTCTTTTTGAAAGTATATGATTCCTGATAGTTTATTATGCTTGGCACTCAGATATCTGTTGTAAAGAATTTAGGTCAGTTTGTCCAGTTATTATTCTCAAGTCAAATCAATAAAAATTTATTTAAACCCATTGTGCAGAAGGCTTTAGAATAGGTGCTGTCATGGATACAAAAATGTATGTACAACATCTGGTCCCTCTTCCCCCAGGAGCTTACAGCCTCCAAATGTGGAGCCAGGGCATAAATATGAGGCGTCTTCAAAAAGATTGTGGAAAGATTCTATAGAGGCCAAAAGGCAAACTTCACCCCATTCATTAATAAAAATCACTGACCAATTTAGATCAATAATAAGAGGTGTAACAAATGTTATTATTTAAAGTGGTGGAAGAAGGCAAAGCACGGGAATCACAAGAGAGTAATGTCCTCATTTTCCATTGGGGTACAGAGCTTATATACCCATCTGCATATGAAAAGGGGGGATGGAGGGTACAGGAGTAGATGATTCTTAGGGGGATACAATGGGTCTAGAGAACATGCAGTGGCCTGGGACAAAGTCTGTTTGGCCTGCTGCAGACAATGACTGGTAAATGATTCTCTTCAAAATACTGAATGAGGCTTTTCAAGATGGCGGCGGCTGCGGTGGCTGGCGCGGAGTAGCTGAGGTGGAAAAGGCGGCCACTGGGCCTCAGGCAGCCGGGAAACTTGTGGACCTTCCTCTCGCCATCTCTTAAGGGAGGACTGCTGCTGCTGACCGGTCGTGGGGGGTGACTGCCACTTTGCCCCCGGCAGGAGAGGCTGCCTCATTTACAGGCAACAGCTTTGAAGTGTGGAGCAGGAAAGAACTGTTTCTTAGCTGCAAAAGCGAGTCTCAAAACAGGGAACACAGCGCCAGGGCTGCTGTGGATGCAGCCAGGATCCCGGAGGCCGGGGCCGCGCTGAAGGCGGCCAGCTGCCCTATTCAGGATTCGAGGTTTCAGGCCGGCATTAAAGAAGATTCCTGGGGGCCGAACCCGTGGCGCACTCGGTAGAGTGCTGCGCTGGGAGCGCGGCGACGCTCCCGCCGCGGGTTCGGATCCTATATAGGAGTGACCGGTGCACTCACTGGCTGAGTGCCGGTCACAAAAAAATGACAAAAAAAAAAAAAAAAAAGATTCCTGGGAGCGCCCGAGTCGCGCCGCGACTGAACAGCCTGAGGTGGCAGCGGCCGAGAACTGGGAAAGGCGGCAAACCAGAGACAGAGAGCGAGCACCTGACCTGGCACAGCACTATGAGTGACCCCTGGCACAGCTCTGTTCGGGGGGTGGATGCCCACGCGGCTCCCGCCTGCACCACTAGGCCACTCACCGCCCGGTGCTGCCTCGATTTTCCCAGGTGCGGGCAGCTCCGCCCTGCTCGGCCATCACTGAGCCCTCCCACTTGCTGGCCTGGCGCCAGGCTTTCCGGAGCCTGCGGACCGGCCTTCGCTCCCACTCCCTCGGTGGTTCTCTGGCGGGGCTGGTGGCGGGGGGCATCCAGGGCCAGTGTCGGGAGGGCAAGGAAGTACGGGCGGGCCGACTGTCACTCCACCATACCCTGGACTCCGGCCCCAGGTAAACTCCCTGTTACTGGGAGGCAGATACCATCTCTGCAGCCACCAGTTTGGAAAAAAGCCTAACGAATTTCTGGTTGGGAATAGTGTGGTAGGAGAGTTCCCAGGTCCGCTTGAACCTGCCGGAGACCAGGCTGCAGGTGGGCGCTAGACTCGGTTTATACTGGGGGGATACAAAGGTGAACAAGACCCGAGAAAGATCTACATAGTGCTACAAAGGTACCCGGAGAGACCGGTCGTCTGTGCCCAGCAGAAACCTGGTAGACTTCCTGGGCAAGGTGGTGCCGAGCAGGGTCTTGAAGGCCCAGCTGATAGACGAGGGGTGCAGAAGACATGCCCCAGCCCAGCACAGTGCGCACAGAGTGGGAGACGTGCGGCCAGGAAGGCGGAGACTTGACAAAAACCACACACCCGGTGGGGTCGCAACTGCACGATCTAACAGCCTGGGCCAGAGCACATGGAACAGGGAGAAGTCCTGCACAGGAAGTGAAAGCTCAACAGAGATCACACACCCTGTGGTACGTGATCCACCAGCCCAGCAGAGTCCAAGCTGACCAGAAAGGTGGCTCCCCGGAGAAGCCCAAGACCCGAGGCAACCACACACACAAGGCACTAGAGGCCAACTGAGCAGTCACGGAGGGAGCCATACGAAATTGGCAACCACAGCAACATCCTAGTTAGTCATTAGTCTCAAACCGGTGGACTGTGAAACCCCCGGCCACAATGAATAAACACCAAAAAAAACATACCAGAAATACAAAAAATCAAGAAAGTACACCACCAAAAGTTAATAAATCTCAAACTCTAGATCCTACAGAACAAGAAGCCCTTGAAATGACTGACAAGGAATTTCGAGTGATAATTCTAAGGAAACTGAATGAGATACAAGAAAACTCAGCTAGACATCATGATGAAATGAGGAAAAGTATACAGGATCTGAAAGAGGAAATGTACAAGGAAATCAATGTCCTGAAAAAAAATGTAGCAGAACTTGCTGAACTGAAGAAGTTATTCAACGAAATAAAAAACACAACGGAGAGTTTAACCAGCAGGCTTATCGAAGTTGAAGAGAGAACCTCTGAACTTGAAGATGGGCTGTTTGAAATAACACAAGCAGACAAAAAGAAAGAAAAAAGAATCAAGGACATTGAAGAAAATCTGAGAGAGATATCAGACAACCATAAGCGATCAAATATCCGAGTCATGGGTATTCCAGAAGGGGAGGAAAATGGAGATTCCATTGAAAACATATTCAACAAAATAGTGGCAGAAAACTTCCCAGGTATAGGAAAAATCACAGATCTTCAGATCCAGGAAGCTCAACGATCTCCAAATGTATTCAACCCAAAAAGACCTTCTCCAAGACATGTCATAGTCAGATTGGCAAAACTCAGAGATAAAAAGAGAATCTTAAAAGCTGCAAGAGAGAAGCATCAAATCACCTATAAGGGAGCCCCAATCAGGTTAACATCAGACTTTTCATCACAAACCCTAAAAGCTAGAAAGGAATGGGATGATATTTTCAAAATACTAAAAGACAAAGATTGCCAGCCAAGAATACTCTACCCTGCAAGGCTATCCTTCCGAAATGAGGGGCAAATAGTATATTTCTCAGACAAACAAAAACTGCGGGAGTTCACTACCACAAGACCACCCTTACAAGAAATCCTCAAGGGAGTACTGGGTTTGGTTCCTGAAAAATAACGACCACTGCCATAAAAACCCAAGAAAAATCTAAACCCTCTAGTATAATAAAAATGACATTCATGAAGAGAAAGCAAGCTAACAAAAACACTATCTACAACCTAAGGAACCAACAAACACAGAAACCAAACAGTAAATCAGAAATCAAGGAACAAAAGACACTTAAGACAACCAAACAACCAATAAAATGCTAGGAATAAATCAACACCTTTCAATAACAACTCTTAATGTAAAAGGCTTAAATTCCCCAATTAAAAGACACAGACTGGCTGACTGGATCAAAAAGCAGGACCCAACTATATGCTGCCTACAAGAGACCCACCTCACCCATAAAGATTCACACAGACTAAGAGTGAAAGGATGGAAAAAGATTTACCATGCAAACAGAAAAGAAAAACAAGCTGGAGTAGCTATTCTTATATCTGACAAAATAGACTTTAAACTAAAAACCATAAAAAGAGACAATGAGGGACACTACTTAATGATAAAAGGACTGATCCATCAAGAAGACATAACAATCATAAATATGTATGCACCCAATGTTGGAGCAGCCAGATTTATAAAACAAACTCTATTAGACCTAAAGAAGGAAATAGACACTAATACCATAATAGCAGGGGACCTGAACACCCCACTGTCAATATTAGACAGATCATCTAGGCAAAGAATCAGTAGAGAAACACAAGATCTAAACAAGACTCTAGACCAATTGGAATTGGCAGATATCTACAGAACATTCCACGCAACAACCTCAGAATATTCATTTTTCTCATCAGCACATGGATCATTCTCCAGGATAGATCACATATTAGGTCACAAATCAAGTCTCAATAAATTCAAAAAAATTGCAATTATCCCATGTATCTTCTCAGACCACAATGGATTAAAACTAGAAATTAATAACAAACGAAACTCTGGAAACTATACAAACACATGGAAATTAAACAGCATTCTACTTAATGACATATGGGTCCAAGAAGAAATCAAGCAGGAAATCAAAAAATTTATTGAAACTAATGAAAACAATGATACATCATTCCAAAACCTGTGGGATACTGCAAAAGCAGTATTGAGGGGAAAATTTATTGCATTAAACGCTCACTTCAGAAGAATAGAAAGATGGCAAGTGAACAAACTAACACTTCACCTTAAAGAACTAGAAAAACAAGAACAATCCAAACCTAAAGTTAGCAGATGGAAAGAAATCATGAAGATCAGAGCAGAACTGAATGAAATTGAAAAACAAAAAACAATTCAAAAGATCAACGAATCAAAAAGTTGGTTTTTTGAAAAGATAAATAAAATTGACAAACCATTAGCATGGCTAACAAAAAAAAGAGAGAAGACTCAAATAACAAAAATTAGAAATGAAAAAGGCGATATTACAACTGATTCATCTGAAATACAAGGAATCATTCGAGACTATTATAAACAACTATACGCCAACAAATTTGAAAATCTGGAGGAAATGGATAAATTTCTGGACACACACAAGCTCCCAAAACTGAACCGTGAAGACGTAGAAAATTTGAACAGACCAATAACAATAAAGGAGATTGAAGCTGTTATCAGAAGGCTCCCAACAAAGAAAAGCCCAGGACCAGATGGATTCACAGCAGAATTTTACCAAACATTCAAAGAGGAATTGACACCGATTCTTTACAAACTATTCCAAAAGATTGAAACGGACGCAAATCTCCCAAACTCATTCTATGAAGCAAACATCATCCTGATACAAAACCAGGTAAAGATATAACCAAAAAAGAAAACTACAGGCCAATATCCTTGATGAATATAGATGCAAAAATCCTCACTAAATTACTAGCAAACAGAATACAGCAACACATACGTAAAATTATTCATCACGATCAAGTGGGATTCATCCCAGGGATGCAAGGTTGGTTCAACATACGCAAATCAATAAATGTGATACACCATATTAATAAACTCAAACACAAGGACCATATGATCATCTCTATAGATGCTGAAAAAGCATTTGATAAAGTTCAGCACTCATTCATGACAAAGACCCATTATAAGTTAGGTATAGAGGGAAAGTATCTCAACATAATTAAAGCATATATGCCAAACCCACAGCCAATATCATCCTGAATGGGGAAAAGCTGAAAGCTTTTCCTTTAAGAACAGGAACTAGACAAGGATGCCCACTCTCACCACTCCTATTCAACATAGTGTTGGAAGTACTAGCCAGAGCAATCAGAGAAGAGAAGGAAATAAAGGGCGTCCAGATTGGAAAAGATGAAGTCAAACTGTCCCTGTTTGCAGATGACATGATCCTATATATCGAACAGCCTAAAACCTCTACAAAAAAACTGCTGGAATTGATCAATGATTTCAGCACAGTAGCAGGATACAAAATCAACACACAAAAATCAGTAGCATTCCTATTCTCCAATAGTGAACATGCAGAAAGAGAAATCAAGAAAGCCTGCCCATTTACAATAGCCACCAAAAAAATAAAATACTTAGGAATTGAGTTAACCAAGGAGGTGAAAAATCTCTATAATGAGAACTACAAACCACTGCTGAGAGAAATTAGAGAGGATACAAGAAGATGGAAAGATATCCCATGCTCTTGGATTGGAAGAATCAACATAGTGAAAATGTCCATACTACCCAAAGTGATATACAAATTCAGTGCAATCCCCATCAAAATTCCAAAGACATTTTTCTCAGAAATGGAAAAAACTATCCAGAGATTTATATGGAACAATAAAAGACCACGCATAGCCAAAGTAATGCTGAGCAAAAAAAATAAAGCTGGAGGCATAACACTACCTGACTTTAAGCTATACTACAAAGCTATAATAACCAAAACAGTATGGTACTGGCATAAAAACAGACACACTGACCAGTGGAATAGAATAGAGAATCCAGAAATCAACCCATACACTTACTGTCAGCTGATCTTTGACAAAGGCACCAAGCCTATTCAGTGGCAAAGGGACTGCCTCTTCAGCAAATGGTGCTGGGACAACTGGATATCCATATGCAGGAGAATGAAACTAGATCCATACCTCTCGCCGTATACTAAAATCAACTCAAAATGGATTAAGGATTTAAATATACACCCTGAAACAATAAAACTTCTTAAAGAAAACATAGGAGAAACACTTCAGCAAATAGGACTGGGCACAGACTTCATGAATACGACCCCAAAAGCACGGGCAACCAAAGGAAAAATAAACAAATGGGATTATATCAAACTAAAAAGCTTCTGCACAGCAAAAGAAACAATTAAAAGAGTTAAAAGACAACCAACAGAGTGGGAGAAAATATTTGCAAAATATATATCTGACAAAGGATTAATATCCAGAATATATAAGGAACTCAAACAACTGTACAAGAAGAAAACAAGCAACCCAATTAAAAAATGGGCAAAAGAGCTAAGTAGGCATTTCTCTAAGGAAGATATCCAAATGGCCAACAGACATATGAAAAAATGCTCAACATCACTCAGCATCCGGGAAATGCAAATCAAAACCACATTGAGATACCATCTAACCCCAGTTAGGATGGCTAAAATCGAAAAGACTATGAACGATAAATGCTGGCGAGGCTGCGGAGAAAAAGGAACTCTCATACATTGTTGGTGGGACTGCAAAATGGTGCAGCCTCTATGGAAAATGGTATGGAGGTTCCTCAAACAATTGCAGATAGATCTACCATACGACCCAGCTATCCCACTGTTGGGAATATACCCAGAGGAATGGAAATCATCAAGTCGAAGGTATACCTGTTCCCCAATGTTCATCGCAGCCCTCTTTACAATAGCCAAGAGTTGGAACCAGCCCAAATGCCCATCATCAGATGAGTGGATACGGAAAATGTGGTACATCTACACAATGGAATACTACTCAGCTATAAAAACGAATGAAATACTGCCATTTGCAACAACATGGATGGACCTTGAGAGAATTATACTAAGTGAAACAAGTCAGGCACAGAAAGAGAAATACCACATGTTCTCACTTATTGGTGGGAGCTAAAAATTAATATATAAATTCACACACACACACACACACACACACACACACACACACACACACACAAACCGGGGGGGGGGGGGGAGAAGATATAACAACCATAATTATTTGAAGTTGATACGACAAGCAAACAGAAAGGACATTGTTGGGGGGGAGGGGGGGAGGGAGAAGGGAAGGAGGTTTTGGTGATGGGGAGCAATAATCAGCCACAATGTATATCGACAAAATAAAATTTAAAAAAAAAAAAATACTGAATGAAACTGAAATATAAGACAATAATTTGTGATAAGTTAGTCCAGGTATGTTGACAGACTCCAGTCTTCCTTCCTGTGATATGAGTTAAGCCGGTGAAAACTCAGGGAAAGGACCAGAGGTAATTGTCATCATCTTTGGCAAGTTCGGACTATAAGAAGGTAAGGGGACAGCTTCATCCTGTGCTTTGGACAATGACAGAGGATTGAGAGATTTCAGGGGGTGGGAGGGGTCAGAGAGTCCTTGAAGCTGCTTCATTTTAGTCTGTCAAAGAACCATATTTTGGGGTGACAACTTTTTGCACCCTGAGCTTCCCTAGAAGCTTCACACATTACAGCTGAGATGGTGATTGTGGAGAGGAAAAAGTTGTTAGTAGCTTAGTGGTAGAGGATTTCATTTAACCAGTCTCCTGTTTGGGGGAATAGTTCAGTCCAATTAAACAGTAGTGTTTCTTTCCAGGAAATGGCACTGCAGATGGGCTCCTATCCAGGCTAGGTCTCTATATATGATGTCCTTAGAGGCATTTCTATGGAAACAGAAGAGAAACAAAAATTAATGTTTGGAGCAGTCCATAAGATAGTCTCTGAGTCTGCAAGAGGCTTTAAAAAAAGATACCTTGAGGCTGCATCTTTATTTCAGCCTGTCAAAGCACCATGTTTTTGGGGTAACAGCTTTTTGTACCCCGGAATTTGCATTATCTTTTAATTCTATTTTTCCATGAACTTTTTGAAGCACCCTCATAAAAGAAAAGCTAAATAACCTTGTACGTTGTTAAAATAGTGAATCCATGTGGATACAAGTGAAAACCCAGTATATGGCTTTATGGTTAAAGGGATCTCCGTACCAGGACATGCTTCAGGTGAATCCAGGAAGTGGAGAAAAGCACTTGGGGTTTCCCTGGAGGGGTGCTGAGTTGAAGATGAAGGCCCTTCTCACGCAGATGACCACAAAGAGAGTTACTGTAGATGTTCTTTAATCCTTAGTTTTACCCCAAAACAAAGCAGTGTAAGAGCCTGCAAGCATCAGGAAGCAAAAGAGCCTGGATGTAAAAGTTTAACTAAATGTAGAACTTGAGAATATGGCATATGTGGGTACAAATCTGGTTAGGTAAAATAGAAAGTTGATTTTTGAGACCGGCCTACTTAGCATAGGGAAGTTGTATTTTTCATGGTCATACTCAGGTGCTAATTTGTTTTTCATCTTCATTTCATTCATTAATCAAGGCTATGATTTACTGACCACCTGTGTCAAACTGAGTTCTTAGGGAGTCAGATGCTGAGACAGAGTTAATAGTGCAGGGGCTTTATTGGGGGAAGGAAATATAATACTTTTGAAAGATAAGGGGAGCAAGCAGAATTGGACAGGGAAAGCTTTCAAAATTGGATGTTGATCTGACACTTGTGAAAGGGAAAGGGGACAAGAAGCAGAATTGGGCAGGGAGAGCCTCAGACTGTGATGGAGATCTGACAAATACCTCAGCCAACCCAATGGGGAGCTCCAGAGCAAAGATTACCCAGTAGAAGAGACTCCATTTGTGTAGAAGGAGCCATACACTGTCCTCTCCATGATCAGTCATTGGTGGGGGCTGTCCAGAATGGGTGTGGCCTTGACTCCCGCCATGGCAGGTCCCAGTGGCCCTGCCACTGGAAGCTGTCAGCTTATTGCATTTCTCACAGGTAAAAGGCCAGTTCTCTCTTAATAGGACTGCACCTCAGCAGCTGCCACACTACATTTTCAATTATAAAGTATTAAAATTGAAAGTCCAAGAAAGTATTAGTTCAAATTAGGCATTTATTGGGGGGCGGGGGCTCTGAGAAGCTCACTAAAATAATAAAACCCTCGGAGAAACCGGACTTTGTGTTGGATGACTTGCATTATTTGGTTGTATCATACGTATTATTTTTCATTTGTTAAATGTGAATAATGCCATACCTCTTCCCTACATACCTCACAAAGTTGTAAAAAATAAAAATAAAAAACCATAGTAGATGTGTAAGAAAGGTGGGAGAAGTATGGGTACCATGTGAAAGTGTGAGAGGTGGTACAGTATAATAGAAAGTGGAGGGAAGCAGACAGGGCTGTCCCTTGTACTTAGGGAGGAAGAAAATGGTTACTGCATTCAGAAAAGGTAGATGAAAAGAAAATCATTTAAAGTGTATTAGGGAGCTAGCTATTTAATATGGCTAGTCTTATTACAATGCAAATAATTGCCACCTACTCAATCCTGGTATAAATCTTGAGTTTCCTAAGACAGGCTTGTTAAAAACCAGGGATACTATACATATTTATACTTAAGTGAAAAATATTAACTAGTTGTTGTTATTTATTTCACAGAAAAAGAAAAGGATAATATTTTTTAGAGTTAACTGAAATTCAGGTTTTACTAGCTTAGACATTGGTGCACTTTCTGTAAAGAACCAGATAATAAATGTTTTAGGCTACTATGAACTCTGTGGGCCCCGTATGGGTCTTTGTTGCATTTCCTTCCTTTCTTCTTTCCTTCTCTCTCTCTCTCTCTCCCTCTCTCTCTCTCCCCCTCTCCCCCCCGCCCCCTCCTTCTTTTACAGCCTTATAAAAATGTAAAAATTCTTACCTTAGTAGAACCTAGACTGCACTGCTATAGATTGAACTCTGGCTTAAACTTATTTTTTACTTTAATATACTTTCAGAAATTGACTGAATGCCCAATTCTGTATTAAATTCTATATTTAAAAAAGAGAATGAAATTTGGAAGTCCTACTGGCCTGGATTTGAGCTCTGTGACTTGGGCAGGTTATTTAACAACTGCGATGCTCAGCTTCCTCATATGTAAACTGAGATCAGTGCTAGTTGCCTGAGTGTGGTTGTCTGTATTTAACAAAATAATTTGGGAAAAGTACTTTACCTAGAGGTTATCACATAATTGAACCTCAACAAATTATATTTCTTTCCTCCCTTCCTTTTCTTGTTGATGACATTTCCGTCTTTTTTCCCCTTTTCTTTGAATTGTTTTAGCAAAATTCTAGACTGTCTCTGCTAAGTTATTTTAGTAGAACTCTCAGTTTGACCTAATTTGAGTCAATTTAATTTGTCAGCATTTTGAATACTTGGGATAGATCATTGACTTTACTTCCTCTTAAGTCTCTATCCACGAAAGACAGTCACTCCTAGACCTCTTCTGTAGTGCCTGACAATCTATATTTTAAAAATATATTGATATATGCTAGTGACAAAACTTTCATGGGAATTTTAGAGAATTTTTCCCAGAAGTCTCTAAAGAATATTTATATTCTTATAGATTCTCTTAGAATTGACAAGAATATAAATATTTTAAACCATATACTAAAACTGAAAAAAAAAAATATGGAGGTGAGGGTGGGTATGGACAGCATCCATTTTGCTAAAGAAATCTTAATTTTACTGTTTTGTTCAATAGCCTTTCATGATTATTTGAATCCTACCTGTAACTCTCTATTAAGAACAGCAAGAGCATTTCTGGTTGGTTGGATAATACCTACTGTTTTTGCCTTAGAAATTTCTTTCTTAAACTACATGCGCCACAAGGTTCAACCATGTATGTTTGAAATCACTTTTAGGTCTGAAATATCCATTAACTAAAATAGTCGGCAAACAGTTAATGTGAGTTTTCTGTACAGTATTGTTAGCTTCTTATCTTTATGTTAAATGGAAACCCTGCACTGCTTTTCAAAGTTTGAGCAACCTAGCACAACCCTGAGGCCCATAGCTCAGTGATGACCAAGACAGCCTTAATGTTCCTCCTCAGCCCCACTGAACTTTTTGACAGGTTTCTTCATGACCATAAGTCCCTGACTTCCCTTATCTTAGAGCATTTACTTAAGAAAACTTGAAATTGGAGATTCTTTCTCTGCCCTTGTGAGATGTAAATCTTCTCTCAGCCTCTTGCCAAATCCAGGAATGGGAGTCATCTCTTTGTTGAATAATAATCTTTATGGGAGGTGGGATCCTAAGTGCCAATTAGCAAACACAGATGGCCTACTCACATTGACTGACTTCCCCCTAACGTCCTCTGGTACTTTTCCACTAGCTCACCCCATCACTTAAAAACTTTCCTGCCTTTTGTTTCCATGGAGTTGAGTTCAGATTCTCTGTTGCAGTAGTCTCTCTCCCCTATGGCAGTAGTCTTGAATAAAGTCTTCCTTATCTTGTTACCCGTTTCACTTGTCTGGTGTAATTTCCCTTTGACATTAATTGATAGTGAAGACTCTAGAGTCAGAACTACCATAGAACCTGGCTTTATTTTACTACACAAGTCATACAACCTAAGCTTCATTTACATATGAATAAATTGGAGATAATGGTTCCTACCTCAGGATTTCTGTGAGGATAGCAAGGGTCAATTAATGGATAGTACTTAGCACACTGGCACACTGCCTGGTGCACAGTAGGCATTCAATAAAATTTACATCTTATTTTTTGGACTAATAGCTACACGAAAACTTCCTGATATATCTTTTAAAATAGTAAACTGTTGTAGTGTATTGAAATCTGATTCCATTTGCTGAATTATGAATATATAGTTTTCTGGGATATCTGCTTTGCAAAGTGAAGTCTATTTATTTAGTTCTTGAAATAAAGACAAAAATGCATTAGAAACTCTGAAAGCAAGCAGCTGGTTTTATATCTGATCCTGTAGTGTCTAGTTCCTTAGGGTCGTCAGATCAGTTACTTCTGAGGCTATGTTAAGAAATAGCATGCAGAAGAGAGAGACAAACAAATACTGTATTGTTTTCAGACAGTCTAGCATGTTACTCCACCAAATGAAGAAAACTCTGTGCTGCTTTTATTTTAAAGTTCAAAATATTTCCTACTTAGGCTATTCTAAAACCTGAGTTTTCATTTCATGGATATTATATTTTTAAATGCAGGTTATATTGCAATACTTTATTGTCTTGTAGCTACATTATGACACATTGCCCAAATCCCTAAATTTAAAGAAATATATATATGAAACAACACATTTTAGAAGTTGAAACTGCATTCTTTTTTGGGGGTGGGGGGGAATATGGTAATAATATAGTTGAGAATTACTATTTTCTGACTACATATCACAATAAATGTCTAATCAAAACAGTGCTCATTCAGTGTATTCTATATCTGTAAAACTACTCCTCTCCCTTCCTTCTCTCTCCAAAAGTAATCTGAGAAAAATTCACTTGAATTGCTATCTGACTTTTAACAATCTATATTCTGTTTGGAGACCTTGCTTCTAATTCTTACTGGCTTACAAAGATGATGGTGATGATATGGATCAGTCTGAAAGGCCAGAAGTCTTGCATTGGTGTTCCATTCTTAAATACAGACAATACAGTGGGTTGTTTTGTTTTTGGTTTTGGGGTGTTTTTTTCCTGAGTCATTACCTCTTACAGCCTATTCACTATTTTTATACTTCCTGTTAATGGAGACTCTTACAACGGTTAGATTTCTATTTTTAGAATGTTTGTTCTCATCTCCCCTCCCTGCTTGACAGAGAGGGGTAACAAGAAAAGGCAGAGCCTCGTAAGCTGTGCCAACACAGATAAAAAGACATATTGTGATTTATGATGTCTAGGTACCCACCTGGAGGGAAGGAAATTTAAGAGCAAAATAAAAAGCAAACTAAAAATCTAAGTCATCTCAGAAATAAAATATGCCAATGATGAAGTAAGGATTTAAGTTGGAAAGTTATTTGTTATGGCCCCCAGTTGCATATATTTTATCCTAAGGCACCATTTGGTTTAATAAAATGTAGACCTGAGGCTGTTCTTAATCTATCAGTTTCTTAAGACTTAATTATAAAGGTTATATTTTCAGAGGACAAAAGCATTATTCATTTGTTCATGTCTTTCAGGTTTATCTTGCAGATTATGGACTTTCCTACAGATATTGTCCCAATGGGAACCACAAACAGTATCAGGAAAATCCTAGAAAAGGCCATAATGGGACAATAGAGTTTACCAGCTTGGATGCCCACAAGGGAGTAGGTGAGTTTCTTTTTTCTTTTTTTTCTTTCAATTTCAGAAGAATAATTAGAGTCAAGAGTAATAATGCTACAAGAAATGACCTCTTCAGTTTGAAGAGTGAGAGCACTGGTGAGATTTTCCTCAAAAGTAGTGAATTTCTGTTATGCCAATGAATATTTCTTCTAACAGTGAAGGAGATTATAGACTATGACAAGCGAGAAAGGAGCAAAAGAGTGTCAAGTAAGTAAAACCTGATGTCATTTTGGCCGGAAAATTACTAGTTTGTGTAGGATAAACTTAGAGGTCAGTGCTGAATTTTTATTGTGTAGTGAATATCACAGATTTGGTAAAGGTGCACATGTGAACAGTTATTCCTGTTTTTCATTCTGCTCTTATCAGGGTTTTAGAAGATATCATCTCAGCAATAAGGATATCTTTTCTGAAACTATAAAGTGTTTACTTGTGGAAATCTCTCCTAGTCGCCTTTCATATATCTTACTTATTTAAACTCACTTTGATGGTATTGGAAACACATTTGCAGGTAAATTACATACATAGTCCGTTTATTGGATATTGATTGTACTGCCTTGCATTCCAAGGCAGACTTAATTCAACAATTCCCTAATTAGTTAAAGTCATAACCTATGTCTTGTATTCATTTACCATTAATTAAACCTTAGCTGTTTATTACACTGCAGTCCAAATCCAATAGCCAACCCAGAAAGCCATGGAAAAGGAAGTAGGAGGTCAATATTGAAAATATATGGTGCGGATTTCCACTGATGGTCGCTTTGTTCACAATCAATTTGGTCAATGCAACTGTACTTTCTTAGTTGCTCTGTCAGCAAGACAAAAAGTCAATTCTAATGTTATGCTTGTGAAAAAATGGTGATTATTGAAAAACTTTGGCTTTCAAAATTATATGCTTTGTAAACTTTTGCTTATAAAAGTATTTTCAAATATGCTAAATCAAACAAATAATTTTTTAAACAGTTTTGAAAGGACCACATTTTCACTAAAAGACAATTGGACATTTGCACTTGTTGATAATTGTGTACTGTTACCCTAAACTGATCTGATGCTTTCTAACGAGTTTTAGTTGGTGCAAACAACTTTATATTATTGCCTTTTCTATTAAAAGGACCATTGACCATGTAATATAGAGGGTCTTCATCATTTTCCAGAGCAATTAAAACCCACACTTGTTTAAGGTAGGCCAGTGAAAAAGTGAAACAAGTGTGTGGATTATATACCTTCTTCCTTTCAGGAAGAATCATAGGTTACATTTTCTGGAATGGAAATTAGCTTTTATACACCTGATCAGAGTAACAGAAATTATTACATTTTTTTCAACTATGGTTTGGTTAGAAAAGTAATGATCACTCGGAAATGTAGTAGTAGTATGTAATTTTTCACCATTTACATTGTTAATAAATCAGTGAGTATTTAAAGATAAAACGGGACATGGCTTTAATTAAATTAAGAAATATAAAAATCAAATGCTCATTGATATTGTTTTTTTTTAAATTTAAAGTTCTTTGCTCTTAGTGAATTTTTTTCTTCACCGTCACCAGATTTGTTCTATTATCCCTAATAGAATTTTCAGAAACCCGAAAGTACTTTTTAGATAGTGGTATAATAGAAATTCATGATACACATTCTTAAGCATTGATCCAATTGTGTTAATAATCATGCTAACTTATGGGTGGGCCATTTATTTCACCTGGTAGCTCTAATACTTATCTGATCTGGTTCTGAGTATTAAAATAACTAATAAACCGTGGTGATTGTAGAAAGAGAAGCAGAGTTGATACACACTGTGGTAATTCTGAAAGTCCTCTTCAGTAAATTTCACAATTTAGGGGGGGTGTTTTCAATATCTTAGAAAGGATGAACAAATTTTTATTCTATAGTTATTTAAAATTTTTTCTCCCTAAATCATATAATTCATGTTGATGAGTTGGGTAGGTTTTGGCACGCTAAGTCTTTGGCGAGAAGATTGAACTGAGTATGATGATATTACATCCCTGGAAGATTCAGGGAATATTCAGGGAAGAGCCTACATTAAAAATTTTCAGTATTTGCTAGAAAGTTATGTGCTGCAGTGAATATTCATTTTGATCATACGTTTCTTGGGTTTCCCGTAAAATAGTAGATCCCCTTAATGCATTTTAAATAGGATTCACACTAAACTTCTAGGCATATCTATATCTATGTGTAGATATAGATATAAATATAGATATACACACATATATATGCACATACATACATCCACATATATACATATTTGCTGAAATTTTAGTATGCAGTTTTAGTCTGGTATATAAAATAGAAGGCTTAATATCGTCAAATGTTTGAATACTGTTCATTCTTAATGTTTTACATTTTATTTTCCAAAATAAAACATTTTAGTTTAGGATTTTATTAGAAATGAAATAATCATTTAGCCATATCTAGAAACCAGAATAAACAGGGTCATAAATCCTACAGGTAAATGTAGGAGGTCAGATTTATAAATACTCGTGTTTACTTTTAGTAGTCACTATGTAGTGTAATCTCAGAAAAATCATTTCTCTACCAATCAGCTATCAAATCAAATAAATACTGAGGAAAGATAATGCAAAATAAACCATAAAGAGCAAAACTGGCCAGCCACAAAAAATACAAGAGCAAAAAAAGGTATCACTAGTAAGTAGAACTTCCAGTTGCCAAAACGTTTGCTATGTGTCAGGTACATCTGTGTCTGGTCAGGCCAAGAGAAATATTCAGACTTCAATGTAAAACTGATATATGAGTTAGCTGCCCAACAGAGACTGTTACCCTGGTCAGACTACCTGGTCTCTGCTACTTTTTGCAGTGATTATTCAGAAACTGAAGCTAAATATCATTTTTCTGTGGATTAATTGGGTTTTTATAATGAAGTAGCTTGTACAAAGTGCCATTCAGCCATTTCACCTAAGTATTTTCTAATTCAATTTTATGTAAAAGAGTAGCTAAGAGGGAAAGAAAAAAAAAACATTTTAGCAATTAGCTTGTGTTATTAGAAATCAAAAAGATATTCATAGAGATATATAGAGATGAATGGACAGATGAGTGAATGGATAGAGAAGTATTCCTGGAACTATCACACATCTATAGATCTGTATGTATTTTTTAAAAATTGCGGTGGTTCTCCCAAACTCAATTCTCTTGTGTGACCTAAAGCCATTTTCTAAGTGGCTGAAGTGTTTCATTTAGTATAAAATTGGAGTAATATATGTTGGGCTTCTTTCTTCTATTATTAATTTGTGTTCTTCATAAAAACTAGCATGTAGAAACATTGACATATTTTGGGCTTGTTGCCTGATAACTAAAGAGAATTATATCTGTTTCAAATATACTATTTTAAAATTTGCTACATTCTTAGTAATGTTAAAAAGCAATATTTGGATCAATGTGTGATATGGATTTTTGTAGATTTTTCTACTCACTGAGGCATGCAGTCAATACCTAATTTCTCTAGGGGTATACTGCATTTAACATATTGAGCTTTTTAAATACTTCAGACCTGTGCATTGAGTGTATAATACCTATTTTAATTTGACATCATTGATGACCATAAAATATGATATCTAAATTACATTTTAAATGTCCATTTGTTTATGTAATATATTCAATATCAAGGAAAGAAAATATATTACATCTTTTTTTATTTTGCCAATTGCTACGGTATACAAAATTCAAGTCATGTTATTTCTTGCATGGTTTCATTTCACTTTAGCTCTCCAACTTATAAAATATATTTGGAATATATTTTCATGTTACCAGACTTGGGGAAGTGACATGGTTTACACAATACTTATCTTTTTAAACAATAATTCAAAAAAGGGAACCCATTTTCCTGTTATAAGATACTAAGGTGAACCACTAAATTATTTATATGATGTTCGATTTGTTAGTAGTCAGGAAAATATACTGTTGATTTCTTCTTTGTTAATGCATAAACAATAATGAAGACTATTCCTTCTATATGGCACATACCCATTTTTTTACAAAAGACATCACTTTCAAAGTCTCAATGTACGTTTTGGGCTTTTAGTTGAACTATTTGGTTAAGAATTAAGATCCTTTGCTCTGTTCAATAACTTTTTCTAAGCTGCAGACAGTAGTGTTTCACACACAAAATACTAGAGCTTAGAATTAAGAAATGAGAAGGTATTGAAAAAATGGGAGACCGGGTTTAATATTTTACTTGAAATATGACACATCACATTCTACTTTCCTAATATCCTTTTTGAAATTGCCGTAAATTGTGGTCACCATAAAACTTTCCAGCTCTTTACACATCTGAATTGACAAAATACTGAATTACATAGGTTACCAGTTGGAAAACTAAGAATAAACTTTAAATTTGTTATGCAGATAGTCACCATTCACTTCTTCAGGTGAGCATCTCATTTAGGTGTTTTCCACTTTCTTAATGTCATTTATGAGCCCATATACCAATACTTTGGGCATTTAAACCTGTCTGTTTGAGGCAAAAGTTTTCAAGTTCACTTTATTTCCTACCGATCCCTATTTTTACATACTCCATAATAGTACTCTATAAGAAATAAAACTAAAAGAAAGCACTTTAGGCAAATAATCAGATCCATCTTGGGATTAACATTTATACTTTTAATTTTCTCCCAATTCCTTTTTCATCTCATTTGGTGAATTGGGTCCAGTTATCTTACTCCAGTTTTTCTTTAGAATAAGGATCAGTTCTCAAATGTAACTTCTCTCTTGTTCTTGTACCAGCTTGGAAGGACCATTTAACACTTCATAAATACTTATAAATATTTTAACTAGAGACTCTTCTTTATCAGAATGAAGTAGCTTGGAATAGTTTCATAAAAGAATGGTTGCGTGAAAAATTTTGTCACAATATAGCTTAGACGCTGGGATCTGCTGCTTGTTTATTCCTTGCCAAAACAGCTACCTTTGTGTCACTATATCTTTTAAGTTTAAAGTTAAATGTCTGCTTCAAATACAAGGGTACTTCCAAAAGTTCATGGGGAGATTCATATTCTCCTTTAATTCTGTTTTTCCACGAACTTTTTTTTTTTTTTTTTTTGTGACCAGTAAGGGGATCGTAACCCTTGGCTTGGTGTCGCCCACACCACGCTCAGCCAGTGAGCGCACTGGCCGTCCCTACATAGGAGCCGAACCCGCGGCCTCTGCGTTCCCAGCGCTGCCCTCTCCCGAGTGAGCCACAGGGTCGGCCTCTTTCCATGAACTTTCTGAAGCACCCTCAGCCTTCCCTAACTAGAAGTCTCATATGTAATGTTTGAATGATGTTAAAGCTAATGATGGAGGCCAAGTAATTATTACATTAAGCACGGGCTTCGGGTTCTGAAAGACTTGGATTCCTGTGCTGAGCTCTGTCACTTTTTGCTGTGTGATATCGAGCAAGTTATTTAACCTCTCCGAGCGTCTATTTTCTTATCAACAGGATTAATGATATTTACCTTATATTGTTTGAATGATTAAATGAGATCATAAAAAGCAGGTAGAGTGCCTGGTACAATAGCAGCTCTCCATGAATCACATTAATGGTTTTTATTTTAGTTATGCATCCATTCTACTGTCAGCTGTTTCTCGAATCTGCTTTCTAGTGAAATAGAATTTAGGTCCCCACCTGTGCCTGTTTTTTTTATTGTTGTTACTCTTGGCAATACTTTATAATTTAGAAATGTTGAACAATTGAGAATACCACAGGCTTTTAATGAAGAGTAATTTACATTGTTCCATATTTATAAGTTCATAAAAAGTTAGATTTTAAATAATATTTAAAAACTAACTTTAGACAGTGTTATAACACCAACGGTAAGGGTTTGGATCCCTGTACCAGCCATCCACCAAAAAAAAGAAAAAGAAAAAAAACCAACTTGAGAAAGTTTAGAGGAAAATATTATTAATAACTAAATCTCATTACATTTCCAAATAATAATAAATAAAAGTTTGATTTGGGGGGGAAATCTATATGAAAACATAGTGTTAATGATTATATTAATTACCAAATGCAACAGAAGAACCTAATGCATTACAATAAATTATACAGATATATGACTCAGAAACAAAACAATCCATCATATATTTTCTATCCAAGTGAATGAAAATACATTAAAAAGAAATATATTGCCCAGCATCATCGAATTTTGGAGCTAAACATGTTTGTGGATTCCTAGTCCAGAGCTCTTTTTATTTGCTGCTTCACTTAGCATGTTTTAAAATGATTTTGAAAATTGTATAGTGAAAGAAGCACCTTTCAAATTAAAAGTTTTTTTTACAGTTAGATATTCATAGTCCTATTCAATTATGATCAATTTTCATGTAAATTATACACACACATAGATTCTAATATTGTCTTCTAGAATATTTGTTTTTTAATTAATTTAACAGGTAAATAAAATTACTCTCCTGTGTACAGTGGTGAAAGTAGACATAACCACTGGTAGAGTCTAAGATTTTAACTTCCCTAAAACAAACAGACTTTTCAATTTGTTTCTCTGTGACAGAATTTCAGGGAAAGGTGTGTACTCAGAAACATTTTTAATGCTTTTATCTCACTCTTTGATGATGGGAAAGGGTGACTATTGGATTTTCTTTTTAATATTTCCTGTATTTCTGTAGAACCTAATGAAAAGAGTGGTAAAATGTTTACCTAACCATAGCTATTAATGTATATTTGCAGTAAAAGGAAATAAGTAAAGGATTGAAAAATGTGATCATTTATTTTAATTAGGTAAGGCCATACTATAACAGTGAAGTAAAGTTAATTCTCAAAGGGCTATTTCAAATGAAGACCAGTTTATGAAAGATGGGCTTCAGAAATCTAAATGACTTGTCATTACTTACCGCTTCATATCAATTAATCCCTCAGTTGGGGGGTGGGGAGAAGTGGCTGGGAAGGTTCATTCCGTTTTAATTCTGATTGTTTTTCCTCAAGGGCCTCTTGTGTGTAGCCTATGTCATCCAAACAGGGGCCAGAATATCATTTTTGAAAATTAGAGGATGTGAATTTTTTTTAAGTCTTGATAATCGGGAATTGCCATAATGGAAAAGAGACTAGTGAACACATCTGTACAAATGGAACCATTCCATTATTAATGGAAGATTTATTACTGAAGAAATCACTACAGAACAGTGTGTTGGAGATTGTGTTTTCATTTTAATATGAGAGCCAAGTCTTGCATTAGGACATTGTTGAAGCTTGTACAGAAAGTAAACGGCACCCACGGGACTGTAGCATTCTGTTAGATTGAAGGGCCTTTAATAATCCAATACTCTAATAGCAGTTAAGATAGAGTATGTGTAAGAGCTAATCTTGTCTTCTGCTTTTATAATAACTTATGTATGGTAACCAAAAGTAGTTATGATGTGCTGGCAGCATTGTTCTTAGTAGATGACTTTTTAAATTAAAAACTAAGTTCACTGACTGACTTTTCAGAGTTTATTTAATGAAAGATAATAAAATAGGATACCTGTTTACAGCAGGTTTAACAGCCACATATTGCTCTTAGGAGATTATATATCCCTACGCAGATGGACATTCAAGTAATGGTAGAAATGTAAATACAAGCCTATTGTGTTATAGCAATTTGGAATGCTTATAAAAATGAGCTTATTTTATGGGTGTTTACTAATGTTTTAATCGTTATTTCAGTGATTTGTTAAGTATCAGTTATATTTGACATGTTTCTTAGGTTTCATTGTCCATCTTTTGATATAAGGCACTTTAAAAATATATAAAATGTGATGAAATTAGTCTGTAGCATTTAGCAGTTGGATATTTACAGGGGCCTAAAAATATTTTTTTAATATATTTTTCCTGAAAAACCATCTCATATTAAATTTTGAAAGCCTCTGTTTGTCTTCAAAATCTGCTCCCACCATCTCTTTCCCCACTCCTCCTACCGTTGCCTCATTTATATATTTTTTATTCAGGATATGAGACCAGAATTTTAGCTTGGTACTGCTTATATCAAAAATATGTAAAATTTTAGAACTGTGTATCCAAAGCAGTAGACATATTTTACTGTATTTTTATGTCATTGAAAAATCTCAAGACAGGCATGTTTTTTAATACTGCACACTAGATGGCAGTTTTGTCATGTTCTTCCAACTTCAAGTACAACTAGTGTGAGTGGAACAGGAAAGGCCATCAATGTTTAGTCTGCGCTCAGAGGGTCTCTGCATGACCAATGCAGACCCCATGGACTTCCTGGAACATATGTTAGCAATTTAGCTGCAGACATTTATTTCTTTGTTTTACTGCTTGGCTCTTTGAGAAAGTGTTGGTGCTGGGTTATGGGTTGTCTGGATCATGTCAGAGGCCATGGGGATCAAGTTCATGTGACAGGCCAGACTAAGGAAAGATGAAGTTGGAGGAGGTGAGGAAACTGACCCTTACTTTCAACAGCAACAAGTCACTGCCTGTCTGTGGACTGGGGCCAAATGCCTGGGCGTTTGAGTTTTACTCCAGCTGAACAAACAAAACACTTTGCCCATTTGACTTTTTCATATTTCATCAATAGTAGTTCACTCAAAGATTTTTCTGTTTTTCAAGAATTTGCTTATCCTTCATCTTTCTCTCTTAATGCTTACTCCTATAGCCCTGTCCAGACGAAGTGACGTTGAAATCCTTGGCTACTGCATGCTGCGGTGGTTGTGTGGGAAACTTCCCTGGGAACAGAACCTGAAGGACCCTGTGGCTGTCCAGACTGCTAAAACAAAGTACAAAATTTCAAGTATTCTGTCATTGACTACAGCAGGTCTGAAGGGATATATTAAAGGGAGCTAATATGGCAGAGAAGGTTGCTATTCACCCAGTATGACAACCAAAGCAGTTTTCTTTAATTTGAAAAAAATTTTTTAAAAACCAAACAACTAACAGACATAAAATGCATTAAGATAACACCTCTAAAATCACATGTACTTGAATTACAATGCGAAATATAAAGTGAAATGTCTGTTCCTTTACATGGTATTTTCCAAAGTTTAGATTCTAGATGGTGGGATTTTCATGGAAGAGTGTTTTTAAATTAGCATTGTACGAGTATATGAAGGTAGTCTGACCTTGGTGTGATTGATATTAACTGTGCAGAGCAACAATGTGAAATGGGACAGATAGTACTTATATTTTTCAGGTGAGAGCAACATAACTCTTATTTTTGTCTTTGAGGAAGTATGTTTTGTTTCTTAAGAAACAAGCCAATTTATTATATGAGCTGTTTATATGAAATAATCTTGCAGCCACATAAACATTTTTAATATTCCACATTCAATTTTTATCACCTAGATTCTGTTAGCATAAGAATTACGTCAGAGTAAGAACTGAATGTGTTACTGTTTCACAGTTCTCTCACTGATCAGGCCTAGGAAAAAGTCAATTACATGTAGCACAGAATAGCCAGTTTTCTGTTATGGACCAAGATATGCTCAACAGTGGCTATCCACAGATACAATGTCACAGCTGAAAAAGGCAGCTGAGTTTTAAGTAGGACACGTCACAACAGAAGTGTACAAAAATGGGAGGTGGAGGAGTGACTGATCCATAGACATCAGTCTTCAAATTTAGTGTGGCATCAGTTCCATCAGTTCTTAATAGAAAGGCTACCTTGCTGAATCAGAATAATTCCGATTACATTTGTAAATACTGACATATTATGTGAAATATTTCTCCACTTAAATCTTGATTATCCTAGTTCCTTACCCAAAACTAACACATTTATATGTTCATATTAGATTAATATTAGATTTCAATATTAGTCAGTATTAGAATGATCTAATCAGCTATTTACTGCAGTGATTGATATGTCCATATTTACCTTCAGGTTACTGACATTTTTCATGGGATGGGTCAAGTCAAAGCACAGTAATAGACATATAAGCAGTTTTGGTATCCAATTTTCTAACTCAGTTTGCCTAATTTGAATAATGTACTTTATTTAAAAGGCTAGAGTTTTAATTCTAATGATTATCTGTATGTTTTTCTTTTAATAAGACTTACTAAAACGGTTTGTTTTAGTCTTGTATTATATGCACGTATAGATGCATTTGTTGTAGGTAACTATAATGAACATATCTACATATGTATATTCATATAATAATAGGGCATCATATTAAATAATAAAATATAATGCTAATAAACATAACCTCCATTTACATTTTGGGGACTCTTACTACATAGGTTAATATCTTCATTTTGATTTAATAATGTAAACCTATAGACTAGTAAAGCTAATATATTATGAAGTTAAAATTTAGATAAACTGTAGACATATTCAGACTTCATATAGTGTATAATACATAATCATAATTTATTCAACTTGCTGAGAAGGTATAACACATAAGGGCATGACTGCATATTCTTCCATAACAATTTATCTCCCTTATGCCCTTTATTTTCCTGACATAGGGTTATAGTAGATCAGTGCACTTATTGTTGCTGTTCTGCCTGTGTATGAGTTTGTGAATCACTCACTGATGTCAGTCATTTTAGTTGAATGTTTGTATGTTTGTGGCTAAAGCAACTTAAGAGAATTGTACTTTTTCAGTCTAAAACACTAGAAAGTATTTACAATGGTTTTTTGGGGTTTTTTTGGTATTTCTTGTTAACCTATTTAGTCATAGGATAACATAAAACACTGGTCAAAGGAGAACAATATACCTAAATGTTTGAATAGTTTACACCTCTCCAATGGTAAATACCTGAGGAAAAATATCCTTAAAATCCAGATACAATTTTTTAAAGAAAAAAACGACAAATATCCCTACTTCTGCATTTCTACATGTGCAAACTTTGAGTTAAGTCATTTATACTATAATTCTACATTGTTTAGTTTCTAGGCAGTTGACGTAAATTTGGTCAATGGGAATTGACCCCCACTTCTACCTACCTTCCCATTCATTACAAGTGGGTGGGGAAAAAAAAAATGATTGAAAGTCACAATTTTGGTAACCTTCTGACACAGAATTAGAGTTTTGTTTTCTAATCAAAACAATATGAATCAAAGGATTGAAAACAAATTCATTGTGTTACTCTATTTTGTTTTAGCCTCTTGGATGAGCTCCCTGAGTCAGTGCTTAAATGGGCTCCTTCTGGAAACAGTTGCTGTGAGTCAAATGATAACTTCTACCTTCTCTTTTTTGTAGCTTTTGCTTAACCTGCCCACTCCTGTTCCCATCAGGGTGGGAGGAAACTCTTCAGGGTTACAGATAGGTTGCTAAAGAAGAAAATGTTTAGATCATCTTTGACATTACAACACAAGAACCCTATAAGAAGATATTTAGCTGAAGTTCTAGGCTTTGCTGATAGCATTTTTTAAAGATACATATTTAGAGACTCATGCATAGATTTAACAGTCAACTGCATCTTATATTTCTAGAGTTGAAACTTCCTATTTTTATTCCTCTGTATATTGATGAAAGAAGATAAAGTTGACCTAAGGAAGGACTACTTTCAGGCAATAATTTAAAAAGCCACATTATTAAATACTTGAATGCTGTTTACACGTGAGTTACACTGTTACTGAACAGCCAGCAAACATTTTTTCATCTTGGGATTTGGAGATATATTTCATAAATAGTTGTCTCTTTCAAGTTAGTACAGACTTTTTTCGAATTCTTTAACTGACAATATTATCAATATAAAATAGTAAGTCAATTCAGATTACCCAAGTTCCTGTCATTTGTATATGCATGCATGACATATTATTCAGCACTAATTTAACAATTGAGTTAAATATAAGATTATCTTATATATCTTATATATCTTATATCAAGAGCCAGCTCCTGCTGTCACGTTTGCTTTTTCTCAGAGTAAATCTTGTTCTCTATTTAAACACTGGGCAATCTCAGAGTTAGCTTTTAGCTGACTTTTGAAAGTGGATGTGTACACTGACCCTCTAACTAAGGTCAAATAGCATCAGTTTCCATCTGAAGAGCTGAATAGTAGGGTTGTGATTGTAAACTTACATTCACAGCCCTTTAACTAGAAGTGAAAATTTTCATTTGCATGGGAAACAAAAAAGGAACTAACCAGATCTACTTCCCACCTCCATTTCTTGAGTACCATAAGTCTGTCCCCACGTGAGTCTTCTGCTTTCCCCTTTCTGTAGTACTTTTCTTCTGATGGAGGAGCTCAAACAGAAGAGATTCTTATTTGGGGAGATAGGTTGGAAGATGAAAGTTTTGTTTTTATAACTGCATTAAATAACTTGGTCAAAATGACAGTATTCCTTTTGACATTTTTATCAAATCATATGGTTTATGTTTTGCTCAGTGAGACAGAAAGAGAGATGGGGAGATGTGATTTCTTTTTTTAATTCTATGTCTTCCTTACCTTTCTTGTCCCTCCTGCAGAAAAGGTAACTGTTCAGTTTAGGATTAGAAAAGAAAGCCCAGATGCGCTGCATTGTACAAGATAAATGCTCATGGGGCAGTGTATATTCTGTGATATTTCTATTGTTAGATATGTTTTTGTTTTGTTTTGTTTTTTGACCTGTAAGGGGATCGCAACCCTTGGCACGGTGTTGTCAGCACCACACTCAGCCAGTGAGCACACTGGCCATCCCTACATAGGATCCGAACCTGCAGCCTCAATGCTATGGGCGCCACACTCTCCCGAGTGAGCCACGGGGTCGTCCCTGTTAGATATAAGTTAAGAAGATATGAGTCATACAAGAAATCTAGATGGGAGACACACATGATTCCTCTTAGTACACACCATTTGAGTCTATACTATTGTTTATAAAATGCAGATTTCTATTTCTAAAGCACAAAGTGCTGAAACTTTAATATTAGGTGAAAATCTTGTAAGTTAGGAAATTGTGCTTAGGAGAAGCACAGTTATGAAAGTTAAAGGATCTGATTTACAAGTTTTTGTACT
The DNA here is from genome assembly GCF_027409185.1 of Cynocephalus volans. NCBI lineage: Eukaryota > Metazoa > Chordata > Mammalia > Dermoptera > Cynocephalidae > Cynocephalus > Cynocephalus volans. The sequence goes on from NC_084473.1 coordinate 54,846,461, forward strand.
AGGACATTTTATAAATAAAACAGCCAGGAAGTTTGTAGCATTCATGTACGACTCAGTGTAATGACAGTAGTTTCAAAAGTTTCTATCTCTTGAAATGATAGTAATGATACTTAATATTTCACTAGCTTAAAAAGCAGATAATTCAAGAATATCATAATTTCATACTACTCAAAGCATTTTGTTTTATAGCCCTGGAAATATGCTAGTAAATTAAAAAATGTACTTAATATAATAAATCCAGATCTTGAGAGGCTAACATTTTAACCAGTACTACATCACAATAGTGTAAGCTTCAGGTTTGTAATAATAAATTTACAATGGAGATGGCTCTTTTCGTTTTTTTCCTCTCCTACCTCATTTTTCCAAACCTCAGTCCCATGAAGGCTTTGCAGCACAGCTGCTATCAGTTGGTAAAGTGCCAGGAGGTTTCCATTGTCTTGTAACAGTGATTTGTTCCTAACCTATTCAGCTCTCTTCTCCATTGGAGATATTCTGGTTAATGGAATTGCAATATATACTAAACTTTGCTTACGAACCTTCAAAGGACCATAAAACAACAGAATTTTTGTATTAAAATGGTAGCAAATGTATTGTAATCTCTTTTCCTTTTTGATCATCTGGTCAGGAATTGGATGCCCCAATAAGGGGCCCAGAAAATACCAGTTATAAATGTGGTGATAAAGCAGCAGCACTTGCTAGTTAACAGAGATCTAGTTGGCTGAATGCTAGAAACAGAATTTGATATATCTCATAAATTAGAGGGGAAAAAAGTAGGTTCATAAATTGGTATCCCCGGTGGGGGAAAAAAAAGGCTAAGAGATCTCATTTTAATCACATTAGCTTCATGTTGCTAGAAAACAGCTCTATTCTAGATGGTGTAAAATGGTCACTCTGACTTTAACAGGGAGAAAGGGATGATGGCTATTCCCTTTGGAATTTTTCCCTGTAGAGAGTATAAAACCCAGTGCCTCTGCAGTTCTCCATTTGAATGGAGGTGGGCCTGGACGGGAAGTGAAGGATTACTAGGAAGCCACTCCTGTCAACCCATGAAGCTTCCCAGATTTTCCCACCATAGGATATAAAGAACTGAGAGAGAGTAAGAAGTACTTGTGTCTGGGTCAGTAATATGTTTTTGAAGGGGAAAGGTATGCCTAAACATCTCTGTGAACAGGTGAAAACGTGGCATTTTTAAGTAATGTACGATATTATCACTACTTTTATCCCAATTTTAGATTGAACCTTCACTTGAAACAAAAATGCAAACTATAAACATTTTAAGGCAGCTATATTCATAACTTTTGGTTACTAATTCTATTTGTATTTAAAAGTTGAGGGCTGGCCAGTTAGAGCCCAGCCTTGTAAAACCAAGGTCAAGGTTTGGATGCCTGTACTGGCCAGCTGCCAAAAAAGGGGAAAGAAAAGTTGGTAGTTTGTAACATTTTTTGGGAGGGGGAGGTTTACTATGTAGTTCTAGTGAAACATTATTTTATGTTAGAGAAAAAAATAAAAGGTAGCAAGTCCTCTTTTTACTGCTCTAAAGTCAAGAAGACTGCTGTGAATACACCAGGCTAGCTAGGTATGGAGGGCTTGAGGGAGGTTTCGTGCATTCCAAAATCAATCACAGCTAAGACATGAAATTTAAGGTCATTTCTAAATATACTGTTACAATCCCAAAGTCAAAGCCTTAATTAAAATGTGCAATGATTTTTTTTCCTTTGAAGTGAGGAGGTTTATAATAAGTAACACTTGTTTTTAACTGAATTTTTAAAAATTCAACATAAAAAAGGTATGAGGCATGTCTGATCTATTATTGTTATTTATGTAGTCCTTAGTAGTAGCTGCATCTCATAAATCAAGATTAATAACTATAATTATTAAAATTTACTTCCTCCCATAAGTGAATTGTATACATATCAGCAAAGATATGTAAAAAATTATGTTTGTCCCATCTTGTCAAACCTGTAGGTCACTGTATTTCAGTCATTTTTGAAAATCACTTAAAAAGTGCTTTTTGTTGAATTGCTCATTTTTAGCTTCTTCAGGATGTGTGTGTGTGCACACTCATGCATGTATGTGTGTGTAAGAGACAGAATAGAAGATTTTGAGATTAGAGTCTTGACAGTTTTTGCCAATTATGAATGACATGTAAAAAACTTAATACTTCACAGGTGAAATAGCCCAATTTTTGGAACATGTTCATAGTTTAGCCTATGATGAAAAGCCAAACTATAAAATGCTCAAGAAAATTCTGAACCCAAGTGGAATACCCTTAGGACCACTGGAATTCTCTAGTAAAGGACAGAGTGTAAATGTGTATACTGCAATCAGTCAAAAAGTAAGTAATGTAAATCCTGGGATCCTGTGATTACCTTATGTGAAACTTTCTGTCAAATGAAGTTGTTTTAAGTCTTAAAATGAGTCTGACAACTCAGTTTCTTATTATGTTTAATTCCTGTTTCCCCTAACTCAGCACCAAGAAAGTTTGTTGAAAGTTCTTTTGACCTATTACTTCTTAGAGAAATTCTGTGGACTACTGTGTACTATTAAAAAAAAAAAAAAAAGCAGTCACTGGTATCATGGAGATATAACTAAGGTAAGGATAAAGGCTAATCTGACTTTATTTGTGAGAGCCTTTATCTGCTTCTTTTCTTCAGGTTTTCTTTGGTTATTGCCCTCTGTTTTTGCCTACCAGTTTGGCCATAATTTGGTGGTGATAATATTCTTAGATTTAACCAGATTATTTGTATGTGCTGCTATTTCAGTCAACAGAAACAATCCTTTAAAAAAAGCTATCTTTTTAAAGTTACACCTCCTCCTTTACTCTGCCATCTTACAACATACTCCCTCACACCAGCTTTTAAAAAAAAAAAAATTATAACTTAATACAAAAGAATTAGGACTTCAAACATTTTTAATAGGGTGGTGGAAACCTGCGGCTGCTGTTAGCAACATTACTGGACAGGCAACTAAATGTCCATTTCTTCCTTGACTCTATCCATATGTCAAAAAAAAAAAAAAAAAGCATGGAGGGCATTTTTTTCCTGATGGGTGTACAGTAAGGTAGGGTCAGGATGCCATTCATTTTTAATATTTCTTATGAACTTTGGATCATCACAAGTGTTCATGAGCCAAGAATTCAGGATGCAAACTAATGTGACTGATAGGCTGCTACATGAATGGTGAGTCAAGTATCAGTGCACAGATGGTTCTGATTTGCTGAATTTTGTAGCTGCTGCAACTGAAGACATAAAATATCCTTCTAGTCATAAATTAGCTCTTTGGAAGCAAAACCTTGGCACCAGAGCTTTACAACCTTCAATTAGTAGGAAAAGAAGTATTTGAATGACTGTGGTATTGACATCTGTAGGCCTGCATAGTAATCATTCCTAATAGAAGAGAATATCTGTTTGAGGAGGTTTTGCATGGCTAATTAACTATCAGTGAGAATATGTAATTTTTTCATGATCTCCTGATTGTCACCTTTCTCTCATGATACAATTACATTTTATTGTAGCAAGTGCCTCACAAACCAATTGTCAGCACTATTTACTTATTGCAGAAGGCAGAACAAAAGTTCATGTTTAATAAAAAGCCACTGGATTTTGATCTTGGTAATTACTGAGACTTATTTTAAGTTTTATTGACTTTTGTGTTTTTATCACTTTTGCTCCAAAACAAAGAACGATTTCCTTGACATAGTATTTCCCTTGCAATAATGGTCACCACTTAATGTACACTAATTTAAGTAGATTTTTTTGTAGTTTTTCAGTTTCATAAACTTAATTGAAATATAAAAGAAGCCATTTTAAAAACTGACAGCTATATACTCTGATATAAAATTCTAATTATTACCTACCAGAATTCTCAGTTTCATCAAATTCAAAGGGCGTCTGTTGTGAAACCATTTTTTAAGAATAGAACATAAAGCATTTTTTCCAATGAGCCTCCATCAAAAATATTTTGTTCCTTCCTTTAGAGTACTCTGATTATGAGTTTAAAAAAAACATATAATATGCATTTTTAAGACCTTAGTTCATTTCTGTTAATGTGGTCAGCCTGGATGTATAAGCAGTAAGATGATTTGGGGATATATTTCACAGCAGATCAATATTAATTTATTAATGACTTTATTTTACATAAATGTTAATTTGGTAGTATTAACAAAATATGTTTTGGGTTAGGTATTAGAAAGTAACACATTACCATAAGAATCTCAGCAAACTTACAACATCTTTTTACAAAAGAAAAATGAGATATTTTTCTAATACTTGATTTTACTAGGCATCCTAAACTGTTCCCTGTAAACTGAGCTTTCCTCTTGAAGTCCTCAAATACTATTACTACAGTTGAATTGGAAATGAATTTTTGTCAAGACAGTAGAGATATGGATCATTTTTCTTGAAAAGTAAACTTTTGGGCTATTGCCTCAATTAAAATGATGGTATGTATAGTTGAAGTCACTGGCTAATAGTTCTGGTGCCTCCTGAGGTAGTATTGTCAATCAAATTAGAAGACTTCTTCATCAGGGCCACCACAGTCTATTTATGCCACCACTGGGATTTAATGTCCAAAATTCACTGAAGGAAACCATATTTCAGTAAGAATGCTTACTGAAGTGAGCTAAAGATCTAGAATTCCCAGGTGAGAATGTTAAAGCCAAGTTGGAAAATAGCATTATTAAAGGCCCCAATTCAAACCGTTGAATAAGCTGCTTCTTCAAGAGTCAGTGGATCCTTTTATCAGTTTATCAGTGTCTCCCTCCTTAGTATGGTGCCTGAATCCATATTGTAATAGAGTAGACACTTGGGCATAATGAGCCACTTACTCTTCCTAAATGCTTTTCCTAGGCAGAGGAGTAGCTGTATGTCAGAGCTAAAATGTCCAAGCCATTCTACATTTTAGACAATAGAAGTTTGTTCTTTTATTCCCCCTAAATCTGAGGTCCCCACAGCAAATCCAGGGGTGATATAGTATTACAGGTAGCAGTAATATTCATATAACAGGTTACAAAATTCTTTCCTGAGCTTTCATTCTCAAATAACTCTCTGAACTTGTCTTCCTATTTATTTTCTGTATATAAGGCAAGTAGAATACAGATTCTGAATTACAAACACATTTTCAGTTTATTGATTTTTAGGAGTCCAAAAGTATTCCTGATTTTATAGAACAGTGTGAAGTTCCAATGGAAAATTAAATAAAAACTACTCATTTGAATAGCTACTTTCTTGAAAATGACACATTTGGATAGTATCCTTCTATTTGATAATATGGGATGCCTGGAGTGTTGCCTATATTTACTTTTATATCTTTGATAACAAGAAAGTTTCACTCTGTTCACAATTAAGAATTAAACATTATCATCCCACTTCACTCTTACCATTTTAAGAGTTCTCCTAGAAATAGAAATTTTTTATAAACTGGGTATCATTTTATAAGCTGAAAGTGCCCATGGCTGTGCAGTCTATCCAACTGACAGCAGATCCAGGAAGTATCAGCCAGACTTTCTGAGGCCTCTCAGAGGACAGAATATATTATCCCAGATATAAACAATACATGAGAGGCTCCCAGGGCAAAAACTTATACCTAAAGTGCCTACCAATTAGGAGGCACCCTCAATAATATCTCAGCTAAAAGTAGAACTACCACACAATCCAGCAATCCCACTTCTTGTTATATATCCAGAGGAAATGAAATCAGTATGTTGAAGAGATACCGTGCAGGCACCCCATGTTCATTGCAGTATTACTCACAATAGTCAAGATATGGAAACAAACTAAATATTCATCATCAAATGAATGGAAAAAATGTGGTGTATATATATATATACAATGGAATATTATTCAGCCATAAAGAGTGAAAACTCTTGCCATTTGCGACAACATGGATGAACCTGGAGGACGTTATGCTAGATGAAATAAGCCAGACACAGAAAGACAAATACTATATGATCTCACCTATGTGAGAAATCTAGAAATGTCAAACTCATAGAAAGTAGAGAGTAGAATGGTGGTTTCAAGGGCCTAGGGGTTGGGATAACTGGAAAGATGCTCAAAGGGTATAAACTTTCAGTTATAAGATGAGTAAGTTATGGGGATCTAATGTACAGCACGGTGACTGTAGTTAATAATATTGTATTATACACTTGAAATCTACTCAGAGAGTAGATCTTAAGTCTTCTCACAAAAAAAATGGTGACAATGTGAGGTGATGGTGGTAATCATTTTATAGTGTATACGTATGTCAAAATATCACATTGTACACCTTAAATATATATAATTTATTATATCTCAGTAAAACTTGGGGTTGGGGACCTCAACTAATCCTTCATAACATAGAATACATTTTTACAGTAATTGGTCAGTGCTTTAATAGGAAGAAACAGTGTGCAGCAACCTTGGGAGACCCTTTGTTTCACGCTAGTGCTTTGATGTACATTTATCACCAAGATGACGTCAGGGGAAGAGTGGTCCATTACACATCCATTTTCCCAGCAGTTTGAGAGGACTGAGTGGTGGAAATAAAGAATTCCTGAGTGATTAGGAAACATTTTCAATTTGCAGGTTACTGAAGGGAGCGGCTTTGCTCTCCTTTGATAAGCTGAGATCTGGGAGGATGGGGTAATAAAAATTGGTGTTGTTACAACTTAGACCGAGCCACAGAACACCAGCATATTTTAAAGGGAATCAGTGAACACACTTGGCAACAGAAGCTAAAAACTGAGAGATTACAAATGAAGGCTCTGCTTGCCCAGCCAATGTAATTCATTCTGTTTTGGCACTGGCTACTCCATTATTTCCCTTGTGCTGTTCCTATCTTGTGCTCCCTATTTAACCCATGAAAAAAGGTGATGGCACTTTCAGCTGCTGTAAACATGAAGCTGCTGAATACTTCACGTAAGGACCTTCACTGTAGCTTTCAATCTTTCAGCTATATTGTGGGATCTGCCTTCTATTTCCATGTTTACTTCAAGGTTATTGAGAATCAGTCATCCCCCAGATATCACCATGGTGTGAAAAAGAAAGCTTAGAGACAGCAAGTGTGTTGTAGAACTTAACCTTTGGTACTGGTACACGGTATTAGATGACATGAACTGTTATTCATCTTGCTCAAAAGTTAAACTACCTGCACAAAACGTAAGCAACATCATAAGCTCCTTTTATACTTTCACATTAATTAGACTCACTTCAGTGATAGAAAACTAAGATTTTAATTAATAAGAATTTAAACTACAAAGATGTACTGGATCCACTCCCAGCAAAGGTTAATAAATGAATTCATGTTTAGTTTTAAAATGTGACAATTTTCTGTAAAAATGCCGTTTTCAGTAAGTATGGTATCTATAGAGATAATTTCTAAAGAGGGCATAACAGTGACACTAATTTTAATTGGTCTTTTCCTATTGATGAGAAAGTGAATCTTGCCAACTTCTATATTTTCTCTGTAACGTCCATTTGTTGCTTTCCTCTTCTCCCTTTTTTAAAGCTTGGCAAGTTTAGAATTTTCAAGAATCAGGATGTGCATGCATTTTTTTTAAGATGCATCAAAAGTTTTCGTTATATATTATCACTTACTCTATACCAACAGACTGATTCACAAAAGGCTGCAACAAAGCAAGTCAATCAGATGCAAAATAGCTTAATAGAAAAAAAAGTCCATGGTGTGAGAAGTGCTGAATCCTGTGCAACATGGAGAAAAGTGCAAAAAGAAGAGAAGCTGATTGGATCAATGAACTATGAAGCAGCTCAGGTGAGAGGGGTTGTTGTTGTTTTTGTTGTTGTTTTGTTTTTTTCCCCTTAATGTTACATTAGAATATGCCCTTTGGGAATAAAGACATTTTATTTTCTTCTGAGGACCAAGGTTGTATGGTTTTCTTAAACGGGAAGGTACAGTAAATATCCTGTCCAGCTGATAAAATCAAAGCAGCTGATACCAGTTATCATAGAAACAGAATAGCAGTGAGCATGTTTACATACAGATCTAATTTCTTTCTTTACCCTAAGAATGTAGTGAAGTGTACTTAAATTTCTTGTGCCATCTATGATCCGTTAGGGACTCCTAACATATTCAGTACTTTTACATTGGTTCCTCGGGTCTAAACCTTATAATCAAATGTAAGTGAAGTGTTTCCCTATCAATATGGTTGTATTTTTAAGTGATGTATTTTTTACATCATGCAATCATTTGGGTGGATAGTGACTCACCTTTAGCAGATGACTCATTCAAGCAACAGCAAAAATGTTTCCTAATCTAACCTTTTTTGACGAGAAGTAGAAGCATACAATGTGTTTATCTCTGCAGTGAAAAAATATTTAATTTGTTCAAAATGGCCAACATTTTATATGATTTATAATATACCATCATTTCCCCCAAATGATTTGAAGTAGTTTACAATATGAGACAGGATAATTTAATACCTCCACCTTCTATACCCTCTCCACAAGAAAAATTGGTATATCGGGCAGCTGGAATATTAATCACTAAACTGAGCACTGAATTTGGCTCTCAACTTCTTGGCAGCCAAGGCAAAAATTAGAAGCACATAGTAGTTATGCATTCCTCATCCAACCAGCAAGCATACAAGTTTCTCTAGAGAGAGAAATGCTTTTTTTAGTTCTAATAGAAATCCTTTACATTTATTCTGGTATCAAATAGTAGCATTGTGTGTTGCTTTATTTGAAATTTATATACAGAAATCTACTTGAAATGGGCATACTTTATAGTTTCCCATTTGTAAAATTAAAGACAAATATTGTCTGGTGACAAAATTTAGTGATTGTAAATCTTTCTAGTGAGAGATTCTTTCTCAACCTTTACTGTGTAACAGAAATACCTGGTGTATGGGGTTAGGGAGGGAGTATAAAAATAGTGATGCCAGGTTTCAAGCAAAGAAATGGATTCATTTTGGCTGGGGTGGCAATGGGATAAATGTGTGTAGATTTCAGTCACTCCAGAAAGTTCCTTTTTCTGTTTCCCAGTCTTCTTCCACCAGAGGCAAAAACTTTTCTGACATTCTGAATCTCATCACTAGATTAGTTTACCTTTTCGAGAATTTCACATACTTGCAGTCATAGAGTATGCAACCTTTTGTGTTTGGCTTCTTCTACTCAGCATGTTTTTTGAGATTTATCTCAATTCATGCATGTATCGGTTCTTTTTCATTGCTGAGTAGTACTCCATTTTATAACTGCACCATAATTCACATGTCCATTTTTCTATTAATGGATACCTGGACTAATCCTGGTTTCTGGCCACCATGAATATAGTTGCTATGAACATTCTGGCACAAGTCTTTCTGTGGACATATTTCATTTCTCCTAAGACTTGGAATTGCTAGGTGATAGGGCAAATGTATGTTCAGTTTTATTAAAAGCTAATAATTCTTGAAAGTGAACCATTTTATACTCCCACTAGTCATGTACGAGAGTTCTGGCCATTCCACTTCTTCCCCAACATTTGGTTTAGTCAGTCTTTTTAATTTTAGCCATTCGAACGTATGTACTAGTATCTCATGATGGTTCCAGTTATCATTTACCCAATGACTAATAACTTTGAGCACTTTTTAATGTATTTACTGGCCATTCATATATATTCTCTTGTGAAATGTCTGACTTATTTTTATTTGTCAAGTATTCTGACCCATTTTTATTTAGATATTTGTCTTTTTAATATTGAGCTGTAGGAGTCCTTTATATTTTTATATACAAGTCCTCTGTCAGATATCTGTATTGTAGATATCCTCCCCGAGTGTGTGGCCATCTAGTCAGTTACTTAATAGTGTCTTCAATGAGCAGAAGCTTTTTCTATTATTTGTTATTTTTACTTGAAGTTCAGTTTATCAATTTTTTTTTCTTTAATACTTTTTTCTCTGTAAAGAAACCTAAGAAATCTTTGCTTATCTCAAAGTCACAAAGTTATTTTGCTATATATTTTTTTAGAAGGCATATAGTTTTAGCTTTTATTGTTGGGTCTATGAGCCATCTCAAATCACTTCTCATATATAGTGTGAGGTAGGGGTTGACATTCATTCTTTTCCATATAGCTAGCCAGTTGTGACAACATCGTTTGTTGAAAAGATTTTTCCTTTCCTAATTGAATTTCTTTGGAGCCTTTTTCAAAAGTTGGCTAACCGTATAAATGTGGGCTATTTCTGGACTCTCCATTTTCTTCCATTCTGTTTGTCCTTACATCACACTACGTCAGTTACTGAAGCTTTACAGCAAGTTTTGAAATTAAGACTATAAGTCCCTCAGTCCTTTTCTTTCAAAAAGGCCTTAGCATTTTAGGTTCTGGTTCCCTCGATAAAATTTAGGAACCAGCTTGTAAATTTACACACACACACACACACACACACACACACACACACACACACACACACACACACACTCTCTCTCTCTCTCTCTCTCTCACACACGCGCGCGCATGATGGGATTTTGATTGAGAGTACGTTAAGTCTAAAGGTCAGTTAGGGATAACTGGCATCCCAACAATGGTGAGTCTTCCAATACATGAACGTGGTACTTTTCTCCATTGATGTAGGTCGTCTTCAATTTCTCTCAACAATGTTTTGCAGGTTTCAGTGTAGAGGACTTATATATCTTCCATGAAAATTATCTCTAAATATTTTGCTTTTTGATCCTATTATAATTTTTTTAAATTTCATATTCCAGTTATTTTTTGCTGGTATATAGAAATATAACTGATTTTGTATATTGACCTTGTGCCCTGGGACATTCCTAAATTTATTTATTAGTTCTAGTAGTTTTTTAATAGAGTCTTACAATTTTCTACCTAGTTAATCATGTTGTCTATGAATATAGTTTTACTTCTTCCTTTGCAGCATGTATGCCTTTCTTTTTGTTGTTGTTGTTGTCTTATTAGCTCTGCTAGCATCTCTACATTGAATAGAAGTTGTGAGTAGACATCCTTTCCTTATTCCTGATCTTAGGGGGAAAGCAGTTATTTTTTCAACATTAAGTTAGCTGTGAGTTTTTCCTAAATGCCCTTTATCAGGCTGAGGAAATTTTGTTGTATTTGTCGTTTGTTGAAAAATAAACGTAAATCATGAATGAGATTGTTTTTTTACATCTTTTGAAATGATCATAAGATTTTTCTCCTTTACTAATATGATGAATTATGTTGATTTTCAATGTAAAATCAACCTTTTATTTCTGGGATAAACCCCATTTAGTCATGATGTGTTATCCTGCTGAATTTAGTTTGCCGACTTTCAACTTAATTGCTACTGAATTTCAATTCCGTTAAAGATTTTTATATCTACATTGATGAGAGATATTGGTCTATAATTTTTTTTTCTCAGGATATTTTGTGTGGTCTTGTTTTCAGGGTCATTATGAGTTATAGGAGTTGGTAGTGTCCCCTCTATTCACAGAGAATGGTTTTTGAATGTCGGATATAATTTATCAAGAAAACCATCTGGGCTGAGAGTTTTGCCATAGGAAAACTTTAAATTATAATTTACTTTCTATAACAGATGTAGTGGTCATTAGGTTTTCTTTTCCTTTCATATCAGTTTTGGTAATTTGGTAATTTGTATCTTTCAAGGAATTTGTCCATATCATCTAAGTTGTCAAACTTATCAGCACTAAGGTATGATAGTCTTTTATTCTTTTTAACATCTCCAGTGTTTGTATTGATATCCCCTCTTTCATTCCAGACAATGGTCACTTTTGGTTTCTTTCTTCTTTTTTTGATAGTCTAGCTAAGGCTTATTTTCATTGATCTTTTCAAAGACAAAGTTTTGGTTTTATTGAATTTTTTTAATCTACTGTCTTCTATTTCACTATTCTTTATCATTTCTTTCCTTCTACATTTTTGTGGTTTAATTTCCGCTTTCAGGTTCATAAAGTGATAGCTTTTAAATCATTGATTTTAAGACTTTTTTCTTTTCTAAAATATAGTTAAAACTATAAATTTTTAAGCTGTGCTTTAGCTGTAATCCACAAATTTTGGCATGTTGTGTTTTAATTGTTCTTCAATTGAACACATTTTCTAATTTCCCTTGACTTATTCTTTGACCCATGGATTATTTAGAAGCATGTTATTTAATTCCTAAATACTTTTGAGATTTGCCGTATATCTTGTTATCAATTTTAAATTTAGTTGCCGAGGTTTCAAGATGGCGGCGGCTGCGGCGGCTGGCGCGGAGTAGCTGAGGTGGAAAAGGTGGCCACTGGGCCTCAGGCAGCCGGGAAACTTGTGGACCTTCCTCTGGCCATCTCTTAAGGGAGGACTGCTGCTGCTGGCCGGTCGTGGGGGCTCAACGCCACTTTGCCCCCGGCAGGAGAGGCTGCCTCATTTACAGGCAACAGCTTTGAAGTGTGGAGCAGGAAAAGAACTGATTCTTAGCTGCAAAAGCGAGTCTTGAAACAGGGAACACGGCGCCAGGGCTGCTGTGGATGCAGCCAGGATCCCGGAGGCTGGGGCCGCACTGAAGGCGGCCAGCTGCCCTATTCAGGATTCGAGGTTTCAGGCCGGCATTAAAGAAGATTCCTGGGAGCGCCCGAGCGGCGCCGCGACTGAACAGCCCGAGGCGGCAGCGCCGAGAACACGGAAGGCAACAAACCAGAGACAGAGCGAGCGCCCGACCTGGCACAGCACTGTGAGTGATCCCTGGCCCACGCGGCTCCCGCCTGCACCACCAGGCCACTCACTGCCCCGGTGCTGCCTCCATCTTCCCAGGTGCGGGCAGCTCCGCCCTGCTCGGCCATCACTGAGCCCATTTGCTTGGCCTGGCGCGGGGCTTTCCGGACCCTGCGGGCCGGCCTCCTCTCCCACTCCCTCCGCGGTTCTCTGGCGGGGCTGGGGGTGTGGGGCGTCCCGACCAGTGTTGGGAGGGCTAGAAAGTACGGGCGGGCTGACTGTCACTCCACCACACCCTGGACTCCGGCCCCGGTAAACTTCCTGTTACTGGGAGGCAGATAACATCTCTGCGACCACCAGTTTGGAAAAAAGCCTAACGAATTTCTGGTTGGGAATAGTGTGGTAGGAGAGTTCCCAGGTCCGCTTGAACCTGCCAGAGAGCAGGCTGCAGGCAGGCACTAGACTCGGTTTATACCGGGGGGATACAAAGGTGAACAAGACCCGAGAAAGATCTACACAGTGCTACAAAGGCACCCAGAGAGACCGGTTGTCTGTGCCTAGCAGAAACCTGATAGACTTCCTGGGCGAGGCGGTGCTGAGCAGGGTCTTGAAGGCCCAGCTGATAGACGAGGGGTGCAGAAGACACGCCCCAGCCCAGCACAGTGTGCACAGAGGGGGGAGACTCGACAGAAACCACACACCCGGTGGGGTCGCCACTGCACGATCTAACAGCCTGGGCCAGAGCACACGGAACGGGGAGAAGTCCTGTACAGAAAGTGAAAGCTCAACAGAGATCACACACCCTGTGGTACGTGATCCACCAGCCCAGCAGAGTACAAGCTGACCAGAAAGGTGGATCCCCGGAGAAGCCCAAGACCCGAGGCAACCACACACACAAGACACTAGAGGCCAACTGAGCAGTCACGGCGGGAGCCATACCAAATTAGCAACCACAGCAACATCCTAGTTAGTCATTAGTCTCAAACCGGTGGACTGTGAAACCCCCTGCCACAATGAATAAACACCAAAAAAAAGACACCAGAAATACAAAAAATCAAGAAAGTACACCACCAAAAGTTAATAAATCTCATACTCTAGATCCTATAGAACAAGAAGCCCTTGAAATAACTGACAAGGAATTTCGAGTGATAATTCTAAGGAAACTGAATGAGATACAAGAAAACTCAGCTAGACATCATGATGAAATGAGGAAAAGTATACAGGATCTGAAAGAGGAAATATACAAGGAAATCAATGTCCTGAAAAAAAATGTAGCAGAACTTGCTGAACTGAAGAAATTATTCAGCGAAATAAAAAACACAACGGAGAGTTTAACCAGCAGGCTTGTCGAAGTTGAAGAGAGAACCTCTGAACTTGAAGATGGGCTGTTTGAAATAACACAAGCAGACAAAAAGAAAGAAAAAAGAATCAAGGACATGGAAGAAAATCTGAGAGAGATATCAGACAACCTCAAGCGCTCAAATATCCGAGTCATGGGTATTCCAGAAGGGGAGGAAAATGGAGATTCCATTGAAAACATATTCAACAAAATAGTGGCAGAAAACTTCCCAGGTATAGGAAAAATCACAAATCTTCAGATCCAGGAAGCTCAACGATCTCCAAACGTATTCAACCCAAAAAGGCCTTCTCCAAGACATGTCATAGTCAAATTGGCAAGACTCAGAGACAAAGAGAGAATCTTAAAAGCTGCAAGAGAGAAGCGTCAAATCACCTATAAGGGAGCCCCAATCAGGTTAACATCAGACTTCTCATCACAAACCCTAAAAGCTAGAAAGGAATGGGATGATATTTTCAAAATACTAAAAGACAAAGATTGCCAGCCAAGAATACTCTACCCTGCAAGGCTATCCTTCCGAAATGAGGGGCAAATAGTATATTTCTCAGACAAACAAAAACTGCGGGAGTTCACTACCACAAGACCACCCTTACAAGAAATCCTCAAGGGAGTACTGGGTTTGGTTCCCGAAAAATAACTACCACTGCCATAAAAACCTAAGAAAAATCTAAACCCGCTAGTACAATAAAAATGGCATTCATGAAGAGAAAACAAGCTAACAAAAACACTATCTACAACCTAAGGAACCAACAAACAAAGAAACCAAACAGTAAATCAGAAAGCAAGGAACAAAAGACACCTAAGACAACCAAACAACCAATAAAATGCTAGGAATAAATCAACACCTTTCAATAACAACTCTTAATGTTAAAGGCTTAAATTCCCCAATTAAAAGACACAGACTGGCTGACTGGATCAAAAAGCAGGACCCAACTATATGCTGCCTACAAGAGACCCACCTCACCCATAAAGATTCACACAGACTAAGAGTGAAAGGATGGAAAAAGATTTACCATGCAAACAGAAAAGAAAAACGAGCAGGAGTGGCTATTCTTATATCTGACAAAATAGACTTTAAACTAAAAACCATAAAAAGAGACAATGAGGGACACTACTTAATGATAAAAGGACTGATCCATCAAGAAGACATAACAATCATAAATATGTACGCACCCAATGTTGGAGCAGCCAGATTTATAAAACAAACTCTATTAGACCTAAAGAAGGAAATAGACACTAATACCATAATAGCAGGGGACCTGAACACTCCACTGTCAATATTAGACAGATCATCTAGGCAAAGAATCAGTAGAGAAACACAAGATCTAAACAAGACTCTAGACCAATTGGAATTGGCAGATATCTACAGAACATTTCACCCAACAACCTCAGAATATTCATTCTTCTCATCAGCACATGGATCATTCTCCAGGATAGATCACATATTAGGTCACAAATCAAGTCTCAATAAATTCAAAAAAATTGCAATTATCCCATGTATCTTCTCAGACCACAATGGATTAAAACTAGAAATTAATAACAAACGAAACTCTGGAAAATATACAAACACATGGAAATTAAACAGCATTCTACTTAATGACATATGGGTCCAAGAAGAAATCAAGCAGGAAATCAAAAAGTTTATTGAAACTAATGAAAACAATGATACATCATACCAAAACCTGTGGGATACTGCAAAAGCAGTATTGAGGGGAAAATTTATTGCGTTAAATGCTCACTTCAGAAGAATAGAAAGATGGCAAGTGAACAACCTAACACTTCACCTTAAAGAACTAAAAAACAAGAACAATCCAATCCTAAAGTTAGCAGACGGAAAGAAATCATTAAGATCAGAGCAGAACTGAATGAAATTGAAAACCAAAAAACAATTCAAAAGATCAACGAATCAAAAAGTTGGTTTTTTGAAAAGATAAATAAAATTAACAAACCATTAGCATGGCTAACAAAAAAAAAGAAGAGAGAAGACTCAAATAACCAAAATTAGAAATGAAAAAGGCGATATTACAACTGATTCATCTGAAATACAAGGAATCATTCGAGACTACTATAAACAACTATACGCCAACAAATTTGAAAATCTGGAGGAAATGGATAAATTTCTGGACACACACAAGCTCCCAAAACTGAACCGTGAAGACGTAGAAAATTTGAACAGACCAATAACAATAAAGGAGATTGAAGCTGTTATCAGAAGGCTCCCAACAAAGAAAAGCCCAGGACCAGATGGATTCACAGCAGAATTTTACCAAACATTCAAAGAGGAATTGACACCGATTCTTTACAAACTATTCCAAAAGATTGAAACGGACGCAAATCTCCCAAACTCATTCTATGAAGCAAACATCATCCTGATACCAAAACCAGGTAAAGATATAACCAAAAAAGAAAACTACAGGCCGATATCCTTGATGAATATAGATGCAAAAATCCTCACTAAAATACTAGCAAACAGAATACAGCAACACATACGAAAAATTATTCATCATGATCAAGTGGGATTCATCCCAGGGATGCAAGGTTGGTTCAACATACGCAAATCAATAAATGTGATACACCATATTAATAAACTCAAACACCAGGACCATATGATCATCTCTATAGATGCTGAAAAAGCATTTGATAAAGTTCAGCACTCATTCATGACAAAGACCCTCTATAAGTTAGGTATAGAGGGAAAGTATCTCAACATAATTAAAGCCATATATGACAAACCCACTGCCAATATCATCCTGAATGGGGAAAAGCTGAAAGCTTTTCCTTTAAGAACAGGCACTAGACAAGGATGCCCACTCTCACCACTCCTATTCAACATAGTGTTGGAAGTACTAGCCAGAGCAATCAGAGAAGAGAAGGAAATAAAGGGCATCCAGATTGGAAAAGATGAAGTCAAACTTTCCCTGTTTGCAGATGACATGATCCTATATATCGAACAGCCTAAAACCTCTACAAAAAAACTGTTGGAATTGATAAATGATTTCAGCACAGTAGCAGGATACAAAATCAACACACAAAAATCAGTAGCATTTCTTTTCTCCAATAGTGAACATGCAGAAGGAGAAATCAAGAAAGCCTGCCCATTTACAATAGCCACCAAAAAAATAAAATACTTAGGAATTGAGTTAACCAAGGATGTGAAAAATCTCTATAATGAGAACTACAAACCACTGCTGAGAGAAATTAGAGAGGATACAAGAAGATGGAAAGATATTCCATGCTCTTGGATTGGAAGAATCAACATAGTGAAAATGTCCATACTACCCAAAGTGATATACAAATTCAATGCAATCC
Organism: Cynocephalus volans; assembly: GCF_027409185.1. Taxonomy (NCBI): domain Eukaryota; kingdom Metazoa; phylum Chordata; class Mammalia; order Dermoptera; family Cynocephalidae; genus Cynocephalus; species Cynocephalus volans. Next base: position 54,863,727 of record NC_084473.1, read on the forward strand.
CCATCAAAATTCCAAAGACATTTTTCTCAGAAATGGAAAAAACTATTCAGACATTTATATGGAACAATAAAAGACCACGAATAGCCAAAGCAATGCTCAGCAAAAAAAATAAAGCTGGAGGCATAACACTACCTGACTTTAAGCTATACTACAAAGCTATAATAACCAAAACAGTATGGTACTGGCATAAAAACAGACACACTGACCAATGGAATAGAATAGAGAATCCAGAAATCAACCCACACACTTACTGCCATCTGATCTTTGACAAAGGCACCAAGCCTATTCACTGGGGAAGGGACTGCCTCTTCAGCAAGTGGTGTTGGGATAACTGGATATCGATATGCAGGAGAATGAAACTAGATCCATACCTCTCACCGTATACTAAAATCAACTCAAAATGGATTAAGGATTTAAATATACACCCTGAGACAATAAAACTTCTTAAAGAAAACATAGGGGAAACACTTCAGGAAATAGGACTGGGCACAGACTTCATGAATACGACCCCAAAAGCACGGGCAACCAAAGGAAAAATAAACAAATGGGATTATATCAAACTAAAAAGCTTCTGCACAGCAAAAGAAACAATTAAAAGAGTTAAAAGACAACCAACAGAGTGGGAGAAAATATTTGCAAAATATACATCTGACAAAGGATTAATATCCAGAATATATAAGGAACTCAAACAACTTTACAAGAAGAAAACAAGCAACCCAATTAAAAAATGGGCAAAAGAGCTAAGTAGGCATTTCTCTAAGGAAGATATCCAAATGGCCAACAGACATATGAAAAAATGCTCAACATCACTCAGCATCCGGGAAATGCAAATCAAAACCACATTGAGATACCATCTAACCCCAGTTAGGATGGCTAAAATCCAAAAGACTATGAACGATAAATGCTGGCGAGGCTGCGGAGAAAAAGGAACTCTCATACATTGTTGGTGGGACTGCAAAATGGTGCAGCCTCTATGGAAAATGGTATGGAGGTTCCTTAAACAATTGCAAATAGATCTACCATACGACCCAGCCATCCCACTGTTGGGAATATACCCAGAGGAATGGAAATCATCAAGTCGAAGGTATACCTGTTCCCCAATGTTCATCGCAGCACTCTTTACAATAGCCAAGAGTTGGAACCAGCCCAAATGCCCATCATCAGATGAGTGGATACGGAAAATGTGGTACATCTACACAATGGAATACTACTCAGCTATAAAAACGAATGAAATACTGCCATTTGCAACAACATGGATGGACCTTGAGAGAATTATATTAAGTGAAACAAGTCAGGCACAGAAAGAGAAATACCACATGTTCTCACTTATTGGAGGGAGCTAAACATTAATATATAAATTCACACACACACATACACACACACACACACAAATCGGGGGGGGGAGGGAAGAAGATATAACAACCACAATTACTTGAAGTTGATACAACAAGCAAACAGAAAGGACATTGTTGGGGGGGAGGGGGGGGAGGGAGAAGGGAGGGAGGTTTTGGTGATGGGGAGCATTAATCAGCTACAATGTATATCGACAAAATAAAATTTAAAAAAAAAAAAAAAAAAAAACAATTCGAGAAAAAAAAAAAAAAAAAAATTAAATTTAGTTGCCATCAGAACATACCCTGTAGTACTGCAATCCTTTAAAATTCATTGAAACTTGTTTTATTGCCTAGCAGAAGGCCTGTCTTGGTGAATGTTCCTTGTGTACTTCTAAAGAATGTTGTGTTCTGTTCTTTAAATGTTAATTAGGTTAAATTGTTTGATAATATTTTTCAAATCTTCTATATCCTTACTGTTTTATTTTGTTCTCTTGTTTTATCACTTAATGACAAAGGAATGTTAAAATTTCCAGCTATAATTGTGAATTAGTCCACTTCTCCCTTTAGTCTATAGGTTTTTGATTCATGGATTTTCATGCTTTGTTGTTAGGTGCATACAGATTTAGGACTCATGTCTCCTTGGTATACTGTCCTATTTATTATTATAAAACATCCTTCTTTATGTCTGTTAATTATTTCTGTCTTGATTCTATTTTGTCTGATTTTAACAATTCCACCCTTCTTATGATTAGTATTTACACTGTGTATTCTTTTCCACCTTTTGTTTAATCCATCTTTGTCTTTGTGCTTTTGTAAATAACATATAAGCTGAGTCTTGCTTTGTTATAAAATCTGACAAACATAGTCTATTAATTGCTCCATTTCCATTTAATGTAATTGTTGAGATAGTTGAGTTTAATCTACAGTCTTGTTCTTTCCTTTGTTTTTGTCTTTTTTTTTTTTTTTTTTTTTTTTTTACCTCCCTCCTGTTTTATTTTGCACAAATTTTTTCTTAGCCTTTTAAACTATACTTCTTTGGGTTTTGGGGGGGTTTCTTAGTGGTTACCCAAGAGGAGGTTAGCAAACCATGGCCTATGGGCTAAATTCAGCCAACCACATATTTTTGTAAATAGTTTTATTGGAATACAAAGATACCCATTCTCTTACATATTGTCTGACTACTTTTGTACTGTACCGGCAAAGCACAGTAGTTGCAACAGAGATGATATGGCCCAAAAAGCCTAAAATATTTACTGTCGGGCCTTTTACAGAAAAAGTTTGTGATTTTAAATCTTGTAGTAGCCACATTTAAAAAAGTAAAAAGAGACAAGTACAATGTACTCTAAACCAATATCCAAAATGTTGTAATCATTATAAAAATTGAGATAGTTTACATTATTTTTTTCATACTGTCTTCAAAATCTGGTGTCAGTTTTACAACAACATCTCAATTCAGACAAGCCATGTTCAAATGCTCAAGTCACATTAGACAGCACAGCTCTAGAAATTACAAGGTACACCTTTAACTTGCCATATCATAATATACCTCAATTTAATATACCACTTCACATATAATGTAAGAAACTTACAAAAATATACTTTCATTTACCCCATCCTTTGTGCTATTGTTGCTATACATTTTGCATTTACGTGTGTAATAAATTGCATAATAATTATTGTTGCTTTAAAAAGTCACTTTTCTTTCAAAGAAATTAAGGAAGAAGAAAAGTCTTAAATGCCCCAATATTTACAGTTTTTGGAATTCTTCATACCTTCAACAGATCTGAATTTACATATGGTATCATTTCCCTTCAATTCAAAGAAATTTCTTTAACATTCAGTGTAGTGTAGATTTCCTGGGAACTAATTCTCTCACCTCTTGTCTGATAAGGAGAGGTAGATGTGCTCCCTAGTTAGTGTAAGCTGGTAATAGTTGATGGGGCTCCATCCCAGTTTCCACAGCACCTGGTGGGAAGTGGGAGAGGTGAAGCTTCTTTCATGGTGTTCACCTAGAGTAGAACAGGTATAGTCAAAAGTGTTCTATTCTATCGACCTGCCCTCCCTCAGTTCCATTAGTTAGAAGAGAGGAGGCTTTTCTTCGGCCTTTTTCCATCTCAGAATATTGTCGTTTCCAGATCGTAGTATGCTTTATGGCCTAGGTCGGGATACATAGGAGGCACCAAAATGAAAGGGGCTTGGGGATTCATGGCTAGGTCATTCATTGTGTCCTGAAGTCCCTAGCCAGTCTGCCTCCTTTTCTACAACTTTCAGAGTATTCTAATAGTTGATTTTTGTCCAGTCTTTAAATGTAATAATTAACAGGAGGAATAGGCCAGAATGCACTGTCTTGTCTCAAACTAGTTGCCTCTCAATTTCACTGTGAAGGCTTCATTGGGTATGGAATTTTTTGTTTCAGAACTTTATAAAGATGTGTTTTCCTGCCTTCCTGGGTGTGCTTTTTTATGATGAGATGTTAGCAATTATTCCTATGATTGACCTTATATATGAGGATACTTCAAAGTTGATGGAAAGATTTGTGTTACCTTTTAATTCTATTTTTCCATGAACTTTTTGAGGTATCTCATATAATGTATCTGTTTCTGGCTGCTTTTAATATTTGCTTTTTATCTTTGGTTTTCTAGGGATGGTTCCCTTTGTATTGTGCCTTGGGTTCATTGAGCTGCTTTTATCCATGATTTGAGATTTGTCATCAGATTGGAAAATTTTTTAGCTATGATTTCATCAATTTGTTTCATGCCTCAATCCCTCTTACTTCTTCTGAGATCCAAATACACATATGTAAGAATGCTTTATCTTTTTGGCAAGCAACTGGGGCATTTCTTATTTTTTAAATGTCTTTTATCTTGCTGTACTTCAATTTGGATGTTTTCTTTAGCAGTGTCAAATTGGTTGTTAAACCTAGTGAATTTTTAATTTTTTACATTGTATTTTTCAGTTCCAGAAGTACATTGTTTTTCATTTCTCTGCTGATATTTCCCCATCTGTTCTCTAATTATGTTCAATTTTTCCTTTAAGTCCTTGAACATATTTATGTAATTGTTTTATATGGCTTGTTCAATCATTCTACCATCTGGGACATTTCTGAGTTATATCTTTTTCCTCCTGGTTATGGGATACATTTTTGTGTCTCATGTAGTAACATTTTGTGTGCTGAACATTGTGGATGCTATTGTCTTTAGACTTCAGGTTTTACTGTATTCCTTTAAAGAGTTTTGAATTTTGTTCTGGCAGTGAATTTATTGTTGGTTCAACTTCATCATGTCATGACTTCTGTTTAGGCTTTTTTGGTCTGGTCTATAGTAAATATCTTAAATTGTGGCCTTTCTGAGATCTGGATTATTTTCTTTTCCTCAAGTATTATAGCCTTATTTGTTTTAGATACCTGATAAGTTGCTTCATATATTTTATTGTTTTGATTTTTGTCTAATTTTATTGTTTTGATTTTATTTCATGGGCTTTTACAGAAGGAGGGGAGGTCTGATACCATTACTTGTGACCAGAAGTGGAAGTGGCATTGATATTTTTCATAGCTTCTCAGTTGATTCTAATGTGCATTCAAGGTTAATAACTGTTCTAATGTAGGGTTTCTTAACGGCAGCACTATTAGTATTTTGGGCTGGGTTATTAGTTGTTTGGGGATGAGGGGGCTGTCCTGTCTGTTGTAGGATGTTTTAGAAGCATTCCTGGTGTTTATCCACTAGATGCCAATAGGACCTCCTCTCAGTTGTGATAACCCAAAATGTCTCCAGAAACTGCTTAATGTCCTCTGTGGGGCAAAAACCATCCTAGTTTGAGAACCAGTGCTCTAGCAGAACAGATTATTGCATTGCCTTAAGCCCTTGCTATTCCAAATTGTGGTGTGCAAACCAGCTCTACAGGCATCACCTGGAACTTTGTAGAAACAAACAAAGAATCTCAGATTTCACCCAGACCTTCTGAATGAGACCTGCATTTTAACAAGAGCCCAAAATGGTCTGTATGCTTTCTGATGTTAGAAAAACAGTGCCATAAACCAGACATAAACAGATGAGTGTGGCTGTTTTGTTCACAAAACAGGCAAATGGCCCATGAGCCAAATTTTGCCAACTCCTGTTATAGACTCTTTCCCAATCAGACCTCTCAGTGTAACTAAGACAGTGGGTGGTTAATTCTTCGAGTGCCTTCCCATTTGATGTCATTTGTTGTTGCTTGCAGAGAGGCTAGGTGTACAGATTACTAAGAAGACACTTCTTGAAATCTTAGCAGCCTGACTTCTTACCTAGGTGGAGATATCTCCCACTTCCATGTATAAATTATATGTAAATGCTGCTTCAATTAGCTTACCAGTGGTTCTCAGAATTTAGAAATATGACTTGATGGCATAATTCTTTTTCTTTGTGGGAGAATGCTTTATGGGCCCACTGGAATAATTATTCACTTTTCTTGCCATTAGTGAAAAAAGCTGACAAAACTTTAGGAAAATTGCATTAAGTGTGAGTATGAGAGTATATAGTAGTTTATAGTTATCTAACTCCCAAGTAATTTAAAGCTAAAGAGCCTTCAAAAGATCTTTCTTTTCTGTATCTTATGTAAGGATCCTTTTTAACATTCTAAAACTCTGCGTCGTGAAAGTGACTTTTTGGGGGGATTAATAAAAAGGGCTATTTGAAGGGTGGTAGTATAGAGTTTGAGAGGGTAGCTATCTGAAGAATGATATTACATCAGATGTTTCTGGATGAAACTAACAATGAAGATTAAAGTATTTTACTTTGTTTTATGAATCTCTCCTCATCTAAGTTATTTAAAAAATAGTACAAGGAGTGGGCATACCGGAGGTCACCAAAGTGAAGCAGAAACGGGCCAACTTGACTTTCAGCCAGTTAAATGGTGAATAGAAAACTGATTCCTGGGGTTTTGTTTTGGTGGCTGGCAACTGTATAGGGATCCTTGATGTTATCAGCACCACCCTCTAACCAAGTGAGCTAACCGGCCAGCCTTTGATTCCTGGGGTTTTGGCCAACAGGAGTGATGGCAAAAACACTGAAGTAGCACCTGAAACTTGCATATAAGTAACCGTGAATCTGTTTTATATTAATATCTATTCAGTCTATAGTGGCTGGTCTGTACCTATGGCTTTCCAAGAGACCTGATATAATATCCAGCCCTGAGGCAGTTTTCTGTAGAGGTGTACAGCCTCATCCTTTACTCAGTATATAGCAAAAATAATTTGAGTTGCCATGTTGTACAAAAGTTTGAGAATCATGATATTAATGACCAAAAGCTTTCTAATTATTGTCTTACCAAGAAAATTCAGTTTTAACATTCTATCCTATTTTTAGATTATAAATTAAGAGATGGTCTACTTATGTTTTAGAAGAACCACTCAAATTAACGAGACTTGGTTGTTGGATGCCAGTAAGTACTTTATAAAGTCTTAAAATTTAGGATCTTTACCTAAAAATTACTTACCAGAAAAATAAACACACAAAAACTTGACCTCATTCTGTAACCAGTTTTATTTAGCATTCTTATAGAGTACAAAATAAATACTTGGCTAACTCAAATCTAACAAAGCTATATATGTATTTTTTCCATAGGAAAGCACAACGAAAAGACAAAAGTATCCTGAGTCTCAAGAACTTCGGAATGAAGTAAAGAGTTTCCCACAAAAATACAGCTATACGCAATTCCCAAATTCATTTTATGAACCCCATCAAGATTTTACCACTCCAGATGAACTCAATAAGTCAAGATCTCTATCTTTGTATACATATAGTTCCACAACTGGTATGGGGGTCACAGACTTAGAAAGTTGCACAGGATGGTGGTCTGCAATTTCCCAGTTTACTCTTAGTGAAGAGACAAAGGCAGATATGTGTTATTATGGCCCCATCATATTTTTCCTTTCGATGTTAATAGTTCTTGTTTTATATTTTCTCTGAAGATGCCAAATAAAATCCTTTTGATAATTTTCAAAAAATGTTACATTCTTATTTCAGGGTTTCCTCCCAGACATTTTCAAGGTAATTGGCTTTAAAAAAAATAAAAAAGAATATATTTTAACAAAGAAAGTTTGTGGATACTTCTTTTAAAATTGCTTTATTACAGAAATGGTGGTAATGTACAGTTTCGAAAATACTTTTCTGAAGTTTCAGATCACCTAGGAAATCTAGAAAAGGATTTTTTTTATCAAAAAGGCAATTTGAAAATTAAAATTTTATTGATAAGTTCTATAAGACAAATTTTCCTTATCTTACTATTTTTTAAATACAGAAAATAACATGTTTCAAAAAGTTTTAGATAAGTTTCCTTTCACTTTACCACACAGATATCTGTCATCTAAAACAGTAACTAAAAGTTAGGGACACTTTATGAAACATGATTAATAGTTTGCTTACCTTACTACAGTATGGACATTCACCAAATATGATGTTAAAGCTCTGTCTACTAGTCAGTAGTCCTCTCAACCACTGAAGATTTAAAAAGGAAAAGGAGCAGTGTCAGCATGATTACAAATTACAGATACTCCAAATATCATTTCCTTTCTTTGTGAGTGTATATTTCTATTCCAGAAGATTTGTCCTCTTACTTTTGTTTCGACAAGAGTAAGGGGGTACATTTCCTGAGCCAATGCCAGACTATTAATGTGCTGAACAGCAAGTGAGTGAAAATCAACATGGAATTTGAGGCCTACATCACTGGTTTATAACCAAATTAGGGGCCCCTTTAATAATTTGATGACAACTGTGCACTTTTTCTACCCCCTAAACACATACAGAAAAATAACATACAAGTTCTTGAGGTTCACAGACCTTTTCTAATAAGTCCATTAATCACAAATTAAGAACTCCTGATGTAAAAGATACTATAGCCTCTTGAAAATTCAAGCCTTTATTCTGGTCTTAATCACTAACAGTGGGTTAAGGAAGCCTCCGAAAACTGAAAGCACTGTACAACTTCAAAGTGTTTTGTATATAGATGCACAGATATTAATCAAATATCAACTGTGCCCTAAGAGGAACGCCATAGACAGCAAATGACTAAAGACGGGAAATGAAAGCAGACTTCACATACAGTAAATAAAACAGCACTGTCAGAGTGCTGTGAGATGTTAAGTTCACAAAAAACATTCAATATCAAGGGTAAGATTATCACACTTGTTCTATACTTAAATGTAATCTGAAAAGTAATAAGTGCTACATAATTGCTAGTTTCCTTTCACTTTATTGCAGCCACATTCCCACTTGAATGAATCTATAGGGTTTTTATGGTAACGAGATATTTTCAGAAAGATTCCAATGTATCATTAATTTGTTATGCACTAATAAGCTAGTCCATGAATATATTCTGGATAGATTTCCCCCTTCTTGGATACTTTAAGACATTTCTTCACTCAGTAAAGAACTGAGTAATAGAAGTAAACTGGTAAAAGAAGTTAATGATGAAAAAGGGGATTACTATTGACTAAACAGATTTTAGAATCTGTGTATTTCAAATATACTTACTTCCCTTATGTTGTGTTAGATGAAAAAGGTCTTGCTTATGTTATTTTTATTTTTACCTCATATAAGCATATTTGATGGAAAGGTTGTCCACATTGGGAATTATTGCACACTTGATCAGGAATGGCACCATCAAGTTGATAGGCATAACAAATTCCACAATCCATAGTAAAATCCTTCAAAAGAAAAGAAATATTTGTAAGCATATGTGTTTAAAATATACAAGGTGAAATAAGGAAGAGTGGGTAAAAAGATATAGACAATATTAACTTTTTTATAAATATGGTTTTTTTGCTACATAATTTCCATGAACTTTTTGCAGTATCCTGAAATTACAGAAAATACAATTACATAATTTTTTAATACCTAGAAAAGAGTGAGAGTGCCCCCCCCCCCCCCCCCCACACACACACATACTTTAAGTGGCTGGCCGGTAGAGAGATCTGAACCCTTGACAGTGTTTCCTTTTTTATTCAATAAGTACACACAGATATACTAAAAAACACTTCATTTTTGGCTGGCTAGATATTTGGGCTTTGGCAATTTTCCCATATCATACATCAGTATAATGTCCCTGCTGAATTTAAAGGTAGGAATTACATTAGCTAGTGATTATTAAACTTCAAAATTCTGTAATTAGAGGAAAAAGAAAAACATCACCACCACTTAGTAGCCTACAACCTTAGCAGCTTTGTCAAAAATCAATTCTAAATTTATTACTTTTACAATAATAGAGGTGTCTGTTCAGTTTTGAAAAACTACTGCCATCCTTTATAAACACATCAAACTAATTAGAACTTTATTCAGTTATCCATAAGCAGCTAGTATAAAAAATCCAAATCTCATTAGCTACTTTGGACCCTTCCCCTTATTTTTAATAATAAACGTGTCAGCCATTAATCACTTTACTTCTGAAAATCATGAAAAAAGTACACTTACTACCACCAAAGATTAACAAGTTCTTTGATGTAACTATTACTCATAGTTCAGAAATCTGTATTATAACATTCTTCCCATTCCCTCCCTTTTCAGCCTCATTTTTCTCTGAGAAAAGCATTTAAATTGCATTATGCAATGCTGTTTGGAATATCAAAGCACTTATAAAACTTACAGATTTTTCCAGGATAGCACGAGCTGGAAAATCAATTTCTAAAACATCTTTCAGATTTTGTAACAGACTATTTTCTGGATCCCTGAAAGCATGGAAAAAAATAATAATTCTGCTGTTAAGTTTGTAAAATCATACAAAAGTGACAATTATATTGCCAAGGTACCTACCACAAATGTATGTTCCTGCTCAGCTTAATTCCCAAAGGTTTTACCACTTCAGATATTAAAAAAAAAAAAAAAAAAGTTTAATAATTTAGGGTTTGCTGTTCTCATTTGAAACTACATTTCATACAGAATTTGTTTCTTAACTACTTTGGAAAATTTGAATCATATTTATATTATGTTAAAAAAATTCACAGTTCAGAATGATGAGACATTCACCTAAAATAATAATTGATAATTTAGAATAATATTTTAAAACTTGTATTTTACAATTCTGTTAAAATAATAAACTCTGAGATCTCATACCATGGTCAGCTCCAAGAAAGCAGCACTCAGGAAGCATAGTAGGGTGCCTGGGGTCTACCTCTATATGTATGGAAGCGTTATTCCCTAGAATGAAAGATGACTAAAGTTTTCAGAAATAAAACACTTCATCAAACAAACTAACAAAAAAACAAAGGAGTCTCAGTCGGGCTACTTACTTCATATACCCAAGGAAAGACTAACCAAATATTTTATAAATTTTTTTATAAAGGTAAATATAGATTAAGCAAAAGAATTTTGAAATTATAATTGTCAGTAAAGATTCAGGGATCACAAGTTTCAAAACGTAACCAATCCATAAATTAATATAATTAATTTAGATTAGGATTCTGGTCCATTTTATTATAGTAAGTTTAAATAAAAATTTTCTAGGGTCTTTAAAAAATATCACAGGTCACAAGTTTAAGGAGTAATGTTCTAAATTTCATGCATTTCTTGAAAAAATTACATTTTATAGAAAAGAACTTTGATCAAATATAAAAGGACTAGAAAAACAGTAAATGGTAAAAATAAGTATGTTTAAGATTCAAGTTATAAAAATTTATGGAAACATTTTCTGAATTCTTTTACTCCATGTGAAGCTTTCTCTTGTAAGTTAACAAAGGATTCAATTTATATTAAATTAGAAATTATTCTTTTAATAACTAAACTCTAGTTTGCAGAATCTAAGAAAAAGCTATGTGGCACTAAATTCTTTGACAAATTTTAACTGTACTCAAGTATAGTACAAATTTCAGAAATTTTACTGCACTTTTTTTTGAAGGTATATAGTATAATTGTTATTTGGATTTAATTTTTCTGCTAAAAATGTCTTGATAAATTCTACACACTATTAACTAAGCCTTTTGCTAAGGTTGGCAACAATATAAATACAATTACTACAAATCTGTCAGAGGTCAAAGTAAAAAAATGACTGTAGGCATTCAATGAGAAAAATAAAAATTCAAAAAGTTATAACGTCATTTGTTAACACATTTTTTCCTATGAACACAAATTTCTTATTAGCCTTTAGCAAAGTCATTTACTATGGCTTCAGAAAGTACTTTCATTTAACAATGGCTATAATAACTAATTTTTCAATTAATTTAAAACTTGGTCCTAAGAAGGCAAATCAATGCCTGAAGGGGAGGAAAAAAAAAAAAAAAGGAGTTAAAGGGTAAATACAGAAAGAATAAAAACCAGACTGTTTATGCTGAACAATAAAAATAATATTTAATCATAATGTGATAATTATTTTAATGGGGCCATGAAGATAATTACTAAATTTCTTCAAAGAAAATATTTTCATTCTTAATATCTATTTGTTCACAAATAAATCACAATTTCATTAATTATTCCAAATTAAATTGCTGGATTTTTTCAAACTGGAAAAGTAACAATACTATTTGTAGAACTTCTGCACGATTATACTTTCTTCTCAAAATAACATGTCACTCCCCGCCCCCCCCCAATAATCTATTATGCCCAGGGCAAATATAAAAATTGCTAATGAATTTGGATATGATTCACATCAAAATTTCAAAATATCCTTCAGAATATATATATATATATATATATATATATATATATATATATATATATATATATATATATATATATATGCCTCTTAACATACCTATTTAGACTAGGGGGAAAAAGAGGAAAGATAAATAGGTACCTTAAAACTAGCTATAATTTTTAATGTAAACTCAAATATAGTTTAAAATATCTAAAATCTTGAAAGGCTGAACTCTAAAGTTGCTTTTATGTTTTGCTTGTTCATAATGAAAACACATACTCATTTCATAGTCAAGAAGAAAGAAAATTGCAGGGATATTCATGGCTGTAACATATTCATTAATTTCATTCGGTCAATTCTTATTTGGGGTTTCTGTTTACTCTTCAATGGCATGGTCCACTTCAGGTGTTTTTTTTTTTTTTTACCCTTCTCTGTACTGTTAGCAGAAAATATTCCCAGACCTGTTCACACCAATCTTGTTGAAGTTTCAAATGAAGACTTCATTATTTCTAACAAGATTTTTTTGTTGTTCTAAGTAATGGAAGTTTTGAATAACTGCTTTACTACTTCTGTGCTAATTAAAAGCAAATTAAACACTGTCTCTGAATGTTACTTCTATTGGATCATCACTATTTACACTGAAACACCTCAGTACTTGCCCTTTTCACCTAAAATATTTACAGTAATATGCAGTAATAAAAGAAATCATAGTTTATCCTGAAAAGTTTTAATGGTTGACCTCATATAAGGAAGTCTTATGTAAGAGTCCAACTGTCATGTTTTGATTCATTTTCATAAGTAATACAAAATATAATCAAACACCTGAAAAAAAACCACTAATCCTCTTCTTCCATACCTAATACAATTCTGCGTGCTGTTGCACTCCGCGTAGGTTTTTCTGGCTCAAGTACCCAGGTCTTCTCGTCGATTTCATCCATAACATCCCAGAATGCCTTCAGTGACTCTAATGCTGCCAGAAACTGACTATGAATGCTTATTAAGGAGCTCTGTGAAAAGACGAAATAAGTTACATGGCACTCTAATCTTTCACTTAAAATACACCCAATTTTGAAATTTTAAGGTCTGTTTCATCTCAGCTAGAAAGTAGACTCCAGTAAACAGGAATCAACTCTCCCTGCTTCACATCTCTTCACTTCCATTAGCATTAACAAGACTTTTAAAATGTCACTAGACTATAAACTTTACTGAGAAAATGTTTTTAAAATCATATTTATTTTTATTATGATACTTGTTTTACTATACATATGGAATAGTAATTACTAATACAAGATGATATATATGCACTTTATTAATGTATATACCTAATATATTGGGCATAATATCTGTACAATTTCAGTATGAAAATAATCAATTTCATTTTTGCTGCAGCTGTAAAATTAAATGCAGTGCTATTTGCAGTTTGATTAAATTACCTCTAAATATTATTATTAAATAATTGCAGACCTAATCAAGGCAAATATTATGTAAAGGTTTTACACATTTTTTAAGAATGCAAAAAAATCACAATTTTTTTCCACATTTAACTTTTAGCCAATCTCTGAATTCAGTATTTCAGACATTAATCGTTTATGAGATTTAGCTTAAATACATTTTCATTAAATAAGTAAAACCATCACTGATTTTAAAAAGCGATTTATACTTTTACTTTAAAACAAAGGCAGTAGTTTCTTATAAAAATGTGATGTGTTTAAAAGATACAACTATTTACTAAATACTTTTTATACAAAAAAGCAATCAAAACTAAAACAGTTTAAGAATTGAGTTTTAATTATTGTTTCAAGTAAGAAAAACATATATAATGTTGCTGAAAATACAACAAATGTATTCACCCAAAACAAGTGATGCAAGCCAACAATGCAAGAATATAATACACCCTGAGTAAGAAAGATGAAAAGAAAGTAACCCCTTCCTTAAAAATGTATTCTGTACCTACGTATTTAAGGAAAACCAATTACATTTCATCACTTCAATCAGGGTTTACACTTGGATGAATTTCAGTTTCACTGAGCTAGATTCAACTCTTCTAAACTACACACAGAAAAAAGTATAGGAGTAGGAACTAGAGGTTAATATCTGGAAATAACATTTTAGGATATGTTCTCTTCTGCTATACCTTACTTGTACCTACAAATTTAGATGATAGAATCCAGAAATCAGAAAACTAAGTTCCAGAGTAGCTAGTTTTGAAATCAGTAAAACAGCATCTCTATGTCTCCTTTCTCTCTCTCTCCATCTATATACATGTATACTTAAAATCTATACCTATTTCATGAATAGCCAAGGAAAATTTAACCACCCGCCTCCCAAAAAAAGTCAAAATGTTTTCACAGTGGCATCTTTTATTTGAAAGTAGCTCCAAACACACTGTCCATTTCTCTTACGACCAACTATAAATAAAATCCTAACTCTGCATTTTGAACAGAAAAAATTTTTTTTAATGACAAAATAACAGCAAAACACATACACACATGCACACACACACACCCTGGAACTAGAAGTCACTTGGTAATTACAGAAAAAGTGAATTTTAAACCCTAGAAGCTATTATCAGATTTCATTAGATAGCCATGTGAGGTAGAAATATTAAACAATATTTTTACATTCCAGATGAGGAAAAGAGAGGCAAGAAACGTGACAAGTTGAACACAGAAACATTTCTCTTAGTTATTTCAATGAACTTAGGAGGCAGACACTGAAGCCATTACATGAGTAAGCTATGTGACGAACTAATAGATTTTTCTCCAGCTTCTTATGTACATTAAATCATACACAAACCCTTATTTTGAATTTATTTCTATAATTGTAGAAAAAAACACATTATTTCTAAGTATTAACAATGTAATTAAATATTCCACATACATCACCATAAATACCAAGGAATAATATAACCAAAATTAAAACCAAAATTCAGTAAGTATGTTGCTGAGAGATCAGTTCTCTAAAAAAATTTTCAAAAATAAAAATAGCTTGATTCTCATTTTGTAACATAAGCACGGTCACATCTCACCAAAGCTACCATGCTATTGTTTTAAGTTTTCTTTTTTTTCTTTTTCATTTTCTTGGCCAATATGCAAAATAAAATGAAATAAAAATCAAATAAAATTTTCAGAAAAAAAGAGTATTAATAAAGGATAATATTAAAATTAAAATTAAAAGTGTTGCTGAGAATGTAAAGCAACCTGAATTCTCAAATGCTGTTGGTAGGCATGCAAAATGGCACAACTGCTTTCAAAAAGATTTGTCAATTTTCATTAAAAACTAAATATATTCCTACCTATGACCTACCAATTTCACTCCAAGAGAAGTGAAAAGAAACATCCATAAAAAGGACATACAAGAATGCTCATATCAGCTATATTCATAAGAGCCAAAACATTAACAATCCAGATGATCATCAATAGGACAAAGGAAAAACAAATCCTAGTATATTCATGTAATGGACTCAGCAATAAAAAAGAACAAATGATACATGTCACAACATGGATGAATTTCAAAATTATATTGGGAGAAATAAGTCTATGTACAAAAGAGTACATACTGTATGCTTCTGTTTATATGAAGTCTGGAGCAGGCATAATAAGCTATGGTTAAAAAAAAAAAAAAAAAAAAAAGCAAAACAATGGAGATTTATTACTGGGAAGGGACAGGACCCTAGCATGATGGCAACGTTCTACATCTTAAGCATGGATTGCAAAGATGTATCCATTTACTGGAACTTCTGATATACTCAGAATTTACATATTTTATTGTTTCCAAATTTTACAAAGAACAGAACTCTAGGTAAAGGTATGCTTGCTGACATTTTAGAGAAAGTGTCCTGATACCCACAAATTACTCTGGAAGGCACTAAAAGTTAGATGGATTTATGGATGGATAGAGGGATGAATAAACGGAAAGATACATGATAAATCAAGTATAGTAAACGTTAACTGTAGAATCTAAGTGGTGGATATATGGGTACTCATCACAAACTTTTCCAATGTTTCTGTATGCTTAAAAATTTATAATAAAATACTGGAGAGGGAGAAATGAATCTCAAAATTATTAAATAAGTAAATTATACGTTATGTGACTTATTATAACTGAGAAAATCAATTATTTTTTCTGGATTAGGTTATAGACTAATTCATTTCATTTTTTCCAAATACTTAATAACTGGCCTTTTTACATAAATCTTTAAATCCATATATTTAAATAATTAAATACATATATATTGATTTAACATATTTAAAACCCTCCACAAAATAACACATAAACATGTCTTCCTAGGAAAAAAAAAACTCACTGTATAAGGCAGGTTATTATCTTTGAAATGTCTATGACAAGCATTCTTAACCAGAGAATCTTAAAGCAAGTTTTAAATAATTCATCTTTATATTCTCTATCTTCTAAGTAAAATGTAGCATTTCCTTCAACTATGGATAAAGATAACAATCAGAAATAATATCAGTAACTTTCACTACAATAAAAATCATACTGGGATAGCCAAGGAAACGGAACACTAATATATAGATTCTACTCCCATTCATTCCTTTTCAAGTGATCTTTATCCCGTGCAGTCTTTGGTATTGGGACTTTTAAAAATTTCCTAAGTGATTCTAATGTGCAGACAAGGTTGAGACCCACTGGTGGAACAATGAAGAATAACTATGCTTGTTACCATCCAAATACTATGTCATACTTCTACAAGATTCAGGCAGTCCAGCTCATGAGGAAAAAGAAAGGTATTCTTAAGATTTTCATCATAACTTTGACTGTTTTTCATTGTTAATGTTCAAAATAATATTTCATTTTATTTTTGTAATAAATTTTGGGATGTGGGGAGGTATAAAATGAATTTGTAAAAATGAAACCTATTTTATAAAACTAGACCTATGGAAGAAAAAGTTTAATCTTCAACTTAATTCAACAACCTATTTGGGTCAAGCACTGAAGAATGCAAGTCCTCATTTACAACACACCAAGTTATACAAAATTAAATAAGCAAATACTACATAAATAAATTACATCCAAATACATTTCAAACCAACACATGTGAATAATGTGCGTACTACATGTTACTTACGCTCTATACTAGACACTGTTGCTATTAAGAAAATATAAGAAGTAATACAGTATGTTGGTTTAAGATCACTGACTTTATAGTCAAATCTAAGTCCCTTTCCTAAGCTCCACCAGTTAAGATTAGCTGCATCTTTCTCAACAAATTATTTAATCTAACTTAGCTTCTGTAATATGGAAACAGTGTTAATCCTCACAAAATTTGAGTAAGGTAATGTATATAAAATGCTTACTGCTTAACATGTAGTAAATATTGAAAAATTGGTAGTCATTATTATATTCCTTACTCTGGAGAAGTCCACAGCCTAATAAAGGAAATAGCAAATAAGAAAATATCTGTATCATATTAGACAAAAAATTGACACTCAATATATAAAGGGTGCTGAAAAATGAGTAATAAAAATAGAAACAGATAATGAATAGAAAAGTGAGGAAAAAAGATAATTCTCTAATGAAAAAAAATACGTGCTCAAATAAAAAGTACTCAACCTCATTAAACTGAGACATTATTTCTAACTGTAGAGCTTCAAGGTAAGAAGCAAATGAGCAAAGGCTCAGAGTTAGAGGACAGTGAAAAAAATGAAGTATACTAGCTGGGAGTCCGCATTCTTCACAGTAGCTTTTTCTTCAATAACTGAGATAGCTCAATTCCATGGTCTGGCTTCTCTTACAGCACTCCCATTATTCGTTACTGCTTTATTACAGAACCTCAGTGAAGAGGTGAGCACTTTGTAGGTCCTATGGGACCTTGATCCATGCCCTTAATCCACCCGAGAATTATCAAGAGTGGTTTTGTTCTGACTCTGCCCCACTGACTTTATTCCAATCCTTCACTGGTCCCTAGTTAGTGTGGTAAAAAAAGGAGAAACACCTCTTTTTATGAAAATGTTATATTCTTCTTTGTACTTTTCCATATTTCTTATAGCAACATATATTATTTTATAATCATAAAAAACTATATATTAAAAATAGAAATAAATGGTCTGTTAGCTATCCTTTCATTTCATGATGTACACAGTATAGAGAAAAATATATAAAAGTTAATTCAATGAAACGAATATTTCAACCATGTGCCAGGACTATGACTTTGTATCTCTGATACAAAGATAAAAGCACCCAGTTTGCAAAGAAGTCACAGCTCTAATCTTGATGGTAGTGAGGTATTTGATCTTAACCAAGACATACTCAGCCTCTCTAAGCTTTAACATTGTATCTATAAATGTGGGTGTGCAGTGGATAACTTCTAAGGTGACTTCCAGCTCTAAAAGTCAAGAATTCTAAATATAACTGTTTGAAAATCCATAAAGTGGGTAATGCTTTCCATTTAAAAGTACCTACATTCCCATTCAAGATGCCAATTTTAATAACGTACTCCCAGTTATTTCCAATTCTTGTTTATAAACCAATTTTAACAAATTTTATATATAAATATATATCAATTAAATATAATGTATATTCAAATAATTTAATGTATAATAATCATTTCCTCTTTGATCAAAAGTACATTCATGTCATAATCAAAGAACTTTTATATGAGAATCCAAATATTCAGATTATGTTATATTGTATACCCTCATGTAACTAAGGGAAGACTTAAAAATGTATTATACAACTACTGTTGTTTTCTAAAATATAGGGGGAAAATTGTAATATTCAAAAAAACTGAGTTTTTGGAATAGGTTTGGAACCACAAATTCCTAGCAGAGATAACAAAGCAATTACACATCTTAGTGTAGATCTACAAATCTTCTTAGGTGAAGATCTACAAATTACAGCCAGAACATTACAACTGGTGAATTCACTAATCAAAAGAAAATGCCATCATTTTTTGCACATACATACAATAATATGATTAAAAGAAATGAAACAGAGGAACAAAGATACAAGACAAAAAAAACGGAGAAGCTTATTGTGTACCAAATTTCCATGTGCAATTAGATCTATGTCTCAATTTTCTATTCTGTTCCATTGGTTTCTCTAGTCATATGCCAATACCACACTATTTTTAATTATAGACGCTTTATTACATATGTAAGCTAGTCCCTTGGACTCCCCACATTGTTTCTTTTTTTTTTTAGGGTTTTTTTTTTTTCCCGGCTATTGTTGCTTGCTCTTCCAAATGAACCTTGTAATAAACTTGCTTTGTGCCAGAAAAGTAAAAAAAAAAAAAAAAAAAAATTGGAAAAGGAAAATAAGAGAAATTAGCAGCAGAAACAAACAAGCCAATCTATAAACATAAAATATGGTTGAGAAAAAAAAGTGTCTGCAGGGGGAGGAGGCGGGACAGAGAAAATCATAAAAAAGCTAGAAAATGTCAAACAAGGTGAGAATAAATGACAGCTAAGCACCTTCCATTTCACCCTTCCTCAAAAGGTTTGCAGCAAAGGTCCATGTTAAGGCATACCAACCATAACAGATTTTTTTTATCTGTCTGTCTACTTTAATGCAGGCTAGGGCTATAGCAGAAAAAAGAGGCACACACTAAACAAGAGAAACTGGAAAACTACCTCCAGACATTACATGCACAGGGATCACAAGAGCAAAGTTTACGGTGAAGATACTCGCTTACATGGAATCCAATCTTCCTATATAGAGCAAAGATCAGAATTAAAAAAAAAAAAAAAAAAAGTTTTAATCTTAAAGGAAAAATAGACATCATATGATTTGAAAAGAGCAGGCATAAAGATGTTAAGAGATCAATCCAATATCAGGTTCACCTAAGGCACTTAATGAAATTCTCTACACCTAAATCAGAATACCTGGACTGTTCTGTATAGGAACAAGAGAGAGAGTGAGAGAGATAGAAAGAAAAGAGCAAGAGAGAGAGTGAGAGAGAGAGAGAGTGAGAGAGTGAGAGAGAGAGAGAGTGAGAGAGCGAGAGTGAGAGCGAGTGAGAGCGAGAGAGAGCGAAAGTGAGAGCGAGAGTGAGAGTGAGAATGTGAGAGAGCGAGAGAGCGCGAGAGCAAGAGAGCGAGAGAGCAACGTGGCTAAGTGTGTTAGTCCATTTTTGTTTTACCGTAACAGTATACCTGAACCTGGGTCATTTATAAAGAAAAGAGGTTTATTTGGCTCATCTGGGACAGGTGCATCTGGAGTGGGCCTCAGGCTGCTTCTACTCATGGCAGAAAACGGCAGGGCAGCCAGTGGGTGCAAGTAGATCACAAGGCGAGATGAAGCGAGAGAGGGAAAGGAGGTGCCAGCGTCCTTTAAACAACCACCTAATGCAGGAACTAATAGAGGGAGAACTCACTATTACCTCCTACCCCCAGGGAGAGCATTAACTTATTCATGAGGAATCCGTGCCTAGCTAACAATCCAAACAGCTCCCAACACTGCCTGCCACAGAGGGGATCAGATTTCCACATGGGCTTTGGGGGAACATCATGTCCAAACTATCTCACTAAGTAAAAAGTGGTGCAAAGAAAGTGAAGTAGGGAGCAAGAATTACCTGGTTCCTACTCAAGAAGGAATCAGGCAACTAACATAAATTCAATTTTTAGGAGTTAAGTAAGTATACTTTGAAAACTTTTTCCACATGAAATCAATTTATACAGTTTTAATGGTAATAAAAGTGTTATCCTTGAAGTACCCAGAATGTATGTCTACATAACACTCTGCCCATTTGGGGTTTTCTTAAAAAGCTCAAGCTTTTGAGAGTTCTTTATATATGCTGAATACAAGTGCATTATCAGCTATGTGATTTGCAAATATTTGCTCCTAGTCTGTAGCTTGTCTCTTTGTTTTTTTAAAGTATCTTTCAAAACAGAAATTTTTACTTTTGATGAAGTCCAATGTATGAATATCTTCTTTTACAGATCTTGCATTTGGTGTTATATTAAGAAATCTCTGCCTAAAGTCACAACTGTTTTCTTCTGTGTTTCTTCTAGATTTTTTATAGTTTTAGGTTTTACATCAAGTTTATGATCCATTATAAGTTAATTTTTTCATATTGATCAAAGTTTTGGGGTTTTCTGCAAACAGCTATCCAATTGTCTCAGCACTGTTTGTTGAAAAGACTGTCCTTCCAGTAAATTGCCTTTGCACCTTTGTTGAAAACAGTTGTCTGTATATGTATGGGTCTATTTCTGAATTTTCTATTTCCAGTGATCTATTTGTCTACCTTTAATGGCAATACCACATTATCTTGAAATAAGGTGGTGTTAGTTCTCCAACTTCGCTATTTCAGAATTATTTTGACTACTCTTGGTCCTTGCATTTCCATATGAGCTTTATGATTATTTTATCAATTTCCAAAAAAGAAATCTGTGAGGATTTTGATTAGAATTGCATTGAATCTAAAGATCAGTGTGGAGAGAACTGATCAATTTATAAGAGAATCTTAACAATATTCCATCTCCCAACCCATGAATATAGTGTATTTCTCCATTAATTTAGTCATTTAGGCAAAATAAATGCAGACACTTCAACGAAGAAGATAAATGGATGACAAATAAGAACATGAAAAGATGCTCAACATCACTGGTCATTAAGTAAATGCAAATTAAACTCACAATGAGATACCATTAAACACCTATTACCATGGCTAAAATGAAAAAGACTGACCATACCAAACATAAGGGAGGATGCAGCTGAACAAGAAGTCTCAAACAGTGTTAGGAATGTAAAACAGCACGTATTTTGAAAAATACTTTGGCAGTCTCTTAAAAATTTAAAGATACACCTCCTATATGGTCCAGCCATTCCATGCCTAAGCATATGCCCAAGAAAAATGAAAGCATATGTTTATATAATGACATCCACGTAATATTCACAGCAGCTTTATTTGTAATAACCAAATCCTGAAAACAACAAGAGTGCCCATCAACAGGTGAATGGACAATATGTGGTACATTCATAAGAACTCAGCAATAAAAATATGAACTACATTACATGCTACAACATGGATGAACCCCAAAGTAATCATGCTGAAGAAAGAAGCCTGACACAGAAAAATACATAGAGTTATACAAGATTCTAGAAAAGGCAAACAAATCCAGAGTGACAGAAAGCAGATCAGTACTTGCCTGGGGACCAAGGGGAGGGGCAGCAGGACAGGAAGGAGGAACTACAAAGGGAAAGGAGGCAACCTGGGTGTGATGAAAATGTTTATAATTTTGATTGTAGAGATAATTTCATGGGTGGAAATATTTGTCAAAACTCACCAAATTGTACACTTTAAATATGTTCAGTTTACCATATGTTAATTATACCTCAGTAAAGCTGTTTTTTAAAAAAAAGACTCACTCTGATTTCTGGACAGTATGGACCTATATAGCAGTAGCTTCTTTGCAATAGTTTTCTCAACAATCAGGAACTTAAAAAAAAAAATCACAAAATAGAGCCATTCCTTACAGAAAGGACAAAGAAAGCAGAAGAGTAACAGTTCATACACCTACCACTTAGAGAATGAAATTTTATCACTTTTACATGTGTATATATAGATAAATAAAATGTGTATATATTGGAGAAGGAAGAAGGAAAGATATATATGGGAACTAAGATGTTAGCTATTCCCTCATAAGTGTTATTAAATTATGTTAAACTAGGAAAGTACTTAAGTAGAAAAGTGTGAATACTGCCAATCTCAAAATGTAATGCTTATTATCTTTAAAAGCATTTTGTTACTTTTATAATACCTGAAGTGAAGTAATAATGTCAGTCACTTAACCAGATCTTAAAGTATAATATCTTCATCTTAAGTACTATTATTTCCAGTATTTTAATAATTTTCACACTATCCCAGAATGTGATCTTTTGTGCTCTGATGACACTTAAATTAATAGTATAATTTTCTGGTACTTGCAACAGTTGCTTTCCATTCTGATTTTTTTATACTTCCCTTTAATACTTGCAGATAAATCCTGTAATCATTTTTATCTTTATCTTTGGGAGATTCAAAAGATTTCAATAGAATAAGGAAATATTAAAAGATTAAACTTTTTAAGAATCTAATTTTAATTTTAATTGCAATATTTCCAATCAGGTATTTTTAAAAAGGTGATAAATCTTCTAAATATTCAGTTCATTTGATCTAATTTGCATGCTTCATTAATGTTCAACTCTTTCTATAGGTATCTATAACTGAATCTATTTAATCAAATGCTATTCTCTGTCAAGAAATCCATAAACAACTTATCTCTTTTAAATTATTTGAACTACAAATGACCACTGATCACTTAAAATATTCTCTATTTTTAATTCATGTAAGAGGGTATCTGCCCACAGGGCCAAATGAAACAGTCACCTCATGTGTAGCCATCACATAATGACTGTAGCAATTCCACGTCAAAAAAAGAAAAAAAGAAAAAAGAAAAGTCTGTCAAGTACATGCTGAAAATAAATAGGCACTTTCAATCTTGTCCTTGTTTATCCCATATTGTAGAATATTAAAATATAAAAATAAAAATTCAGCCAATTAGTAAAAAACAAACCAGTCTAGATTTTTGTTCCAGTTAGGTTTTACATATAGAGAGATACTAACTCATTTGTTGTTATGTAGATATGTACTTGAGTATATATATACAAATGTCCAATATAATGTAAATGTATATGTAGAGATGATATTTCTTTGTCCATATTAGCTCTCACTATTTTAAGAGCTCACTAATTCACAAACTACACTGACGCCCTAAGTCACTATGTACATTTGTACAGCATTTTACAATTCAAAAGGATTTCCATATGCAATATCTCAATTTACTTTCACATGCAATCTATGATGCAAATATTATTTCTCCCTTTACATACATAAAGTTAAATGATTTACACAAGGTCAAGCACTAGCAAGGATGGAGCAAGGATCTGACCCAGATTTTAGACTCTGTGTTCTCTTTTTACTGTGCTACAGTGGCCCAGCAGAATAAACTATGATGCCTACCATGAAGGTCTATAATAAAGTCAGATACATTAACATCAGCCAGTAAATCACTTCATGTACCTTAAGGTGGTACTGAAGGCATTTGATAGACAACCTGCTCCACACAACTAGTCTCTTTGGGTCTTTAAATTCATGGAAGAGTTTCACCATTCCACAGAAGCATCATGTGGTCACAAAGCACAGATCTCAAATCTTCTACAAAGCTTAAACCAACTTTGATAATCTTAGAAATAAATTGAAATTATAGTGATATAATATTTTCTTCCTTAATCTGGCAAGTAACTGTCTGAGATTCAACAGCAAACTCCTCATTATCTATAATTAAAAACTGTTAGATAATGCCTAAAACAAATAAAAGTAGTTTAAAGACAAGAGCATGTTGATAACATCACTTAAAAAGATCAGCTAACAGTTCAAGTGGTTGACCCTGAGAAATAGGTGAGAAGGCTAGAAAATGCTGCTTTGTCTAAAAAGAAGAAAAAAGACACCTTGTAAACCTAACTCTTTAAACTATGTTCATGTACGACTTTGATAAAAGTAAAAACTTTTTAAGAAAATCAATAGCTTGCTCACATTGCGATGATAAATAAATAATAAAAAAGACTGCATTCACAATAGCAACAAAAAATTTTAAATATGTAGGAATAAATTCAACAAAAATATGTAACATACATAGCATTGCTACTTTACTGAAGGACCTAAGTAAATGTGAAGGTAACATATTTCTAGACTGTAAACATATATATCCTTGACGGATAAATGTAAACCCAGTTATAACTAAAACCCAAGTGATTCTAAGGATTATTTGGAATAATAAATCCACAGTATTATCAATGTTTTAAAAATAATATTTAAGTGACAAGCACAGTTTCAAAACTATTATCCAGTGAAATCCCAATTCTAAATAAAGGCATTACACGTGACTTTATGTTTTCTTAATTTTGCTTGCTTGTATTCCCCCTCTTTTTTTTCTTTTTTGGAATCCATGCAGGGTAATTTTTAAATACATAAGTTATTGAGAAAGAAAAAAAAGAGAGGAGACTAATAGATGACTGAGTCCAACAGGTCACATGGCTTCTTCACTGATGCTTTTTCTACCATAATCTCAATAATGGATTTTCTTTGTTTTGATCCCTTTGATGTCTTTTTATTCACTCCACTGTGGCAACAATAAGATTGCCAAGAAGGCAAAAGCATATGTAATTAACCAATTTGGGAGTGGAAAAAAATCCAGTAGTGTAAGATTTCCAACAAAGACAGCAAAGAAAAATATGGAAAGAATGAAAATCCAGTTGGTCAAAAGAACGTCTACAGAATCTTTAGAGTGGATAAATGAGGTTTTTCGACCCCTGATATTGATTGTTCTAAACCAAATTTATTTTTCTTAACATATCTTTAAAAGAGAGAAAGTTCATTATTTCCATATATGTATGAAATGAGGCAAGGGTAGTCATGTGACTCATTTGAAATTACACAATTAAGTCAATGGTGAACTGTAAACAGAACCTAAGATACCCAACTGCTAGTCTGTTGTTCTAATGGATCATGCTCCCTGCTATGTAATAGGACTGTTTCCTTTAATTACAAATTCTTCATTCACCATCAGATTATCAGCCAGAGGCTTTATCATTAGTTCTGCTCTTGCATTCATGGAATTATTCCAAGAATATCATATTTCCATGATAAAAAATATACAGACCACTGCTTATTGTATCATATCAAATCTGAAAATTCGAAATGCCCATGGCAAGGATACTTCACCAAGCCTGCATCTCATGGCGTGTTTACAGGTAGAATTGCAATTTGAACATCTGTTTTTGCTTGGTCAGTGACCTAGACAAAATGAATTTCGTTTTAATATAATCATAATATCAGTGCACTTACTAGGACATTAGGACTGACATTAGCACATCCTATAGTCTCATTAGTCAACAACATTCACATATATGACCTGAATGTAAAACTCTAAAAGCTAGCACATTGTTAGATATATTTTAGAGGATGTGTGATGTTAGGAAGTAGAATGAGATAAAAATCATAAGATGTCCTTACATTCTATGCTAAAATCTATAAAAGAAAATGCACTGGGTAAACAAATATCTGAAAAGAGATGTTCAGACACTTGTCTTTGAGAAGCACTTTGTGTTTCTTTGGCACATATCACAGTAGCAATAGTAGCAGCAGCCTTGCCCTTGGTGCTGATTTCTTACTACTCTAAATGTCTCCTCTGAGCCAGAATACACTGGCTGTTGCTGATCATGCTGTGAGACACCTGCACTGGCTACTAGGCTTGTCATGACGCACAAAACCCTACCATCTTCAGCTTGACATTGTGCAAGTTATAATTATTCATCCAAATGAATATGTCAGAGCAGCAGCAGCAGACCTCTCATCAGAGCAAAAGAAAAATACATCAAAACATTATCAACCCAGCAGGAAGACAGGGACCATAAGGAAAATTACCCATTTTTAATATGGATGCCACAAAGCCCTGTCTATTATATTACAAAAAGAAAGGAAAATAAAGATCTTCCAAGTTTAAAGTCCAGAAACACTAAATCCAAAGAGGAAATCTACAAAAGCAGACAGGATTTTAAAAATCAATTATCTGAAACCTATTTACAGTCTCTTAAATATAACTTTGCTATTAGACCTTAACAGTAACATTTATGTTGCTTAAGAATCACAACTGTTTAAAAAATTTTAAACAAACAAGAAACCTCCCACAAGTAGAATTGTTTCCAGTGAGTCAGTAAAAAAAGATCATATGTATATACACAAGGAAGCTTCAAATTGCTTCTTACTTTCAAAACAAATATTACCAACACTTATCATGTCTGAAAGAGTTCATACTGCTGGTACCATCACCAAAATCCTTAAGATGCACAGCTAAACTCTTACAGGTAAATAATATTTTTTGAAAATACATTTTTTACAAAATACATTTTGTAAAAACAAAAAACTGTGAAATAACCCCCAGGTCCTCACAACTAAGACATACCCAAATCGTATAAGCATATGTATCATAGGCAAGTATCAATACAAATTGCTATCTCATACTTAAATAAATATGAAAAATATATAACTTTTATATAAAACTATAGGAGAATATCTTTTCAAAAAAGATATGGACACATATATGAGACACAAAGAAGAGACTGATAAATATGACAACATTGAAAGTTACACTACTGTATGACTAACATATAAAGTTAAAAGACATGCTATAAGGAATGCCTATAATAAGAGAAAAAACATTTCAAGTAGGCAAAGACTATAAACACAATTATAATCATTATCAATTCTTGATAAGAACTAAGATCAGAATAAAACACGAAAAGGATTTGGGAAAGTAAGAATTATTATGCATTGCTGAGTGGGAGTATAAACTTAAACAAACAATATGGAAAGGCAATTTGGTAATATTTAGTTAACCTCAAAGAGTTAGATTCTCTACAATCCAGTATTTTCACTTCTAGGAATAACCCACACTAAAAGTCTCATACAGTGTAAAAGGAAATATGTAAAGGTATTATTCACTGCAGGGCTGATGGTAAGAAACCATGAACAACTTTATCAGTAGGGCAATGGATAAATTAACTGGTTGATTGACATAATAGAGTAATATAAAACATTTAAAATAAATCTATCAGACACATACATCATGGATAAATTACAGAAATATTATGAAAAAAAGCCAAACTGCAAATATGGTATTAAAAATATAGAAAAAAAATATGTGTTGATAGCATATACACCAATTTCAGAAAAACAGTTACTTTTTTAGAAAGGGAGAGAAGCAAAAACAGAAAAAGAGGAACAGAAAAGGGAGTAGGGGTCTTAGTCATTCCTAAAACATTTTATTTCTGAGAGAGAGAGAGAGAGATCTGAAACAAATGTGACAAAATAACATCTGTCAAATTTGAGTTGTGCTTAAGAAAGTATCTTAATTTCTAGCTGTACTTTGCTAAGAATTTCAGCATATTCTATAATTTAAGAAAATAATTTATCACATTCCAGTTACTACTAATTAATTGTTTTCTTGGATCGATTACAAAACAGAAACTTGCATGACCCAATTAAATCTTAAAATTGAGTATGAATTAATATTATAAATACTTATCTCATGCTTTTTTTAAGTACAAGGCCCTGAGCTGGTGTTAAGTAGAGATACAAAATTTAAAAGAAATTGCTCTCAAAGACTTTTCAGTCTAGTAGAGAGACACACACTAATTTTGTTAAACGGCAAAATAAAGTAAGTGCTAAACAATCTTTCTGCGGAAAGGCAAACTTTTTAATAGATTAAAGTCTGGGGAAAACTTGTATGATTATCTGCATAACTGAGCACCACATATTGCACACAGGGATTGATATTCAACACAGTAATATGTACAATCAATTATGTTTCGAGAAAAAAATAATAATAAAATAAAAATGTAAACCCCAAAAATAATACTAAAAAACTTATCAACAATATATATTCTTCAACTTTGGAATTGTGATCAATATTAAAGTATAATTTAGAGATAACATCTAGAAAGAGTAATACAATCCAGATATAATATTTTCTCATGATCTCACTTTTTAAAAACAAGATACAGCTTCCAGAGCCAATTAGAAAATATATATTTAAAAAAACAAGAAGACTATACAAGTTATATATAATTCTAATTCTTTAGGGGAAAAAAACCACAGTATTTCTTGTATACTTATAACATATATCAAAATACCAAAAGCAAATCACAGGTTTCTCCTCTGATATTTTGCTGTGTTTTCTTGATTTCCATTGGGTGGAGCAGAACATTTTGTTTTTAAAAAAGAACATGAGAAAAATAATTTTTCAATAAATATGTATGAAAAAATGACATCTGGACTTTCACAAAACTATTTACATCTTGTTAGGTTTTTTAAAACTAATTTCATATATAATTACTCTTACTCTTATGTATTTATAATTTAAAATATAGGCATATATTTTTACTTGAACCTAACCAAAATCTCATAACAAAAATATGGGTAGCCTCCATTTAAAGAATATTTGTAAAATGTCACTAGGAATTTTTTTTCTCTTTGCCTAAGAATAGAAATGTTCTCTCCATTTTGCTATCAACTGCCACAATTTACTTGGTGAAAGTAAATAGCCCCATCATCATCAGACTGTTCTTTGAACTTAACTAACCACATTCTGCCACATCCTTAAAAACCACACACACACAATGATACTATTAATAATCATGAGCTATATCCATATAATCTTACAGTTTACAACACTCTTCTAAAAACATTATCTGTTAGATATTATCAGTGCACTGAGAAATTAAATTGACAGAGCAAGAGAAAGAATCTTCTATATTCCTTACTCAGAGTATGTGTTCTAAAGCATGTAAAAAAGAATACAGTCTAAGTTCAAGGATGAACTAGGGACAAACACTTTAAAACAATAACAACTCAGTAGAAATGGCAGGATTTATATTTTCATCATAATGCATTCTCCTCAAAAAAAAAAAAAGATTCTGTGATATGTCACCAATGATAAAGTTTTAGCAGTATGAAAAATTTCACCCAATTTTCCACTTACTGCTCATTGCTTTCTAAAGAGTTCCTCGGAAATTAAATTTAAAAAAAAAAAATGTCTGCAATAGAGTTTCTGCATGATTGCTTAAAATGAAGCACAAAGATCTGGAGGCTATTTGGGTGGGTGGGGCTGTGTGTGTGTATGAAAAAGAAAATGGAAATTAACTATTAGGAAATATAAAAGAAGTATTATAGAAGGCCTGTTTATAAATAAATGATTACAGAAAACTAAAAAAAAAAATTATAACATTATTACTATATTGGCCACTTGACTAAAAAGAATCTACTTTTTAATTACTTAAAATAAATTAAGAATTTACCTGCGGTGTCCAGGAAACAGAAAACGGAACAGGAAAATCCACAAAACAATCTGGTGATTCTGCAGGGTACTAAGAAAAAGCATAAAATTAGGTCATTTCTGCTTTTGTATGACAATTTCATGTGAGGCATTTTAGAAAAACAACATTATTATAGCTGCAACTGTAGTATATATAAATATTCTGATTCTACTATTATACTGATGTCAAGCGCTGATTAATAGTCAACCTATGCTCAGGAGATACAAGGTTTGGTGATTTGGGGGTGGCCAAAGCAGTCAGCATTGAATGTTGAGTAAAGAGTAACGAATTTAAGTTATTGTCAGGTCAGCTGCTAATGTGACCTGAGGGGTGAACCAAACTGGATCTCAGTTTATCTTCAAAATGAGAGATCAAACTAGTTGGCACTTATTTTCTTTTCAGTCTATAATTTAATCTCAAACAGTTTCACAGTCACCATCTAAATAGGCAGACACTTTCTGTTAAAAGAATCAAGAAATGCACAAAAATGAACACACATAACTATCAATTAAAAAATGATTCCCCATACCAAAGCAATTACTTTAAGCAAGAAGGTAAATTAAAAAAAAAAAACAATAAAATGTCTTCTGGCTTTTTAAGGAAAAATAAAAGTAATAAATTTAAGCAAGAAAAACATTCCAAGGTTGGTAAATAGAAAATTAATTCTTCAGCTTGTTATATAAAAAGTGATAGTCATGAGAACAAATCAGGTTTAAAAGTTAACAAAGACAAAAGACAGTTTTTCTTAAAATCAATTTTCTTATTCATGATAAGTCTAAAATTCAATTCTGGGTCCTCAAAGTCACATGAAATTAAAAATACTAATTTATTTCGATT
The DNA here is from genome assembly GCF_027409185.1 of Cynocephalus volans. Taxonomy (NCBI): domain Eukaryota; kingdom Metazoa; phylum Chordata; class Mammalia; order Dermoptera; family Cynocephalidae; genus Cynocephalus; species Cynocephalus volans. The sequence continues at coordinate 54,894,365 of NC_084473.1, forward strand.
AAAAACTACATTTACTGGAAAAAAATACTTTTAGGAAAATTTTCATTTGACAAAATGGTTCAAATAAGTTTTAGACTCACTTTTTTCAGTCTATTTTTCTTCCGTACGTCGCTGGGTAATCAAATGGGGCAAAATATCACTATAGTATTTAACAAATAGCCCATTTGAAGTCAATGTTTTCAAAAGAATTAACATTTAGCTACACTGATGGTTGGCTAAAAAAAAACTGTCAAAGAACACTCTGATTAACAGTGTCTAGCTACTAGAACTGATAACTCGAAGGCAAATATATAGGAAACCATATAAAAATATTACAATACTCTAATCCTAAAAAAAAAGAAATTAAAAAAAAATTGTTAAACTCTGATGTAGCAGTCTAGCCATTTTCAGAATAGTTTCTGAACCCCAATGTAGATGACTAAATACAATGTCACGAAATAATTTGATCAAAATTAAGATAGTTTTCAACTTTAAGTTGTGTGTGTGTTGTGTATATAAATAAAACCACTGGAAACTAATTGTCAACTTTTAGTTTAGAAGTCTAATTAACAAAAGCTCCACATACAGGAATATTAATTGAAAAATAAGTACAATACTGAATTACTTTTAAGTAAAACATAGTTCTCCAAATCTCACTTGAAGCAACTCAAATCCATAACTAAAAAAAAAAATACAACTACTACATAATATTAAGTATATATTTTTGTCATACACAATATTTTTTAGGTTGTATAGTATATTACTCAAAGAAAAATTTAACTAAATCTATTCTATTATTGGACTATCTAGGCAGTAAGGCTTAATCACAAGTGAATACATACAAATTGCAGCAGAGTGGCCAGCCTCTGATACACATCTGTAATTTGTTTTTCAAGTTATTCTGATTTTGACCAAAGGTGAGGAAGCCCTGGGGTACTTCTTTTGTAAAGAAAAGAACTCCATCCCATAGTTCAGGATCGATTGCAAGTATCACACAAAAATATACTTTTAAAACCACAAAATTTCCCCTATTATATTTCTTTTTGATTTGTATAATACTTAATAGGGAGTATCTAGTCAAAATTAGTATTGATTTCTTTGTGGGTTTTTGAAAATGGTAAGTGAAAGCAGCAGAATTGGGAGAGTATGTATTCCAGAATAAAAGTAAAACAAATGCATTTATTTTTTTACTATATATCAAAAAATATATAAAGAAAAGAAATAAAGGTTTGCATATTCACAAAAATAAGCCTTCTTTAACGTTTGTTAAAAAAAAAAAAAAAAAAAAGAAAGTCAGCTTTCCCCTTAAAACATAGTTTGGATTAAGGTTTTGCATTATGTTCTATTAGCATATAGTTATACCAGTAAAGAAGTAAATGTCATCAACCTGGATTAATAACACAATCCTGTAGGTGCAGTTAAAGGCAATGTAGTAAGTACTTACAGCATTATTTCCTCAGTAAGTAGAAGAACTTCTAAAAATGAGGATGTATTTAAAATCTTTATTTTTGGTTTTCACAGCAGCAACTTTTATAAATGTACAAAATATAAACAAATAGAGCTTTGAAGGAAATGACAGAATCCTTGCCGTTGGCAACCTATGACCTTTTGAAAGGAAGGATAAAGGCAGATTTCTCCCTGATCTTAAAAAAAGCACACCTTTAAAACTTAAAAGCAAAATAAAAATCTTTTCATTTTAATGACAATAACCATCGCACTCCTTTTACCAATAGTAAGACTTCTATGCCACTAATTTTTTTCTGACACTTATCACATATGGGTTTTAAAATTATACCTAAACATTCTGTATGTGAAAGAGTCATTTCTCAACCTATCTGATATAGAGCCACTATAAGATATGAACTTTTCTGTGTCACCCAGTACAGTTTTATATATTAATTTTCTTTTGTGGAAAGCTTAAATGCCAGACACATTTTTAAAAAGGACAAACACAATTGATCTTTTCATCATTACAATCTTTTGAAATAGAATTGATTGATGACTTCTAGGAACAATAAGAAAAAGTGGGATATACTAGTTTTCTTCAAATTCTAATGTTTCCCTGGTGATCACTAAGTAAATGATTAATATGCTGAACTTGCTGATTCTACTTATTTCTCAAAATTCACAATCTAGAACTTAAAAATAAAAATAAAACTGCCATGTTTTGTGACAATAAAAACTAGTGAATAGCTATAGACCACTAGCCTATAAGGTCTTGGCAAAGTTTTAGAATACGTTGTCAAAAAACTTCAGCCAAAACAAACAAACAAACAATAAGTAGTATGCATATATGTGTGTCTGTGTCAGGGGGTTGGGACGGGAACTGGGGGGAAATACAAAGGTAATGAAGGTAAACAACTTTGTCAACAGAACTAGTGTTCTTGGGATACTGGAAGCATCTACTCTTTTCTATAAAGATGTTACAAAAATAACATTATGGTACTTTGAGGCTGTGGAGTTTATTTGTAAAATTTCCTTATCATAAAGTCTATAATTGATCAAATTTGCATTAAAATAGTGAAATGAAGCTATATGCAAGCTTTTGTAAACCTGGTGAATAAATTCTTTTAGGCTTTCCAAAATCAATTTTGAAAAGTATCATAATATGCACTTCTAGAAGCAATTAGCACTTCTTTATACTGAAAACATTCGCAGAGTTCATCCCACAAAGTATTTCCTGACCACAGTAACAGTTTAATGAGGCACATACCTTTGCCTTCAACTTGAGAGTGATTAGATGCTCTCTACCAGAAGCATCTTCTGCTTTTAACTTGATGGTACTGAAGCAAGTATCCACATACACAAGTCTGGTGAGTAGAAGAGAATAAAAAATGATCACACTGGGGAGGGTTGGGGGGGAATGGAGTTGAAGATGATAGGATATGAAATGAAAGTACTTGCTATATCCCTATTAATCCATTACAAAAATTAATCAGAGGAATTTCTGCATGCCAGCCCTTTCTGCTGCTATAGATTTACTGCCGTTAATACACCAGCCTAGTGCTTAATGCAGTCATAGATCTCTAGATTATTTACAATGTGTGTCAAGGCTCATGCTGTGGTCAGTGAGCACTATGTTTCGGTTTTCCATCACTGGAACCTTTGGCACCCACAGCATGTTCCTGTCAGCCTCTACTTATGTACACATTAAACTTCATGTCAAACTCTTTGTTCCACTTCTATAGTTTTATATAGTATGAGACCGTTATGCTTCCTTTATTTTTCTCCTTGATGAACTTCTACTTTATTAGCAAAATGTTACTATACACAAATCTGGCTAATATTAGTTCATATACTCAAATTGATCCTCTAAGGAAAATGCTGTATAAGCACAGGTACAGCCTGGTCTCCTAACAATAAATTTTCTTTCTGTACAATATATAGCTTCTGACACTTAACCTAGGCATGTATTCAAGATGACTAATATTTTAAACATATAGCACAAGCACAACTGTTTTGGCTTTAAGTTGCTCTAAATGCATGAATTTTCTATATTAGAAACCAATATCCTTTTGAAATACATCATTCTGTAAAATACGGTCCCTTGAGTAGCATAAGCTACTGCCAAAAAGGTTCAAATTTAGCAGTATATTTACTAGTGAACTGGGCATGTGGATATTTTTTGACATTTTTACAATACTATTCTCTTGTAAAAATAAAAGGTAGTCTAAGAGTATCACACAGCTTATCAGCCAGACTGATGGTAAGATCCATTAGAGTTCAGAACTAACAACAGCCTCTTAACCTAGGAAAATTTAACATCACCATATGCCATTTAGCTGCTGATCGGGTATAATGGTAAAAATGGGCCAATTTCAAGAAACGCTGGGCAATAAATTGTGAACACTGTAATGAAAAATAGATCTAAATCTGAAGAAGATACACATCTTTAATAATAGAATAAAAAGTAAAACAAAACAATCTGTATCAACAGAAATTTTATCATAATCTGTAAGAAGTCTAGGGTCTTAGAAAACAAATGAAAGTAAAATTATTCTAGAAAAAATGTTTATTTACATAAAAAATATTAGTGACTATACAGACAGTTAATCTTTATTTTCTTTCAGTTGTGTCTGTAACATCTCAAACTCCCACCTCCAAAAAATTAGAACATAAGTCTTTATCACATGTTTTATCACATGACTATCATTCAGATACAGAGGTATCTGACTCTGAAAACTTCCACACTTCAGATTCAAGGTGTAGAGATAAGCTTATGCATTTATATCCTCTCTTCTCACTAAAATAAAATTATTTAAAAACACATTAAAGGAATTTTTAAAAGGTATAAACCCACAGTTACAAAAAGAACAAGCAATAGCATCAATTAAGGCAAATTTTCAATAGCTTTTATGAAAATGGAAAGTAGTTAAAAGAACAATGACTAACAATACATATTAGAAGAGAAAGAAACAGGGTTGCAGGGGGGAGACACCCGGCAAAAAGGCAGTCTATAGAATAGAGTATGACTGATGGACCAGCAAAAATTGTGGGAGTTTTTAAAAAAATACAAGAAACCAGAAAGAGAAAATTTTTAACTAAACTATAAACAATATAGCTGTGTTAAAAAATTGTAACTGCTCTACCATTAACTTTTCACTGAAAATTATTTATGTAGTCATAAAAAATTAAACTCTTTAACTAATTACAATTTTTAGAACCCAGCAATAGACAAAGCTAAAAGATTTAACTATAACTGTAGAAACTAAAGGAAATATATTTAAAAGGAAGAGATGACAAAAATTGGGAAGTAGAAAGGAGAAAGATATCAAGAGGGAAGATCAGGAACAATAAAGCCTGTAATTGCTAATTTGAGAGTCAAGAGATACCATGTTTAATTGAATGAATTTGAAAAGAGGTTAAGAAACATTAAAGCTAATAGAAAAATAATAAAGGAAGAAAAAAGGTGATAATATTAGCAAAATCCTTTTTTATTACAGTCATCAATACGTAATTCCTAAAATTGATAAATCAAACATACTGAATGTTAGGCATATTATTTAGAAGTATGGAAGTTGGAAAGATGAACATTTCAAAGTGTTTGTCTCAAAGAATAAGACTAGGGATAGGAAATGATGTGGTAAAAGGCTGTTTGTTTTCCATTATGAGCCCTAAATAGTTTATAAACAAGATGAATATATACACAGAGAGAGAGCGAACAAGAAGGGGTGGGGGGAAAATAAACAACAAATTCACCAACTAGTGCGTTCTGCACTTCACCTTGATGCTCATCATTGCAATGTTCAAAATCATTATTGAACATCTTATAGATAATAAATAAATAAGACAGAAATAAAAGCTTTAGTCTTGTTTGCAGTCACACAAACATAAGATTATCATCATTGCACTGTTTAAGACACAGAGGTAGTACATTATAGGAAAAAAAAAATAGCCATGAGGTTAACTTTGTTAAACTTCAAGTAATTCAAATAAAGTAGTGAAAAACATTTATAATTTCAGGTTCATCTCAGTATTGTCATTTAAAATCAAGAAACATTTTATCCATGGTGATTCCTGGCTACTTTGTTTAGGAGGTGAGGAGAAACCTTACTGTGATTATTAACATCTTGAGTACATGTGACCCAGACTGTCAATCCTCTAGTATTCATTCTCACCTTCTTCCTTTTGGTAATAGGATCTCTGGCCCCAACCCACCCTCGACTAAACCAAGTTTTAACGGGGTATAATCCATCCAGCTAGTGACCCTTCCTATCTGCCCTTGCAATGTGGTGCCGGCATATAACTAAATTTTGGACTGCAAGCAGAAGTGATATGTGCATCTTTTGGATCATTAATAACAAAACCATGCCTTCCCCTTTCTCCTCCTCGCATGCTCCCTTTCTGTAGACTAGAACTTGGACAGGCCAATATGAGCCAGCAAAGACCATGAGGACAGGAAAAATACTCTAGTACAGGGTTGACCAAAAGAACTTTCTGTAATGATAGAGGTAATTTATGTCTGTGCTGTCAAAAACAGTAGCCACTAGCCACATGTTGCTATGGAGGACTTAAAATATAGCTAGTATGGACAGTGAGATTTTTACTTTACTTAAGTTAATTTAAATATAAATGTCAATAGCCACATATGGTTAGAGGCTACTGTACTGAACAACACAGGCACAGTGAACAGTTGAGAACGAAGTTAAGAGAAAGCTGGCTTCTTGAAATACCTTGTGGAACAGAGCCACCAACCCACTCTTGACCATCTGCCTACCTCTGAGCTGTTAAATGAGAGATGAATAAAATTCTTTATTGTTTGAACCACTGAAGATTTGGGGTTCTTTTTGTTAACAGCAGCTTATCCTATGCCCTAACTAATAGAGCATGCTTATATCTATTCTTTCATGATAGGAAAGAACATCTTGGTGTTTGGTCTATGGAAGAGATTTCAAAGAAAAAACAAACAAAAAAACCAACCAACCAACCAGGTGATAAGCTCTTACAAGTGACAGCAAATCAGTTTTTCTAAAAAAGACTATTTCAAATGTTCTGCCTTGTTTGTTGTTAAAGCAGGTGTCTCAATTTAGAAAAAAGGGAATAAATAATTTTTATTTGTTTAAATAAAATATAAACTCATTTAAACAATAAATTTAAAAATTTTCATCACTGGAGAGCTCAAATTTTTAAAGTTATTACACATCAAATGCCAGCAAAATGTCATTAAAAATTTATATTGAGAAAGTGTTTAGGTATTATCACTTAACTAGGCATATTCTAAAATTAATTAAAATATAAAAACATGAATATAAAATCTAAAAAAATAAAATATTTTACTTTTGGCACTCCACTTTGTATTTATCATTTGTTCCATTTAATAGCTGAATGTTATCAGTACAGAGAAGAAGAATAAATGTGCTTTGTATCTCTTGAAATACTGCACTTAGTATGACCACCAACATAAGTTATTTTTCTTTTCTTTAACCATCTAGATGCATTTAAGTAGTAATAACATCAAAAAGCAGACTGGAGAACTTTATGTTATAATAAAGTATCAAAGTTTCCATTTTTACCACACCTCTCAAGTTTAAGCATTAACTACTTCATATCTAGATTACTAAAACCAATCTCCCTATCGGGTGTCTTTACTTCCTGCCTCTTCTGTACACCAATCCATCCTCCCTTCTGTGTCTAGATTAATCTCCCTAAATATCTTTTTAATCATATCAACCTCTTCCTCTAAAATATTCAGTGAGTTCCCATCACCTGCACATAGAGAATCATTAGTCTAGCAGTCAAGATCCTTCGGTCTAGCCCTAATATTTTAATACCCCTATGTGAGCAACTGATTGAAATCTAAAAATGAATTACACGTTTCCATCACTACAACCTTGCCTCCACCATTCTCTCCCTTGTAAGCCTCTCTACATTCCTTCCAAGTTCATTCTAATATCCACCTCCTGTAAGAACCTTTCTAAATTATTTATAGCCCAAAAGGACTACCTTTCTCTAAACTGACACTGCTCCTTTTCATGTAAATTTTAGCTTGCCAGTCAAATAAGCCTTTTTGTAAGGAACATGAACTTTTTATAGTTCTATGTATGTTGCAATGCTGTATGTATACATGAACATGCAGTAGAAGTTGTCAGACTGGTTCATATTTACTGCTCACATGTAAATTTTAAACAACAGCTGAATGCAAATTATGTTTAAATTAAATACTATAAACATATTTCCAGTATTTCCAAATACTATAAACATAATTTTTTTCACTACTAGATAATTTGCAGTTATTCAATGATTTGCAAATATGCATGAGGAAAAAAATCACTCTATGTATAAAGGGAGTTTAGAATGAAAACCATATTAATTAACATCTATGTTCTTATGTGTTATACAATAAAAATTGTCATTATTGGTTGTAATTAAATCATAACATCAAGTACTGTAAAACTCAAGACACAGTCTGATACTGTTGGGTGAACAGTACCTCAACAACTTTACCTACTTTACACAAGCAACTATGAGTCACATAAAATATCTCTTTTTAATCTTTATTAGGCATTATTAGCTTCGTTTCAAAAATGAAGAAAACGTGGCTCAGAGAGGTTAAGTTACTTGCTCAAGGTCACACAGCTGATAAGTCATGATTAAAACTCTAGTATAATTAACGAAATTAATTTAGCATAAATAAGTGTCTCCATTTCTTCCAATACATTATTATTCTTTGAAACACACTAGAAATTATAGAAAATATCAGCATTAATCAGCTTCCAAGATAACAGGCTTAACCAAAAATCTAACAATATATGTTGACAATCTTTCAGTAGAACCTCAGATTTAATAAAACTCAGTTAACTCTTTCTCAAGACAAACTTGAAAAGCCAAGCAATTGAACTGCATTGACTATAAATGGTAAAATGTTTTCTAGAAAGGACAAAAGCATCAGATCACTTCTCTTGTTAGAACTCTTTAATCTCTGAATTATCAAGGGACATATGATTATCAAAATAAATGTAAGATGTAAGATATAAATAAAGTGACTATGCATTTCTTCCAAACTGGGACAGTTTTGAGACTGAAAAAGGCAAATAGAAAAGGCATAAATTATTTCTATCTTAGGTTAAGTGAGATGCATAATCAGCCCACCTATAAAGTAGTTGATGCTTTCAACACTAGGACAGTCTTAATACCAAACAGAAAATTCTGTTAAACCTGAAGAATTCTGTTTAATTCTTATTGTTTTAATGAGCTATTCTATAAAACAACTTAAACAGAAATTATCATCTTTTTGCATCACTTACCTTTGTGAGCCAAAATAACACCCAAAATAACCCAGAACTGTCATACCATCTTCATCTTACCCTTTGAACAAGTTGCAGTTTTGAGAGTATTTTTATAAAAGTTGAAACAAGTACAGAAATTATAACAATAGCAATCAAACTTAAGGTCAGCTATTTCTCAATGTCACTTCTAAAAAAAAGGTATGAAAATAAAGGAAAAAAAGAAAAGGTTCTGTTGGTTTCAAGATGGCGGCGGCTGCGGCGGCTGGCGCGGAGTAGCTGAGGTGGAAAAGGTGGCCACTGGGCCTCAGGCAGCCGGGAAACTTGTGGACCTTCCCCTGGCCATCTCTTAAGGGAGGACTGCTGCTGCTGGCCGGTCGTGGGGGCTCAACGCCACTTTGCCCCCGGCAGGAGAGGCTGCCTCATTTACAGGCAACAGCTTTGAAGTGTGGAGCAGGAAAAGAACTGATTCTTAGCTGCAAAAGTGAGTCTTGAAACAGGGAACACGGCGCCAGGGCTGCTGTGGATGCAGCCAGGATCCCGGAGACCGGGGCCGCGCTGAAGAAGGCGGCCAGCTGCCCTATTCAGGATTCGAGGTTTCAGGCCGGCATTAAAGAAGATTCCTGGGAGCGCCCGAGCGGCGCCGCGACTGAACAGCCCGAGGCGGCAGCGCCGAGAACACGGAAGGCAACAAACCAGAGACAGAGCGAGCGCCCGACCTGGCACAGCACTGTGAGTGATCCCTGGCACAGCTCTGTTCGGGGGGGTGGATGCCCACGCGGCTTCCACCTGCACCACCAGGCCACTCATTGCCCCGGTGCTGACTCCATTTTCCCAGGTGCGGGCAGCTCCGCCCTGCTCGGCCATCACTGAGCCCATTTGCTTGGCCTGGCGCGGGGCTTTCCGGACCCTGCGAGCCGACCTCCACTCCCACTCCCTCCGCGGTTCTCTGGCAGGGCTGTGGGTGTGGGGCGTCCCGACCAGTTTTGGGAGGGCTAGGAAGTACGGGCGGGCCGACTGTCACTCCACCACACCCTGGACTCCGCCCCGGTAAACTTCCTGTTACTGGGAGGCAGATACCATCTCTGCGACCACCAGTTTGGAAAAAAGCCTAACGAATTTCTGGTTGGGAATAGTGTGGTAGGAGAGTTCCCAGGTCCGCTTGAACCTGCCGGAGAGCAGGCTGCAGGCGGGCACTAGACTCGGTTTATACCGGGGGGATACAAAGGTGAACAAGACCCGAAAAAGATCTACACAGTGCTACAAAGGCACCCAGAGAGACCGGTCGTCTGTGCCTAGCAGAAACCTGGTAGACTTCCTGGGCGAGGCGGTGCTGAGCAGGGTCTTGAAGGCCCAGCTGATAGACGAGGGGTGCAGAAGACACGCCCCAGCCCAGCACAGTGTGCACAGAGGGGGGAGACGTGCGGCCAGGGAGGCGGAGAATCGACAGGAACCACACACCCGGTGGGGTCGCCACTGCACGATCTAACAGCCTGGGCCAGAGCACACGGAACGGGGAGAAGTCCTGTACAGAAAGTGAAAGCTCAACAGAGATCACACACCCTGTGGTACGTGATCCACCAGCCCAGCAGAGTACAAGCTGACCAGAAAGGTGGCTCCCCGGAGAAGCCCAAGACCCGAGGCAACCACACACACAAGACACTAGAGGCCAACTGAGCAGTCACGGCGGGAGCCATACCAAATTGGCAACCACAGCAACATCCTAGTTAGTCATTAGTCTCAAACCGGTGGACTGTGAAACCCCCTGCCACAATGAATAAACACCAAAAAAAAGACACCAGAAATACAAAAAATCAAGAAAGTACACCACCAAAAGTTAATAAATCTCATACTCTAGATCCTATAGAACAAGAAGCCCTTGAAATAACTGACAAGGAATTTCGAGTGATAATTCTAAGGAAACTGAATGAGATACAAGAAAACTCAGCTAGACATCATGATGAAATGAGGAAAAGTATACAGGATCTGAAAGAGGAAATATACAAGGAAATCAATTTCCTGAAAAAAAATGTAGCAGAACTTGCTGAACTGAAGAAATTATTCAGCGGAATAAAAAACACAACGGAGAGTTTAACCAGCAGGCTTCTCGAAGTTGAAGAGAGAACCTCTGAACTTGAAGATGGGCTGTTTGAAATAACACAAGCAGACAAAAAGAAAGAGAAAAGAATCAAGGACATGGAAGAAAATCTGAGAGAGATATCAGACAACCTCAAGCGCTCAAATATCCGAGTCATGGGTATTCCAGAAGGGGAGGAAAATGGAGATTCCATTGAAAACATATTCAACAAAATAGTGGCAGAAAACTTCCCAGGTATAGGAAAAAACACTGATCTTCAGATCCAGGAAGCTCAACGATCTCCAAACGTATTCAACCCAAAAAGGCCTTCTCCAAGACATGTCATAGTCAAATTGGCAAAACTCAGAGACAAAGAGAGAATCTTAAAAGCTGCAAGAGAGAAGCGTCAAATCACCTATAAGGGAGCCCCAATCAGGTTAACATCAGACTTTTCATCACAAACCCTAAAAGCTAGAAAGGAATGGGATGATATTTTCAAAATACTAAAAGACAAAGATTGCCAGCCAAGAATACTCTACCCTGCAAGGCTATCCTTCCGAAATGAGGGGCAAATAGTATATTTCTCAGACAAACAAAAACTGCGGGAGTTCACTACCACAAGACCACCCTTACAAGAAATCCTCAAGGGAGTACTGGGTTTGGTTCCTGAAAAATAACTATCACTGCCATAAAAACCCAAGAAAAATCAAAACCCGCTAGTACAATAAAAATGGCATTCATGAAGAGAAAACAAGCTAACAAAAACACTATCTACAACCTAAGGAACCAACAAACAAAGAAACCAAACAGTAAATCAGAAAGCAAGGAACAAAAGACACCTAAGACAACCAAACAACCAATAAAATGCTAGGAATAAATCAACACCTTTCAATAACAACTCTTAATGTTAAAGGCTTAAATTCCCCAATTAAAAGACACAGACTGGCTGACTGGATCATAAAGCAGGACCCAACTATATGCTGCCTACAAGAGACCCACCTCACCCATAAAGATTCACACAGACTAAGAGTGAAAGGATGGAAAAAGATTTACCATGCAAACAGAAAAGAAAAACGAGCTGGAGTGGCTATTCTTATATCTGACAAAATAGACTTTAAACTAAAAACCATAAAAAGAGACAATGAGGGACACTACTTAATGATAAAAGGACTGATCCATCAAGAAGACATAACAATCATAAATATGTACGCACCCAATGTTGGAGCAGCCAGATTTATAAAACAAACTCTATTAGACCTAAAGAAGGAAATAGACACTAATACCATAATAGCAGGGGACCTGAACACTCCACTGTCAATATTAGACAGATCATCTAGGCAAAGAATCAGTAGAGAAACACAAGATCTAAACAAGACTCTAGACCAATTGGAATTGGCAGATATCTACAGAACATTCCACCCAACAACCTCAGAATATTCATTCTTCTCATCAGCACATGGATCATTCTCCAGGATAGATCACATATTAGGTCACAAATCAAGTCTCAATAAATTCAAAAAAATTGGAATTATCCCATGTATCTTCTCAGACCACAATGGATTAAAACTAGAAATTAATAACAAACAAAACTCTGGAAACTATACAAACACATGGATATTAAACAGCATTCTACTTAATGACATATGGGTCCAAGAAGAAATCAAGCAGGAAATCAAAAAGTTTATTGAAACTAATGAAAACAATGATACATCATACCAAAACCTGTGGGATACTGCAAAAGCAGTATTGAGGGGAAAATTTATTGCATTAAATGCTCACTTCAGAAGAATGGAAAGATGGCAAGTGAACAACCTAACACTTCACCTTAAAGAACTAGAAAAACAAGAGCAATCCAATCCTAAAGTTAGCAGACGGAAAGAAATCATTAAGATCAGAGCAGAACTGAATGAAATTGAAAACCAAAAAACAATTCAAAAGATCAACGAATCAAAAAGTTGGTTTTTTGAAAAGATAAATAAAATTGACAAACCATTAGCTTGGCTAACAAAAAAAAGAAGAGAGAAGACTCAAATAACAAAAATTAGAAATGAAAAAGGCGATATTACAACTGATTCATCTGAAATACAAGGAATCATTCGAGACTACTATAAACAACTATACGCCAACAAATTTGAAAATCTGGAGGAAATGGATAAATTTCTGGACACACACAAGCTCCCAAAACTGAACCGTGAAGACGTAGAAAATTTGAACAGACCAATAACAATAAAGGAGATTGAAGCTGTTATCAGAAGGCTCCCAACAAAGAAAAGCCCAGGACCAGATGGATTCACAGCAGAATTTTACCAAACATTCAAAGAGGAATTGACACCGATTCTTTACAAACTATTCCAAAAGATTGAAACGGACGCAAATCTCCCAAACTCATTCTATGAAGCAAACATCATCCTGATACCAAAACCAGGTAAAGATATAACCAAAAAAGAAAACTACAGGCCGATATCCTTGATGAATATAGATGCAAAAATCCTCACTAAAATACTAGCAAACAGAATACAGCAACACATACGAAAAATTATTCATCACGATCAAGTGGGATTCATCCCAGGGATGCAAGGTTGGTTCAACATACGTAAATCAATAAATGTGATACACCATATTAATAAACTCAAACACAAGGACCATATGATCATCTCTATAGACGCTGAAAAAGCATTTGATAAAGTTCAGCACTCATTCATGACAAAGACCCTCTATAAGTTAGGTATAGAGGGAAAGTATCTCAACATAATTAAAGCCATATATGCCAAACCCACTGCCAATATCATCCTGAATGGGGAAAAGCTGAAAGCTTTTCCTTTAAGAACAGGCACTAGACAAGGATGCCCACTCTCACCACTCCTATTCAACATAGTGTTGGAAGTACTAGCCAGAGCAATCAGAGAAGAGAAGGAAATAAAGGGCATCCAGATTGGAAAAGATGAAGTCAAACTGTCCCTGTTTGCAGATGACATGATCCTATATATCGAACAGCCTAAAACCTCTACAAAAAAACTGTTCGAATTGATAAATGATTTCAGCACAGTAGCAGGATACAAAATCAACACACAAAAATCAGTAGCATTTATTTTCTCCAATAGTGAACATGCAGAAGGAGAAATCAAGAAAGCCTGCCCATTTACAATAGCCACCAAAAAAATAAAATACTTAGGAATTGAGTTAACCAAGGAGGTGAAAAATCTCTATAATGAGAACTACAAACCACTGCTGAGAGAAATTAGAGAGGATACAAGAAGATGGAAAGATATTCCATGCTCTTGGATTGGAAGAATCAACATAGTGAAAATGTCCATACTACCCAAAGTGATATACAAATTCAATGCAATCCCCATCAAAATTCCAAAGACATTTTTCTCAGAAATGGAAAAAACTATTCAGACATTTATATGGAACAATAAAAGACCACGAATAGCCAAAGCAATGCTGAGCAAAAAAAATAAAGCTGGAGGCATAACACTACCTGACTTTAAGCTATACTACAAAGCTATAATAACCAAAACAGTATGGTACTGGCATAAAAACAGACACACTGACCAATGGAATAGAATAGAGAATCCAGAAATCAACCCACACACTTACTGCCATCTGATCTTTGACAAAGGCACCAAGCCTATTCACTGGGGAAGGGACTGCCTCTTCAGCAAGTGGTGCTGGGAAAACTGGATATCGATATGCAGGAGAATGAAACTAGATCCATACCTCTCACCGTATACTAAAATCAACTCAAAATGGATTAAGGATTTAAATATACACCCTGAGACAATAAAACTTCTTAAAGAAAACATAGGGGAAACACTTCAGGAAATAGGACTGGGCACAGACTTCATGAATACGACCCCAAAAGCACGGGCAACCAAAGGAAAAATAAACAAATGGGATTATATCAAACTAAAAAGCTTCTGCACAGCAAAAGAAACAATTAAAAGAGTTAAAAGACAACCAACAGAGTGGGAGAAAATATTTGCAAAATATACATCTGACAAAGGATTAATATCCAGAATATATAAGGAACTCAAACAACTTTACAAGAAGAAAACAAGCAACCCAATTAAAAAATGGGCAAAAGAGCTAAGTAGGCATTTCTCTAAGGAAGATATCCAAATGGCCAACAGACATATGAAAAGATGCTCAACATCACTCAGCATCCGGGAAATGCAAATAAAAACCACATTGAGATACCATCTAACCCCAGTTAGGATGGCTAAAATCCAAAAGACTATGAACGATAAATGCTGGCGAGGCTGCGGAGAAAAAGGAACTCTCATACATTGTTGATGGGACTGCAAAATGGTGCAGCCTCTATGGAAAATGGTATGGAGGTTCCTTAAACAATTGCAAATAGATCTACCATACGACCCAGCCATCCCACTGCTGGGAATATACCCAGAGGAATGGAAATCATCAAGTCGAAGGTATACCTGTTCCCCAATGTTCATCGCAGCACTCTTTACAATAGCCAAGAGTTGGAACCAGCCCAAATGCCCATCATCAGATGAGTGGATACGGAAAATGTGGTACATCTACACAATGGAATACTACTCAGCTATAAAAACGAATGAAATACTGCCATTTGCAACAACATGGATGGACCTTGAGAGAATTATATTAAGTGAAACAAGTCAGGCACAGAAAGAGAAATACCACATGTTCTCACTTATTGGAGGGAGCTAAAAATTAATATATAAATTCACACACACACACATACACACACACACACACAAACCGGGGGGGGGGGGAAGAAGATATAACAACAACAATTATTTGAAGTTGATACAACAAGCAAACAGAAAGGACATTGTTGGGGGGGAGGGGGGAGGGAGAAGGGAGGGAGGTTTTGGTGATGGGGAGCATTAATCAGCTACAATGTATATCGACAAAATAAAATTTAAAAAATAAAAATAAAAAATAAAAAAATAAAAAAAAAGAAAAAAAAAATAAAATAAAAAAAAAAAAAAAAAAAAAAAAGAAAAGGTTCTATCACATTTAAAATTTTTTTTTTCTTTTACAATTTAAATTCTTGTAATGCCTGATCCTATAAAGTTGATTAGAACTGTCAAGTAAGTAATTAAAAACACAGCAAGGTCTGCACTACCTAAAAAAAGATATTTCTTTTATTATCAGATTTTATGATTATACTGACAAATCTACCAAGATTAGAGTGTAAGAAAAATACAGACATATTGATATGCTCTAGAAATCATTAAGATTCAGAAAATCCATTTCAATTTGTCATGCAAATCACTGCGTGTGTTATTTCAAAAGACACTTTAAATTAAGAAGCTAGCTAGCTGCTCCAGGCAGAACCTCAAAAGATAGCAATTCTAGTACGGGGACAGCACAGTTCAGGTCTCAGCTTTAGCTCTGCAAGTACTGAAACCCAATTTTACCAGTACATCCACTAATTTAAGAATTAAGTCACAAAAATAAAACTGATAGCTTTTCTTTCTCTATCACTGTCAGATAAATACAGACAAAATCTTATTCTATGGCTTTTCAAAATCCATATAGCCAACTTTTCTTCTGCTAATATATTCTTTATTTGTAAACAGTATGAAACAAATGATTAAATAACAGCAGCTATATTCTAAGTCATTCATCCATCCTAGTCACTATAATTAAACTATTATCTTTCACAAATCTAAGCAACAGATTTGAAACTATCTCTAAAGATGGGTTAATTTTAAAAATGGCAAATTTTATTCATGATGATAGTTTTTATTAGTTTCACCCTCAAGGTGTGACCCCAAATACTTGGGGGAACTTTATTAAAGGCTCCATAACACAGGGAGCAACCATAGTTCACAAAGAATGCCTGAGTCGTGTTATGTAAGCAGACTTGCCTATATACCCTATTATATACAAACTTGGGAATAAAATTATATATCTTAGGATTTATTATCAGAATTAAATAAGAATATATAAAATGGCTAGCACAGTCAGTGGCACATGACAGAAACTTCACAAAAGGCAGTCCCCGTATGAAACAATCTCAGTCTAAAGAGGAGAAAATTATGTTGTGATGAATGATATATGGTAGAGGAAGTCACTATCTTTACTTTCGGCTTTCATCTATTATACAAGTTAGAAATCTGTTCCTTTTTCTCCCACACTAGAACAATGGTTAAAATGCAAAAAGCAAAAGTCAATACTTTCTATTTATTTCTTAAAAGACTTATTCCATAAAATATTTTATATACTTGCACTTTTGCTCATAATTTTGTTGCTAATGGCTCTCAAGAAATCCTATGATTATACTCTACAGCACTTATCACAGTTATAATTAAGTACTACTGTGATCATCTATTAAATTCTGACTCTTCTACTAGATATAAGTTCCATGAGAAACCTTAAGTCTTGCCTATGCCTTACATTATAGACATTGAATAAATGGGTGAAAAAATGAATGAAAATTCAAAAATCTCATATCTCATCCTTAATGCTTCAACTAATTTTCATTATCGGACTTCTCCCAACCATATCAGATTCACTTAGGAAACTGCTTCAAACTCACTATATCAATATAAGAGAAATTAAACTAGAAGAACATTTCTTCTCCCTTTGCCAAGCCCTTCCTACATTCTCAACTATCCTCTAAACACTAAGATCTTAACATTTAAGCATCTGAAAATAAATCGATTTGGTTTTTCTCTATTCCATCAATCTATATCCAAGGAATGACTAGGTCCATGACATCACTGCCTCAGTACGAATCTTCATAACCATAGCTGGAATTGCTACTAGTATATGCCAATTTTTTGTCTTCCCTGTCTCTCCCCACCTTTGTTATGCCTAATTTTCTTAAAAGGGTTCCATCCATAACAAATCCTACTCAGGAATGGTGCCTTAACAAATAAAGCCTGATCTCTTGAATAAACATTAACCAGTCCTCAACATCATCATAATGGTACATTTAAAATTACATGTAACATCCACGTCTGGCTAAAATGGAGTAGCTTGCTACAGACCAACACTTCTACTGTGAACAATTGAAGTAGCCTGATAAAAGAAAAAGAAAGAAAAGTTTGAAGGCATCCAAGAATTGCTAAGGCAACTAGGACTTGAAGGGCCAAAGTCCTAAAGATGGAGGAACAGACTAAGGGTAAGGCAACACCTTGAACTCATTTTTCCTCTCTCATGTTTAACAATTCTGAGCACAGGGCAAGAAGAGAAAGATCTGGGCAAAGGACCCAGCCAGAGAGCTGCTATTAAGCAGCAAAAAAAACTAGCAGTATTTTTGGCAATCTCTTGAAGATAGAGAAATAAAAATAACAGACTTGAAGGGCCAGAATCTGGTGAAAAGATTGGGCCAGAGAACTTGGCCTAATGTTTTACCAATTTTCCCTCAAAACTTTTGATCAATCCCTAAACAGTAGGGAATAAGAGGATAAAAAGCCAAGCAGAAAGCCACTGAAAAACAAAGAACATTTAGAAAGCTTATAATACTCAGGAGAAATTAATTAGAATTCGGAGGCCACCAGTGGGAAAAAGCACCAGTGAATACCCCCAAGATCTCAGTGGGAATCCTTGGAGAGCTACTCCTAAAAGCAAAGCAAACAAGAGACAGATGAAGCCTTGCCAAAAATGAAGACTAGATTGTACCTGAGAGGTAAACTGGCCCTGGGGAGAGACAAAATGTAGAGTTTAGGAGCCACCAAGAAAGAAATCCCAATGAATACACCTGGCTCTTCCTTGAAAGCTTTAGAGCTTGCAAAGGGGAGGAGAGCAATCAGAGGCAGACTGACCCCTACAAAAATTACAACCCACCCTGAACCCATTTGGGCCCTATGGCAATCTGCCCTCACTATGTTTTCCTAGCAAAAGAAAAGGTAAACCCTTCATAGAAAAAATGTATGTCATTTGGAGCCTCTAAACATTTTTATGCACAATTTCCAATACTCAACAAAAGATACTAGGAATAGCACTACAGCCAGAATGACCAAGGGCAAATACTGAAGAACAGCCAGCAGGAGGCAGTGAGCAAAAGTGCACTAACTAGAAGGCCTCCAAATTAAGCCAGCTTCTTCACTTCTATCCTTTGACCAGTTTCTTTTTAAAGAGTAATCACCTTACGGAGCAGAAACAAGATTTAAGATTTTATTTTTTTGTTGTATTCAATTTTATATTGAATCAGTTATGAAAATATGGAAAAACCGTTTAAGCTTTATGTTTTAAAAAGTACTAGGAACACCAAGATACAGGACCATGTGACAAAAAACCACAAGAAAAAAAATAAAAATAAAAACAGATTCAGGAGATCCAGATTATAGGGGTTAATAAAAAAAATATTGTAAAACAAAGATAAAAAACAGAGAAAAAGATGGAGGATTTCAACAGAGCATGAAAAATCTATAAAAAAAAGAATCAAATGGTAAAACAACAGTTTTAAAAATATGTAACTAATTAGCTTGTGTAGCTATACTAATATCTAACAAAGTAGACATTAAGGCAAGAATATTAACTAGAGATGAAAAGAAATATTTCTTAAAGATAAAAGGGAAAATCCACAAGAAAGATGCAGCAATTATAAATCTGTATGCACCCCATAACATGGCTGCAAGTATACAAAGCAAAATTTGAGAGGACAAAAACAATTCCACAAATCCACAATCACATTGACAGCATTTAACACAGCTCTCTCCAGAGCTTTTAGGAGAAGCAGACCAAAAGAAATCATTAAACATATAAAATATCTGACAAGCATAATTAATAAATGTGAAGAATACATGTAAAGCACCGTACCCAGCAAGACACTATATATTCTTTTCAAGTGGAAATGACATATTTATCAAATTGACAAGGTACTGGGTCGTAAAGCAAGCCTCAATAAACTTCAACGTATTAAGATAACTAAAATCATGGTTGCAGACTAAAGTAGAATTAAACTAGAACACAGTAACAAAAAGATAACCAGAAAATCTCCAGCTGTTTGAAAATTAATTGATTTACTAAATAAGCCATAGGTCTAAAAAGAAATCACACTGGTAATTAATATTTGAACTGATAGTAACAAAAATATAACATCAAAACTTGTAGGATATCTAGCTAAAACTGGTAAGAAGGAAATGTATAGTCTTAAATTCACTTATTACAAAATAAGACATTTAAAAATCAATCATCTAAGTACCTACCTCAAGAAATTACAAAAAAAAACTCAGCAACTTAAACTTTTTTTTAAAAAGATGAAAATTCAAGAGTAAAAATTAATGATATAGAAAATAAATATATAATATGGAACAAGCTAAAAGTTGGGTCTGAAAAAAACTTATAAAATTGATATGGCTCTTGAAAAACTGATTAAGAAAAATAGAAAAAGGCACACAAAAAATTATCTGGAAAGAAAAAAGGGAGCATCACTACAGATTGCAAAATCTTTTTAAAAATGAGGACAAGATGGAATGGAGAATGTGACAAAACACTGTGTTACAAATGTATGAAACAATGGTATTGAAGGGGATGAAGGAAAAAGGTGCTAACCTAAGTAATCATGAAAATGTGTCTATAACACTAAAGGCAAAAACAAGAACACATAAAACATATATATAAGCACTGTACTGTTGATAAAGTCGTTACCTATAGAGGTACAGATGAACAATTCTGATAGCGTTCTGCATGTATACTGAAACTGAACAATTAAGTAAATAGATAACAGATGGTAGGAGCTGGGTTTCTCACTATTGGAGTGTGAGACTGCAGATGTACCAGGGAAGTAGGCTAGAAAGATCCATGCGGTAACAGATTAGAGTTGGAGACATCAGTATGAACCCAAGTTTAGCTTAATATAAATGCAGATGGTGATATAAAAAAATATTTACATATATGCATGTAAGAGTTAGTAGAGACACAAATTTTCTTGCTTTTTCAGCTAAGAGAGTCTAGAAGCAACAACACACCAACAGCAACCAGCACACACAGTGCCCACATCCTGGTTTCTAATACCATTCACCAATAAAAGGAACCAGGGCTCCTTTTAAAAAAAGACTGATTCTGACTAGGGCAGGAAATATAAGATGATGCTGGAGCATCTTGCAGTGCCAATAAGTAAGGAAGTGCTAAACAAAACAAGAAACCCAAACCCACAACAATGTGGTATGACAAAAGGACACAGATGAATAAAAGAGCTCCCAATGGCCAGTGCTAGAAAAATTTGAGCAATAAAATAGTACTGGATTATAACCCAAAATATAAAATAAATATCCATGAGTCCATAATATTTTACATAAACAACTGAATAAATAAAGAGGGGAGAACAAACAAAACTCCTGAACAGAAAATTTCCAAATCTACATAGATACTCTGCTTTCCAACTCCTTAAAGCGCAGGTTGCGCACAGTGACTTCCTTCCCAAGGATATATAATGGAGAGGGGAAAAACAAGGACTTACCAGTGGTGAAACTGACAAACACTACCTCAACCAAGTAATCAAGATCAACATCCACAGTGATGAGTCACCTAGATAAATGACTTTACCTCTATGGTCTTTCTAAGGCTTCCGGTCAAGATAGCGGAATAGATGTTCCCCAGTGTCACTCTCTCCTACAAATCACACAATTTACAACTATAAAAAAGCAACAACAGCCAAGCTGGGGCCTCTAGAGCTCAGGGGAAGAGGAGGAGAGACCTACGGAGTGCATGAAGGTGGGAGAAGCTACGATGAGAGAAAGAAAAAACCGATCCGACCATTTCGTGCCACAGAAGCTTTAAGGATGGAGCTGCTGAGTACACAGAGCAGGAGCTGGCAAAAGCCACAGCTGTGCCCTTCGGAAGAAGCTGCGTGGAGGCGGCAGGGGAGAAGAGGGCCTTGGTGGCCCCCAGGCCAGCAAGACTACTAATAGGGTTCCCGTGGACCCACACAGGAGCAAGGAGCCACAACAACTGAAAAAAAGGAGCCACTCGGAGGCTGGTGAGTCACTGCAAGGGACCAGCACATGGCCCATCCCATGGGAATTGTTTACAGCACAGGTGGTAGGGGATATGGGTCCACCGGGAGAACACTGGGACACAGCAAGGACTGCTGATCTGCACCCCAATCAGTGAAGGACCACTCAGAGGAGACCAGTCAGGAATATAGAATTGCATGGAGTGCAGTTTGATGAAAAGACTCAGGCCCAGATCAGAGTTTCTACACAACCCAGGTGTACCGGGTCTCTGGAGAGCCAAAAGTACCTATAAGGTCAACCATTAAAACCTGAACTGCACAAAAAGCCTTCCCTAGGGAATCAGCAGCAAAGCAGCAATTTAGCTAAACCACATAGCTTAAGTACTGGTCCCCACAGGAATTTCCCCCATTTTAGAAGTAAGCAAAGGACAAAAAATTAGTTCCGGCCCAGGCACACCACCAGTGTCTCAGGGCCATCCTGGGACATGAGGCATGCAGCCGGGGTCCAGGTCCCCCTCCCACAACTAGGCACACCCCAGCACCAAAGAGCATGTCAAAAACATCACCTCCATGTGGGTGGCCCACCACAGCCACCACAATGACCACGGATGCCGCGAAAGCGGCTAAACGCCACAACCACCATGCAGATGGTCCACCAGCCAGTGGAGTGCATTGACACAAGGAGAGTCACCAGAAGAGACCAAAGAAAAGAAGATGTCTCTCTCCACAAAGCCCATTCCAGAGTGACAGAAGCATCTGTTCTACAATAATATTGGGAGACCTGAACACACCTCTCAGCATTGGACAGATCATCCAGGCAACAAATCAACAGAGTAACCATTACTCTTTCAGAAGGAGAGAAGAAATCTAGGGTTATCAGAGGTGGGGGGGAGGAGGGGAAGAGGGATAGGGAGAGATTGGACAAGGGGCATAAAGAATAAGTATGATTTGTAACAATATATATGCTACTGATATTGATGTGATCAACATATGTGAATGTTGAACCCCAAGAATCAATTATGATTCAATAAAAATTTTAAATAAATAATAAAAACCCATAATCCCAGTAGAACCATAGGAAAAATCCAGACAAATCTCAACTGAGGGACATTGCACAGAAAATCTGATCAGTAGCCCTCAAAATTGTCAAGGTCATCGAAAACAAGTAAAGTCTGAAAAGTTTCACAGTCAATAGAAGCCTGAGGGAGACATGAGAAATAAATTTAGTGTGATATCCTGGATGTGATCACGGAAAAGAAAAAGAATATTACATTAAAACTAAGGAAATGTGAATAAAGTAGGGACTTTAGCTAATAACAATGTATCAATATTGGCTCATTAATTGTAGCAAATTACTACACTAATGTAAGATATTAATAGGGGAAACCATGTTCAGGATATATGGAAACTGTAGTATCTTTATAATTTTTTGATAAATCTAAAATTGCTTTAAGAAACAAAGTTTATTTTTAAAAATGTAAATGCAAAGCAATTCTAGGAACCATAAAATGGTGTTCCAATAGGTTTTGTTTTTAGGAGGACATGGAAGCCCAAGTATATAGTGCATATTCATGATAATAAGTACAAGGGATGCTTAGTTCAGATATATAATGCCCTCCTTGTGAAACTCAAATGCCCCAATGACCAGTCTTTAACTTGAATGTGCTAAAATAGTTTGAGCAACAGAATAAGATATGATATAGACTACTGAGTAATCCAGAGCAAACTAGTTACTACGATTAGTTTTTTTACCTGACAAATAAAAGTAGTCATGTCTGATTCTTTTCTTAAAAATTATCATCTTTAAGGACATTTGTCAGAAACACACGGTGAACACAGGGATTTGCAACTATGTATTATTATATCAGTCCTCAGCTCACTCTGTTTCATCCAAGAGAAAAAATGAACTCCTCTCCACAATGTTTGCATGTACTAGGTCCTAATCAGTAAATTAAGGATGATGAGGAGGGAAGTCATTTCCAAATATTTTCATTGAGATAGACTATCAAATCACAACTTTATGCAAATTATTTTCCTTCTAGTTAAAAAAAATAGAAGAGATTTTTATTTAAATTGTGGTTTGTTTTGCTTTATTATGAGCTCCAGTCTGCTGCTGTTTCTCTCATTCTTGGTGTGTGGTGAGTAGCAATATACAGTTGCTATGTGTGAGCACACATTCAACAAGAAACAATTCATGGACAGCAACCTGACAATGCAACTCAGATAGGATACTTTTTATTTATAAATGTCTGCAGGATAGGAGAATAGGAAAAAACAAATGTGTTCTAAAAGATATTAGCATACTATCTTGTTATGTCATATATTAAAATGGATATGACAGAGATCACTAACACCTATTTGTAAGACAGTTTCCGGTATATTACAAAGTTAGAAAGGAATGTTGAGTCTTTACTGAGAGCAAGATCTGCTAAGCACTTTCACAACTGCCATTTTATTCAGTCCTCACATTAACTCTAGGAAGTAAATATTACCCAATTATTAAATGTTGTATGCTAATAAAATTAAAATAAGGGCAAATGCAAAAAAAAAACAATAGAGAACATTATGAACTATGTTTTTCTAAAATTTACTGACCAACTCAACAAAAAGCATATCTAAGCAAACTCGAAACAAGAAATAGAAAATCTAATCAATCGTATCAATTAAAGAAATTCAGATACCCTCGAGACCCAAATGGCTTCACTTGTGAATTCTTCTAAATATTTAAGGAAAAAGTAAAAGCAATCTTTCAAAAATCCTCCAGAGAACAGAGATAGGGAACAAGTCCTCATACTTTGTATGAGGTCAGCATAACCTTTACGTCAATCCGATGATGATAACATAAGATTAACTTTGTAAATGTAATAATATATCCTAGCCATGTTGGGTATTCCAAGAAAACAAGATTGGTGTAACATCCAAAAATCAATTATGATAATCCACCACATTGACTACAACAACAAAAACAGGAGGAGGAAATGTCATGTGATCACTCAGATAAAGCTAAAAATGTATTTGAGATAACTCCACATACATTCATAATAAAACTTAGCAAACAAAAAGAAAACTTCCTTAATCTAATAAAAAAAATATTTTAAAAACCATGATAAGCATCAGATTCAGGGTCAAATATTGAAATATGCACTGAAACTGGAAACAAGATAAAATGCTTGTTATAATAACTTCTATTCAAAAGTTTACAAGAGTTCATAGCTAATACAATAATGCAAGAAAGAAATGAAAGACGTAATACCTGAAAAATAAGAAATAAAACTATTGTTATTTGCATTATAGATGATTGGGAGCTTGGAAATTCCAATATAATCAACTGATATATTATTAGAATTGATAATTTAGGAAGATCTCTGCATACAAAAATCAATATATAAAATCAATTGTATTGCTATATACAAGCATCAAAAATATAAAAGTGGCATTTTATAAAGGGATATCATTTACAAAAGCATTTAAAAAACATATAGTAACTAAATAAATCTAGTAAGAGACGCACAAAATCTGAACACAGAAAAATACAAAAATGTTATTCAGAGAAATTAAAAGAAACTAAAAAAGCAAAAGGATATATATACCATGGACTGGAAGTCTCAGTATTGTAAAGATGTTAATTTTCCATAAATTAATCTATTTATTCAGTTCAATCCAAATAAAAAATCCAGTAGAGCTTATGTAGAAATTGGCAGGGCAATGCTGGGGTAAGCAAATATTTCTTAAATAGTACACCAGAAGTGCTAATCATGAAAGGAATATATATATATGCATATATATATATATATATATATAAACTGGACTACATTAAAATAACTTCAGTTATTTCACTGACAACATTAAAACTAAAAAGGCAATTTAGAGTGAGACAACATATTTTTCATACAAATATCTGACCGAGGACTCCTATCCAGAATATACAAGGGAATAAAGGACTGTCACAAACTGATAATAATAAGACAAACAAGCTAAGAGAAAAATACGCAAAAAATTTCAACCACTTCACAAATGAAGATATCCAAATGGTCAATGTACACATGAGAAGGTGCTCAGTTTTATCAGGCATGAGGGACTAATCATACTCAATGTAATAACCCTATAAACTGTCAATATCAAGTGTTAGCATGGATGTGAAGCAAATGGAACTCTTACACACTGATAGAGTATAAATTGGTAAAAACATTTTGGAAAAGTTTGGCAATGTCTTTGAAAGGTGAAGGTATGCATAATCTATCCCTGTTAATACAGTAATAAAATGAGACTTTTTAAAACATTACATGTGCTGATATATTTGTATATACATAAATATCTCCAGAAAACAAAAAACTGAACATGTATCTGAAAGGAAAATGGAAAGCTTGGAGTTCGGGGTAAAGCAGGAGTCACATTTCACTTTATACTATTTGTACTGTTTTAATTAGTTATGAGCATGCATTATCTTTTAATTTCTTTATTAAAATTATTTTTAAGTAAAAGCAAAAAATGCGATACATTTGAATTCAAAGCAATCAAAAAATCAACAGCACTGAATATAGAGTTCTCCAGTTTATTTATTAAAAAAAATCAATTAATAACTTAAGGGGAAGAAACCAAGATCTACTGGGAGATGTGGAAATCTAGAGGAAGTGAGGGAAGAAGGCAAGGTGCAAGCAGAATATGACCACTGGGACTCTGAAGCTTAAAGGGTCCACAGGTGGGAAACAGGAATAGGTTAAAAAAAAAACAAAACATCATTTATTTCATACATCTGCCTATGGTCAGCCTGTTGCTCAAGAAAATAGATGAGCAAAAGGGGTTTTTATTCCTCCTATTTCATGAAATACACTATCACCTCTGTTCTTCATAGTATTTTTTAAAGCGATTCCAACAGCTAAATTTCGGTCACAAAATAGGTCTTCGTAGGTTAGGATTTCCACTTAAGAAATTTCTACAGGAATGTGTCTTGATATCCATATATCAAACATACAAGCTTTGGAATATATTTGCTAATTGAGGAATGATTATATTACTTTCAATTGTGGGTGCCAAAGGGGGTAAACTGTTCTGTCAAAAAAGAATAAAAGGAACTAGAGACAGACCAATGCAATAATTAGAGCTATTCAAAATTAGATAGACTTTCTTATCAAACAGATAACTTTTCACCATAACAACTTTAGGAATGGCTTGATAACTGACTAGAAATAAATGGAGAGAGTCAACAAGTGTTCTAGCCCACACAGTTGAAGCCATGTCTGGAACCAAGGCATAGATGACAGAGAAAAACTTTGGTAAAGTTGTTTGTTGGGTTTTTTGAAGATGGAGGGGATGGTGATGGGATTTATTTGTTTGAGGTAATAAAGTCAACCTGTTAATGCAAAATGTTTTTATGGAACTTGATAGAAACACTAGAAATCTGGAAGTCAGAGCTACATACATAGAGGAGATAGATGAATGGCTAAGTTTTATGAGGGAAGAAAAGAAAGGAACCATGAAGGAACACCCACATTTAGGAAAAGGAAGAAAAACATGTGAATCACATTAAAGACATTAAAAGAAAAGAAAGAGAAAGAAGAATCTACAATGGTCATAAAAGATAAAAAGAGTTTTAAGAAGGAAAAGTTGGTTACTAGTATCAAATACTAGAAAAAGTCAATAAAGATCATTGGACTTGTCAAAAGAACATAAATGGCAGTCTTTATGAATACAATTTCAGTGAGGATGTCAGAATGAAAGCCAGGCTGCAAAAGATTGAGAATACTTTTTATTTTTAATACCACTCATTCCATAAAAGATTTAAGGCAGTTTACCAAAAAAAAAAAAAGAGAAAACAAAAACCTAAAAGAGAAAAATAGCAGGAGAACAAAAGCCAGGATAACATTAGCATACAGAAATGTAAATGTTATATCCAGCATGGCTCTTAGAAGTGGTCCAAAAATTAGACACTAAGCTTCCCAGGATCCAAGTCAAAACAAGCATAATCAATTAAAAGATTCATATTATTCACTAAATAAGGCCGGATATTCAGGAGAAGCATGACTTTTTCAACATCGAAATGGGAGGAAACTTCTTTCATGATTTCTCATGAAGATAGTTCTGTATCCTAAAATGCAAGATCTCCAAACATAAAATCATTCCTAAATGCATGTCAGTGGAATGTTCAAGAACAATTATGAGACCAAAATAATTCAGCTCATTTCTAAGATCCAAAGGTAAAATTTGGAAAACATATAAAACAACGATTACACAGACTTTAAAATAACTGGATTAAGCAATCCATCTATAATGAAACACTATTACCTGCAATCATGATTTTAGTAAGTTTTAAACAGCTGAAATTTGAAGTTATAATTATTTTCCAAGAACCAGAGTATAAATACTCAGGGCTCCTACATACAGATTTATATACTTTGACTATTAATCAGGAAGACAGTAAGACTAAAAAGAACGTATTAAAAATTAAGAGGTCTTGCTAAAGCCCATACCTATAAGAATGGTCAACCTATCTTTGCATAGATGTGCCCCAAAAGAGGTACGGCCCACTCATTCAAATTCAGTGGGGAGAAAAAGGAAAAACTGATCTGTGGATAAGAGGGAGAACGGTTCTAAGTAAAAGGCTT
Source organism: Cynocephalus volans (assembly GCF_027409185.1). Lineage (NCBI taxonomy): Eukaryota > Metazoa > Chordata > Mammalia > Dermoptera > Cynocephalidae > Cynocephalus > Cynocephalus volans. The sequence continues at coordinate 54,922,643 of NC_084473.1, forward strand.
ATAAGGAATTATAAAAGGAAGGAGGAGGCATGATCAAACGAAAAGAATCCTGCATCTTTTTCTTATATTCTCACTGCATTTATCACTTCTAGAAACAAAATTTCTATGGGAGTAAGTTGGGACTCTAAAATATGTTTTATGTTTCTACTCTATCTAGTTTTTCTTCAGCTACCAGATAATGGTGTAAATACATTAAAGGACATATATTCTGCACTTAAAATACATTCTTGTTTTCTTTTAAAAGGCTATTTGATTTTCTGGTTCTTTTTAGGTTAGCTATCAAAAGGCCAATCACAGAAAATAGCTAAAGAGTAACAAACAGATGAATAATAAAATGTTTTAAATACATTCAGAAAGACTTAGTGGTGAAAGATTCCACATTCCACATGGTAACTAAAAGCCTTTGATTTATCTTAGTAATCAACAGAGCAATCTAAACTGAAATAATAAATGGAATACTAAAATACTATTAATAGTGGTTAAGAAGTAAGAAGAGCTAAACTGGCATATCTTTACTGCCACTTCATAATACACCTAATAATAAAATGTAATGTTTCAAAGTACCCACGCTAAAAAGGGAGCTAAATTCTGCAACAATAACACAAATCGCCAGATTTTTTCCAGGTGGTATAAGGATTAAGTTTAAAAATCTGTATACCCATCTACTAAACCTGTTACAAGTTTCTTTTTTTGTTGTTGTTTTTCTTTTCAAGTTTCTTTATGCATCAGTTTTTTCAAGGAAATCTAGATGATTCTTTCAAACCCTAGTTACTAAAATTCACTACTTGAATTACAAAAGCATTTAAAACGTTTTATATATATATATATACACACACACACACACACATATATATTTAAATTTAGACAGGCTAAATTGTATGTTAACCAAAAACAACTACATATATTTCAAAAATACCGCAATTTTTCCAATTTCTTTGTTTCTAAGCATCACTTTTCAAACACAGATAATTTAGTAACATTTAGAATAATGTACATTCAGTAAACATATTAAGGTAACATCTTACTATGTACATAAAAATGCCATTTTTTCCAAATTATACTTAGCATTTTACTTTGTAGGTCAATTTTTTAGGATGCTATCTTGCCCTTTAATTCATAGCAACAATACGGATCAGATACTCTAATTACAATGAAACCTATGACTAAAAACAGGTATAAAATAAATTGCTAAAATTAGAAATATATTAAATTGAAATTAAACAAAGGTATTTCTAAAACATATTTGAAAATAGACATACTTATCCCAACCAAGAGTTTCTATCTCTTCAATAAGGCTGGAGTAGAACTGGGGAGGAGGAGGAAGTGCACATAGGTCTTGTCTATTCTTTAAAGCAACTTCCTGTTTAAAAGAAAAAAACTTGAATCAGTTGTGGAATGTCAGACAACGAACTGTTAGTACCTGACTACGAAATACAAAACACAATTTCATAATCTTCTTAGTGCCTAACCAAAGTGCCCACTATTTTTATAGAAAATCTAGCTGACTCATTCCCTTTCTCAAGAAAAAGAGATATGCAGAAGTTAAAGGACAGAACTGAAGATGATGTAAAATGTCAATTTTTACACCATGAAAAGAACCTAAGACTTTAATATTCTCCTGGACTAATATGCCTATCAGAAATGGAGGGGGGGGGTTCATCTTCAAGCCTTCACTATCTTTCTACTTCCATGGGTATAATGTTTGATATTAAAAAAGAAAAAAGTGCCTTTAAAGAAAACCCTGAACTCTAAGTACATTGCCTAGATCGACATATATGTATAAACTACATTCTAACAAATAAGAACCCCTCCTTATCACAATAAAGACCTACCTGCTAATTTCTTTCACTGACTTAGACTTACGTTCTGTATTACTCCTCAACCGGGTAAGTCTAAGTATTTTGCCATCCATCTAGCTAGATCACAGTCCCTTTCCCTATTAGGCCCACCTATGATGCCTTTAAAATGGTTTATGTTCCCCCAACCAAAACTAAAATTTACATTTTTTACATGCAATACAAACATCAATTATCTTATTTGTAAAGTAAAAATAAATCTACTAATTACATGTTTATAAGGCTGGGATTATCAAAAGACATTATAAAAAGTAAAGAAAGAAAAGAAAATAATAAATCAGCCACAATAAATAACAAAACCAGATGGGAACAAGTCAAAAAATTATGAACATTTCTGATAAATGCAACGCTCATATAAGGTTGACATTTTTATTCCTTTAAATTTGTGTGTGTGTGTGTACACACACACACACACACACACACATATATATATATATATATATTTTTTTTTCCCCCCCTTTGGACAGCTGGCCAGTACAGGAATCTGAATCCTTGACCTTGGTGTTATACCTTCAAGTATATATTTATTCTATTAGTCCTTATACTTTTTCTTTTAACAAGAATAGGATACTATTAAATTGAGGTCATATTAGAAAGAATAGGTTCTAGGTTCTATGAAAAAGCATTTCAAAATCAGGACTCTTAACTGGAATTACTTCAATCTAGTTCTGAATCTGCTTTAGGATGAAAAAACTATGAAAGATTCATAAAGCCAAGAATGTCAATATTGATTAATTAGAGAATAAGCTCTTAAAAAACAAGGCATATATGGTCTTTTTTTATGACTGAAATACCTAATATTATCTAAAAATAACCTGATGGTCCACAAAAGTAAATTTCTACTAAGACTATCCTCTACTAGTTACTAAATTAAATGAGTTAATATAGTTCCTATAGTTTAACAGCTACACAGAGTATTTCTTTTGAGATTTCTATTTTTATTCAGAAATAGTAATTACTGCTATCCACAAACATTGAAGGTAAAAATAAAACTGGATAAAAACAAAAAAGTATTTCAATCCTAGGTATACAACATTTGTAAACTCTGCCTTCTACCTCAAGTCAGACAAGTTACTCCTGATGTAGAACCGTAACAGGAAAAAAAGCAAAGGCAGAAAAGCAACATGTTCTTCAGAAACGGCAAAGGTACACAGTAGAAAGGTTTTTACAAACAGAGGCTTTAAACGCTGACTTTAACAGTTCCTAGTTTTGAGGCCTTAGGTTCTCAATGGTTCAACTCTAAAATAACCTACCTCACAGGGTTCTTTTAAAGTAAAGGTAATTTTTATTTATTCAGTATATACTGAACTCCCACTATATGCCTAGTTATTACTAGGAAACTCCATGAGAGATTTACAAAATTTCCTGAATAAATTCAACAACTATTGATTTCATTTGGGCATCATTTTCAATATGGTGATTATATTATAGAAACCCTTTTACTAACAACACAGCTTAAGAAATAAACTAATAATTCTTACATTTTTAGGTACACTATCTTAAATGAGTAATGAAATCACCAGCTTGGTTCATAATTTCTAACGAAAACTAAAATATAGGATCTTGTTTTTATTCAGAATTGCAATAACTAATGTACTAAATAGAATATTGTAAATCAGAGAGCAATCTCAATATTTTACTTTAGTTTTAAACTAATGTGGTTCTTCAAAATTAAATGACCAACAGAGCTGTGACTTATAACCTAATAAAGTTATTCTCAGTAATAAGAGCGTAATGGGACATGGTATATATATAGTTTTACTCCATCTCCCTTAGTCCTTATATTTGTCAAGCTTACTAAAATTACAATAAAAAGATAAAAGAAAATTTTTAAACTTTTCTCCAGTGTCAAAGGGATGCCAAACATGCTTCATTTCTTCACCCTACCTTTTTTAAGATTATATTATGGCATTTGATGAAATTTATAATTTTGACAAACTTTATTAAGGTTTATAAATTCATAAATTAAAATTTAAACTTGAGAAATTGATTCTAAACTCTTTATTCCAAACATTTTATTAAAGCCCTACCTCAAAGGATTGTTATGAGAATTAAAAAAAGGACTCAGAAAAAGATCAAGCAATTAAGCTCTCAGTATGTGGTACCTGCTGCTAAGAATAAAAACGTCTCAAAAAGAATCACAAAGAAATATCAAATTGCTTTCAGTTGTTAGTAGCGATATTGGTATTTTAATTTTGATATAAACAAATATATAAATATATAGATAGGAAAAGTATAAGTAAAACATAACAAGCAAAACATAACAAAAAAATAGAGTAAAAGAGATACAAGTATAAGAAGCAAAGAAGTAAAAACCTGATAATGCCAAATTTGAAATGGAAATATCAATATGAACTCATGATTAATTATACTCTTTCTAAAAAGTATTTTCTCCTAACTGTCCACTGAAAAGTCCTAGAAATTAAACACTCCAGTTTCCAGACTATGACATGCAAATACCATTTCCCAGAAAGATATCATGGCTCTTTGGAGAAATGGCTGATTACAGCTCTGGAACAGGATGAATAAATGAGCCTGGGACAACTGGTGTCAGAAAGCAAAGAAGCTTGGGTTATATTAAAAGAACTCAGGAACCAACATGAAGGGGCTTATGCTGACCAAAAATGGGATAATTTAAGCATCAAAAAGAAAATGACCACAATGGATTAAACTTAATCAAATATGCAAAAATCCATGAGTTTATAATACTACTAAAAAAAAATCTTTAGTTCCCTGTGACAGTTGCTCAGTACCAACTCATTGTTCTATAAATTGACTTTTTAAAAAAAGAGAAAAAAAATAAGCACTTATCGTATCTGTCCAGTATGATCTGTACCTCAAATTAACTAATATGGGGAAGTTATGTTCTATAGAAGATTTTCAATAAATGCAAATGATGGTATTTTAAAAATCACCATTTGTCAACCCTAATGAAATAGTGGATGTAGGCAATGATTATCACTGGATACTAAAATCACTGGGTGATAGGCTGATGAGAAACTTTACATTGAGTGAATCTAAACCTATGGATTAATCTTAACTTTACTAAAAGAGGAACTATCAGACATCATGTGACTCCTGATACAATAACACATACAGAACACCAAGTATTCGTATCACAACAAATGAATCCAAATCTGCTGAGACCTCCAGATCTAACTGCCAGATATCGAAGAAGGTAAAAGAATATGTTCTAAGATACCAGGAATATCTAACAAACGAAATCCAGAATGTGGGAGATTTTATAGTACACATAATTTGGTTTAATCTAACAAGCAGATGGCATGGGGAAAAAAAGGTGGGGTGAAGAGTAGATGCTCTTATAATTGAACTATCTTTTTGTCTTATATAAGACTGAAGATACGTATCAACTAAATACAATGTGTGGACCTTGTCTGGATACTGATACAAACAAAGCAGTTATAAGAAATTATCATTAACTTCATTGGGGTTATAATACGTTATTTAAAAACAAACAAAAAGCACTCAGCTGTTAGAGATATACACTGACAAATTTATGGAGGAATGGACAAAAGATCCAAGATTTCCTTTAAAATACTCCAGTCCCTTTCCTTCAAAAAGGTAGGAGACGAAATATGATTGGCAAAATGTTGAAGTTAGGACATGGGACCATGAATATTCATTATAATCTTCCCTCTTCTTTTGTTTATGTTGAAAACTTGGGTCATAAAATATTTAAGAAAATAATAAAATGTCTATAGGATAAACTAATCAAGCATTTAAAGCAAAATTGATTAACTAAACAACTACTGTTATATAACTGTATATATATGTAATGAAGCCTAACAAGTTTTTCAGAAATCTACAGCTATATACAAAATTATTTATATACCATATTATATCTTAATCTCTCCTTAGATGTTAAATTCTCTGACAGACCAGGCATGCATTTTATTTCTTCACCACCTGCCCAACACTAGCATCAAGGTAGGTACCCAGTCTGTAATACAACCAAACTGGTTCCTATACACAGTTATGTTCCTCATGCAGTTTAAGTAAACTACCATCCACACCTATGCACACAACAAAATATTAAATGACTAGAAGTTGAGAAGTTTTAAATTCTAGTAATGTTAGTTTTTAAAGGAATTACAGGAAAAAATCAAGACTTATAGAATATGGTAACAGTGTTAGAAAAAAAATCCTTACCAAAACCATCTTCAACTCCATCATAAAGCTCACTAGATCAGGAGAGTGCTGCATTCTCTAGATCAAAAAATTTCTAATTAATTTCATTTATATAATGAATATTCTATTCACTGAAATTAAATATAAGCCCAAGTGAATGTGAAAAAAATACTAGCTATATCTACATCTTAAAGTATAAGAAGTAAAGTAGTAGTCATCATCTACTATTCCTACCAGTTTAATTTTAAAAGAGTAATGAAAGCCCTCAAATCTGTTATTTTGGTGAGATATATTGAATTGTGTAAGAATGTCACTTAAAACTTCACATGTCTCTCTTTACTGCCATATTTAGCAAACCACATCATTATTTAAAATAAGTAGTAGTGGTATGGCAGTGATATGAGTGGGAAGAGGAGTATAAAGTATAAAAACCAGGCAAATCTTCACAATTTTAAAAATCTCGTGAGCAATGAATTAACAATTATTATTGTCTATTTTTATCTTTATTTTTTCCTTGACCTTAAAGACTCCTTATAGTTGTTATTTTTGTCCTTTCCCAACTAACCCATATTAATTCAAAAGGAGATAATCATTCAATAAAGTAAAATCTGTTATAATAAAATAGCAAAAAGGAAATGACCCCTAAAGTAGAACGAATGTTTAACAGTTATGGCTTTGTTTCCTAGAAGTCCTACATTCTTAAAATAAAATAACTATAAAATTAAAAGGAATCAAAAAAATTCTCAAGTTTTACATTGTTTTCTTAGATAGAACTCTATACATCGTTTGTCTGCTTGAAACCAAAATATTGTGTTTTTGTTACTTTTTATGATGCACTGCACTAAGACCACACAGTTCTGAACAAAGTTAATATGTGAGTTTGTTCACTCTTTTCAGATGAGAAAAATAAGAATCTAAAATATTTCAATTATGCATGAAGATATATGATTCACATCTTAACATAGCTTTGAGTGGGAGCATGTTCGCAGAACAAATCTTTGACTATCACATCTATATAGTATGTTTCCCTTTAGTTTACTACAGATGAATAATAAATTATAGCAAGGGTTTGCAAACTACAGCCCAGAGGCTAAATCCAGCTCAATACCTGTTTTTTACAAAGTTTTATTGGACTGCATCCACACCCATTAATTTACCTTTTGTCTATGGTTGCTTTGGCAAAGGGAGGAACTGAGTAATGTTGCAACAGAAACATAGAGCCCACTAAGCCTGAAAAATTTACTATCTGGTCCTTTAGAGAAAAAGTTTGCTGACCCGCTGGCCTATATTTACTAAGATTAAAAATGATAAAATGGAAGAATTGTGATATTTACCTGGACTTTGGAATAAATCAAAAATTCAAACTAATATAGGTTCTACCTGACTAACTGGAGGGCCTGGAACTTTTCCTAGGAACCCCATCAGTTTCTAGAACCAAGTAATTTCTAGGAACCCTCTTGGTAAATTGTTGGAGAAAAACAGTTATAGATCTTATCATTATACTTAGTCTTTATTATCAAATTTTTTTCAGACTTTAAATATCTCAATAGACACATTTCTTAAACTTTATCATACAATATAAATCATCACAGAGATTGGGGGGCAGTGGAGAGAAAGAGAAATAATTTAAGCATACCCTTTAAAAACCTGCTGTAATTATGACGCCAACATGACAGCCTACATTCTACAAATCAAATAGGTTATCTCTTACATTTCTTTGTGAATCAGTAACTATGTGAAAATGACTGTCATTGTCACTTAACATAGATAATACCTGCCTTTAAGATAGAGAAAACACAGGAAATCAGAAAAAACATTTATTTTTCTAAAAGAGGCATATCACTATTTTCAGTTGCCTCAGTAACAGTGATTTTTTTTTTTTTTTTTTAAGTTTCTCTTGTCTTTAAAGGAATTTTCAGGTAGAGGAACCTAAACGTTAAGAATAACTAAGTTAATCCTGCCTATACCTCACCTAAGCTGTCTTTATCTCCTCTCATTATGCAAGTACACATGATTTCCACCACACCTTTTCTGTTGCTAATCTAGAGCTAAAATCCCATTTTTACCACAGGTATCCTACAGCTCTTAATGGGTCTGTATTTTTTTTTTTTCCCCTACCACCACCATTCAGTCTCAACAGAAAAATCACTCACGAAGTGATGGATATGGTTAAGGGTGAATGCATTTAAAGAACCTAAAGTTTCATGGATGAAGATCTGCTGAGGATTCTGAGACAGGAAACACTTCATATACTGTATGAATCCTTAAAATACTTGAGGGATAGAGATGAAACCTACAAAACTCAGCAACTATGAAACCATTTTGTTACAACATTCTGCAAAGCAGGTCTTTAAAGAAGAGTAAATTTGGTAATTTCTTATCCTCTCTTAAAACATAAACCTTTTCAAGGACTTACCTGTTGGACTATTTGATGATATCCATTAAGTATTGTTTTCAGCTGCCAACTACATAGTAATCTAAAATTTTAATGGGACAACATGGTTTATTCATTTGTTCAGAATTAAAAGGAAAACCTTATTTGTATGCTAACACAAACATGCACATACATATAAAAGAATGACAAACATAATTCTGACAAGTTAATAAAATTTTATCACTGACACTGTTGAAAGCCTTGTCATCAAACTGTCAGTACTAATTTCATTTCTAAATATAAATAACTGCAATCACTACATGACATGCAAACAGGTCATCTGTTTTTGTTTTTTTTTTTAACTTTAACATATCCAAAGCAAAGTTCTCTATTGAAATAAATTTTACTCCAAGGTATGTTAAACAAAACCAAGCATATATAGCAATATAATCTTCTTCACATTCCAGATTAATAAAACTAAAAGTCCATACCAGCCAGCCACCAAAAAAATAACAACAACAATAATAATAATGATAATAATAAAACCAAAAGGATACATACATTTAATTGTGTAAGTAGCGATAAGTTAACGTTCATCCACCTACTGGCTCACCTCAGCTGTGCTCTCAACACTGCTAGGTACGCAACTCTAAGAAATTACTTTTACTCACCTGGAAGTAGGAAGCCTGAATTTTCCCAACGATGACCTTTTCAAACCATCCTAACTCGCTCCACTCTTGGTCTGCTACCCCTCACACACACCCCTATACCCTCTCTTAATGGCAGAGTAGTGCATTCAACTGTCCATGGGTAACCCCTCTCCAAATGTGCTTTCCATCCCTTACCACCAACTTGGTAACTTCAGTTCATTAATCATCCCTTTACTGTGGATTCCTTAACTTATTTTCTACTAATTTTTGTCCTTAATGAATTAACTTGCTCAAAAAACATCATAACTCATCTATGAGTGCACCCCTTACTCTAGTTACTCCTTTTCTTCAAAGTAGTTTATACTGTTTCCATTTCTTTCTACCCACTAGTCCAGTCCAAAACCCAACACAACCTGGCTTCTACCAGTGCACAAAACCTATTCATATCCAACCAGATCTCTTTGCAACAGTCAGCACTGTTAACCAGTTCCTCCGAAAGCCTCTCTTTATTTGGCTTCTGAGACACTACTGACCAAATTTTCATCTTACTTTTCTGGTCAATCCTTAGTCATCCTCTAAGTTCCTCTTTAGTTACTAGTCCATTAAATGTTGGTATGCCCTTGAGATCCTGTCACTGGCCTTCTCTTTTCACCCCACAGACACTGGCACTGGAAAGTCTATTCACACTCAGGGCACTAAATCCCTACTAGGATTTCCACATACATCTCCCCTCCAAGTCTCACACTCAAATTCTATACCAATACACTGCCTTCCTACTAAATAACTCCTCTTGATATTTCACATCCAATATGCCTTAAAACAATCTCCCTTCCACTTGTCCATCTGTGACCTCTTCTCTAGCTTAGTGACCTGAGGCAGGAACCTGAAAAGCATTCTCCACTCCTTTTTCTCTCCTCCACTTCCAATCAGCCACAAAATCTTCTGGATTCTACTCAAAAATATCTTTTGATTCCTTTTTGTCTGCTCCATTCCAGAGATATTTAGAAGCAAATTGAGATTTTGGGTGGTACCTAAATTTCCAGTCTCATCTCCTGACTAGTTGTCTCTACCAGTTAATGTTGGTACCTAATTTATATTAGGACTGAACTAGTGTGGGTCATCCCATAGAATGAATATGCCCACAAATAATATCAGTCAAAAGTTGGGGAAAAAGTATTATAATCCTCTTATATTCTCTCTTCATACTCCTATTCAGCACCTGTTAGTAAAGTATACACAACTGCTGTTTACTGCTTTAAATGGAAAAAAAAAAAAAAATGAAGAATTAATGTGTTACCATTGAAAAGTACTTCAGTACCAGGAAAAATTATTTATAAATGCCACAATAAGTTTGGAAAAAATGCTTCTAGTTGACTAATGAGCATTTTAGGCAAAACTCTAGAAATAATCATTTTTTACCAGATTAACTGCACATCCCACCAAGATGCATGTATATAACTAAATACCATATCACCTTGCATTCTTCAGTTGCAAATCTTCAGGCAACAGTATTCTAAGGTGGAAGTCTCTTCCCTGTGGAAAATATTGAAAAGGTTCAATCAAATTTCCATCTTTCACTTAATTCTAACAGATGTTAAACATAAAGTCATACTGAAAAAACAGTATTTTCCTTTCTTTTCTAAAAGGCATCAAATTTATCCAAATCCTCATACTTGTCAAAATACAAGCAATAAAATATTATATTTGAGGAAAAAATAACTCAAAAATGTCTGTCAGGAACTTTGTAATTACTGGAAAATCAAAACACTCAGATGGGACTTTGTTTTTAAAGAGAAAGTCACTCATAAACACAGGAAATACTATGAAATTGTTAACCCAGACATACAAAAGAAATTTAAATGTTATTTCTTAAAAAACAAATTTATGAAAAAGGAAATTCCTTCCAATTGCTTTGATTACCCAAGAAAAAAATCACAATGTAAAATAAGAATACATAATGCATTACAGGTTTCATGTTTTCTACTTTCTAAATTTTAACAAAATGAATATATATTTAGAGGGCTAGCCAGTTACTGCAGTCGATTAGAGCACAGCCTTGTAACACTAAGTTCATAAGTTCAGATCACCAAATGGGCCAGCCACAAAGAAAAAAAAAGAAAGAAAGAAAACATTTATTTATACAATCTAAATATACAGACATAAGAGAAATATTTTCATAAATCAGAGTATATTTAATACTCCCACACTAGTGGATCTTTAATAAATAAAATGAGTAACATGTCAAGTTCTTTATTTTAATCTAAATATTCACGATTGCATTTGAATATATGGAATTTTATTCAAGTCTTTCTAAGGAAAGAAAAGACTTCTGAGAAATATATTCAGTTTTACTTTCTTGAGAAAGTGAATGGGTAAGCAGTTTAAACTTTGTAACTTAAATAGGATAATACACATGAAATCTGAGCAGAAACAAGCAGAAAAAGACAAACAGAAATGTAATCTTTTACTCCAACAGTATAAAATGAAAAAGAGTAATAAAATTCTCGAAAAACAATTACCATGTGGAATTTCAGCACAGTCTCCCTCAAAGCAGTTTCAAAAACAGAGGAACACAATTAAATGTACCCCATAACCTTTACTTTCATGGTGATATTACAGTTCTGACTTTCATTACATTTAAATGTCCTTTAAAAAAATGAAAAAAATGTACTACTGACCTTTTCAAAAGGTCAAGTAACAATAATTCACTATTTCATTAAAGCACTAAAAGATATTATGTAGTAACTTTAACCTAACTTTATAGACTTCCCACACATAGGTGTAAGAACAATCTGGAACTCAGTTTACATGAAAAATGGTAAAAACTAATCTATTGTAGAAATTTATACTGTTAGCTGAAAGAATAAAATTCCAAAGTCCCTTATTTGCAAAACCCAGCCATTTTAAAAGGTTAAACACCATGTCACATGCCACAATACTTTTCTTGATTCAAGAAAATGTCCATAATTAGCTTTGTGTAGTTAAAGTATCTAAACAATATTAATTGTTCTTGAGAAGCAGATTTTCCAGGCTTGCAGGGAACAAAAGTACTGACAGTTGCCTAAACCGGAATCTCCCCACACATCCTCCAAAAAAACTATATAGACTAATATTTAGAACAAATAAAACCAAAAAATCCCATGTTTTCAGCCAGAGGATAGAGAACACTACAAAACTTCAAGTTATCTTTAGGAAGAAAAATATAAACCACTTTCCAATAGATCCCACTGTGGGGCTCCCGCAGCAAGTCCAAGGAAGTTCAGGAAAAAATACATGAAGAGGGAAGGGGGAGATTGCACTAAGTGCAAAAATTTTAATAAAGAATTTTGGTAGATCACAGCACTGCACTACAAGGAGGAGACTTCTTGTGAATACAGGCCTTGCAAAAGAATACTGTAGGGGTAGAAGATAGTACAAAGGCAAGAAGAGACAACTTTTGAAAACTGGGTGTTAGGAGAAAAAGAAATAAGACTGGGAAACTCAGGCTCTTATATGAGAAAATAAAAATACACAACTCCTCCCCCCCAGCACTCCTCAAAAAAACATCTATTAAATAAATTGCACTCTGCTTCAACAACAGAAAAGGGCATTCTTGAACCAGGACTTATATAAACTATGGCAAATATACAAAACGTTCACAAATACAAACATATTTTCTTTATCAATGAAAAGCTACTATGAAACAAAAACAGAAATTAGAATCAAAGCATTTCAGGTGATGACAGCCCCATGTGAACAAAACAAAAACCATAAACAAATTATAATACTGAATCAAATATCTTTAGGTGAGCATTTGTACAGAGATTCAGAAATTCAAAAACTAAGACCAAAAATTTTAAAAAGAAAAAAAAAGGAAGAAATGAATGAGCTGATGCTGACTGAACTCAGGGAGGAAAATTTTTTAAAAAGACAAAATTATATTAAAATGGGAAAATAAAAGGTGCCCAAAAGAACAGTGTTAAATACAAATATCATAAAGGGCAAAGAAAAAGCAAGAAAATTATCAAATGAGAAAAAAATTAAAGATGATCAGAGAAAAGTGGTTAAGTGAAAAACAGGTAAAGAAAGTCCTATATACATATAACTGGAGAAACTGAAAAGGAAAACAACATAATAGAAAAGGATATTTAAAATTATAATATAAGCACACTTTCTAGAAATCCACATACAGAGGATAAAGGGACACATGAGAAAAGTGACTCATAATGATCAACTCTGACATATATCTTAATAAACAAATTTTTAAAATAAGGAGTAAGTCCAGAGCTTCTAAGAAAAAGATCAAATAATTTATGGAAAACAGAATAAGATCAGCATCCGACTTCCCAAAGCAAGACAAAAAAACAAAGAATGGAACAGAAATTTTAAGAAACTGAAGAGAACTACTTCTAGCCATGATGGAGTATAACAGGGGCAGGATTTAATCTTCCACCTTAATTTAAAAATTGGGCAAAATACATGAAACAACCTTTCTCAGACATTAAACAATAGGCAGCACAAAACAGTGACCCTTAAAAAAAAGGGAAACAAATGAGAAAATTCCTAAAATTGGGCTAGAGGTCTTACTGCCTAGAGAATTTTCAGGCTGTAAGGTAGGGATGGAAAAACAAACACAGCTTCACATTCTCCCTGACTTGAGAAGAGAGAGGTGCATTAGAGGAGACCAAGACGTGGAATTCACAAGGTACAGTACCAAACATGAGAGAGATACCTGGAGAGAACTGCACACAGAGAAAACTAGAGAAGTTCAGAGGATTACTTGCAAGGAGTCTTCAAGTGAGTACTGCTTGCCAAATGGGTGTGAGAAACCACCTAAAGCTGGGGAACCACAGGAATGGAATATGCAAAACAAACTTGAAGCTCACACAAGGCTAGGCATAGTCATGTTCAACCAGCCAGAGTGGAAAACTTTGTAATACAGGAGCAATTAAATTGAGCACTCAGAAGGATGTTGCCTCACTGTTAGAGCCGAATTAGCCTAGACTAAGGTCTCCTTTTGCTCTGCCTAATAAAGCTTAAAAGTAAAATCGAAAGCATCAAACTGTTTACACATAATTTAACTGCAGCTCACAACAAATCCCAAGAATATTTAGAAAATATAAGTATCTAGCATGCAACTGGTAGAATTCATAATGTCTGGCTTCCAATCAAAAAAAATACCAAACATGCAAAGAAACAACAAAATAAAGTATAGAATAACAATAGCACAAAGGCCAGAAAATGAGAAATGGAAGTACACTGCTCTGAGATTCTTATAAGGCAAGTGGTAGGCTTGAAAACAGATTGCGGTAAGTTAAAGATGCATATTGTAAACATTAAAATAAAAAAAAAAAGAACGAGACAAAATTATATTGCTGATAAATCTATAGCGCATACAAAACAGAATCCTAATATTACTTTAAGGTAGACCATAATAAGTTTAGGATATATACTATAAAGTTTTAAGCAACTACTTACAAAAACAAAAAAACAAACACAGAGATAATAAGCTGACAAAGATGGTCCCCAGCGTCACTCTCTTCCACAAATCAACCAATTTACAACTACAAAAAGGTAACAACAGCCAAGCTGGGGCCACTGGAGCTCAGGGGAAGAGGAGGAGAGATCTATGGAGTGCATGAAAGCAGGAGAAGCCACAATGAGAGAAAGAGAAAACCACTCTGACCATTGCGTGCCATGGCTGCTTTAAGGCTGGAGCTGCAGAGCGCTTGGAGCTGAAGCTGGTAAAAGCCATAGCTGTGCCCTTCAGATGGAGTTGTTTAGGGGCAGCAGGGGAGAAGAGGGCCTTGGTGGCCTCCAGGCCAGCAAGACCACTAATTGGGTTCCCATGGACACACACACAGAAGCAAGGAACCACAACAACTGAAAAAAAGGAGCCACTCAGAGGCCGGTGGGTCATCACAAGGAACTGGCGCATGGCCTGTCCTGTCCCATGGGAAGTTTTTGCAGCACTGGTGGCAGGGGAGACGGGCCCACCAAGGGAACACTGGAGCACAGCAAGGACAGCTGATCTGTACCCCAATCAGCATAGGACCACTCAGAGGAGACTGGTCAGGAATATAGAATTGCATGGGGTGCAGTTTGATAAAGACTCAAGCCCAGCTCAGAGTTTCTACACAATCCAGGTGCACCGGGTCTCTGAAGAGCCGGAAGTACCTATAAAATCAACCACTTAAACTTGAGCTGCACAAATAAGCCTTCCCTAGGGAAGCAGCAGCAGAGCAGAAATTTAGGTAAACCACACAGCTCAAGTACTGGTGCTCACAGGAAGTTCCCCATTTTAGAAGTAAGCAAAGGACAAAAAGTTAGTTCTAGTGCAGGCACACTGCCAGTGCGTCGGGGCCTGCCCGTGGACATGAGGCATGGAGCCAGAGACCAGAACCCCCTCCCACAACTAGGCACACTGCCAGCACCAAGGAACATGCCAAAAACATCACCTCCACGTGGGTGGCCCACCATAGCCACCACAGTAGCCATGGCTGCTGCAAAAGCGGCTAGACGCCACAACCACCATGCAGATGGTCCGCCAGCCACTAGAATGCATTGACACAAGGAGAGTCACCAGAAGAGACCAAAGAAAAGAAGAGGATGTCTCTCTCCACAAAGCCCATTCCAGAGAGACAGAAGCATCTGCTCTATGATAATATTGGACAGATCATCTAGGCAACAAATCAACAGAGTAACCATTACTCTTTCATATTCTTTTTGATTATGTATTGGACTTAGAGACTTGCTTCTAACAAATAAAGCAGAGGTAAATATATGTGACTTCAGAAGCTATGGGATAAAGGACAATCTGCAGCTTTCTGCTTGATCTCTCTACTGTATTACTCACTCAGGGGAAACTAGATGGCATGTTGTGATGACATGACAGTCAAGCAACACTATGGAGGTCCATGTGGTGAAGCCTCCTATCAAGAGAAGAAACAAATTGAGGCCTCTAGCCAATAGCTGTGTGAATGAGCAATCTTGGAAGCAAATCCTCTAACTCTAGTCAAGCCTTTCGATAACCCAAGTCTTGGCAAAGCTTGGGAACTCTCAAATTCCTGATCCACAGATACAGTGAGATAATAAAGGTTTGTTGTTTTAAGCCACTAAAGTTTGGAGTAATTAGTTATGTAGCAAAAGATAACCAATACAAGGAGCATCATTACGGATCCTAAAGACATTAAAAGGATAAGGGAATATTATAAATAACGTTAAGACAATAAATTCAAAAACCTATATGAAATGAACAAACTCCTTGAAGGACACAAACTACCGAAGCTCACTCAAAACGAAAGAGATACTGAAGCTCACTCAAAAGGAAAGAGATACCGTGATAACAGAAAATATACTTTCCTTCTAATCACACATGAATCTTTCACAAAAAAACGATTACATATTAGGTCACAGAAAAGAAGTGTCAATAAGTTCTAAGTTCCAGAGAGCAATTTTTTTTTTATACAAACAACACTGTCTAATCACAATGCAATAAAACTAAAGTAACAAAATTAAAAATCAAAAAGTTCCTTCTCTGAGAAAATTTCTAAAACCTCTATTAAACTCCTGGGTGCAGAGGAACTACAATTTGAAATTACATAACTTCTAAAAAAATGGTAATGATGAAACGCTATATGTCAGCATCTACAGGATGCTGGGGTATGTGTCTGAAAGTTTGATGCCTCAGAATACCACCTTAACCAGGTTATCAAAGTTAACATCACCAATAATGGGAACAGCTGACCTAACGTGCCCCAAGAAGGACACAACACTCTTTTTCTGGTATCCCAGCCAAAAATGCATAACCTGAATGTGATGGTATGAAAATATCAGTCAAACCCAAATTGAGGAACACTATACTTAATAATCAACCTATACTTTTAAAAAAATGTCAAGTTCCTTAAAAACAAAGACAGACTGAGGAACCAGCTCCAGATTAAGAGACACAACTAAATGTAACCTGGGATCTTACAATAGATGGTAGAAGACGGTGTAATAAAATCCACAACCGTACCATTAACAAAATTTGAATATGGACTCTAAGTTAGATAATACTATTATATCACGATCAAATGTCCTGATTTTGATAGTTGTACTGTGGTTCTGTAGGAGTGTGTCCTTGTTCTTATGAAATATACACTAAAGTACTGTATTAGTCAACTTTGTGTTGCTATAACAGAATTACCTGAGACTGGGTAATTTATAAGGAAAAGAGGTTTATTTGGCTTATGATTCTGGTGCAGCTGCATCTGGCATGGGCCTCAGGCTGCTTCTACTCATGGCAGAAAAACAGCAGGCAGCTGGCGGGTACAAGCAGATCACATGGCGAGAGAAAGCAAGAGAGAGATAGAGAGGAGGTGCCAGGGTCCTTTAAACAATCAGCTCTCATGGGAACGAATATTGCGAGAGCTCACTCACTACACCCCTCTTCCCCCAGGGAGAGCATTAATCCATTCATGAGGGATCCGCTCCCATGACTCAGTCAGTTTCCAACACTGCCACACTGGAGATCAAATTTCCACATGAGTTTTGGAGCGGACAACACATCCAAACTCCATCAAGTATTCAGAAATAAAGGTGCACTATGTCTATGACTTAATCTCAAATAATTCAATAAAATACATGCCCACACACATATTCACACTGAGAATGATAAATCAAATGGGGCAAAGGTAAACTGGTGAATCTGGGTTAAGGGTATAATGAAATGCCTTGTATATTCTTTCTACTTTTCTGTAAATATGAAATATAGACAAAACATTTTTACACAATCAAGTGTTTAGGTTAAAGATTTAAATAAACTGCTTTTAAGGCAGGTACAAATTAGAATTGTAGGTACAGCAAGGGTCATAAGAAAATTTCATCTAATCTCAATTCTGATGACTGCACATGCTTTCTAAGAGGCTTTAGCAGATATAGACACATATGATACAAAGTACTTTCCTTAAAGTGCCTAAAACTAGACATAACATGGTTCCTGAAAAAAAATTTAACTTAGTAATACTTTTTCAACTTTTTAAAACTTTGTCTGAAAGTGAATGGCGTTTTTAAGTGGGTGATTCAAGACCAATACTTCCAACTGGGGAAGGAAAAGGTTGACTAACTTTTTTCCATATGTAATAATGAATTTTATCCTCTACTTTCTGTGATGGTCACAGTGAATCTGAAGACACATGGAGAAGCCCAACTGTACTGTCTATAAACTTTCACTAATCATAGCATGTTATGATTAACTCCACACCTTCTAATACTCTTAGGAACAGGTAAAAGTTTCACTTAGCAAGTGAATTTGATAATGCACTCAATATTTGAGAGATGATTATGTTTTGAGGAGACTTCAAACATACGGCAATTCCTAGGACATGGCCCCTAACGTTAAAAAAAAAAAAAAAAAGTGTGTTCTGGTGTATAATGGTCAAGTGAGGAAAAGTCTATACTCAAAATCCTAACCTAAGGTGTCGGAGTGCAACGTAAAGGGGGGCAGAAATCCGAAACTGGAATCATATAGCCTGAGTTTAAGGTATTCTGATGCAATCATGGACAAGTTACTTAAACTCTCTGGTTTCCCATGCCTTGATTTCCTCAACTATAACAATGGGAATAATGATTTTTAAAAACTTGTGCCTCACAGGTCTGAGGATCAAGTGAGATATTGTACTGGAAAGCACCATGTGAACTTCAAAACTCTACAAATGTGTTACTACGTTAAATGTGTTAGTAATAAACTCCGTAAGAGAGCCCACTGGAATCAGCAAAGGTAATTAATTCCGTTGTTGTCAAGATTTCCCACAGAATATGGCAACTGGAGGTGCACAAGTATACAGGACTTGGCAAAGGGCCAAAATGAAGTTTTCCTCCAAAATGTTCCTTCTACAGGAAACACGAATATAATTCGCTCAGATTCTCCTGTGAACTGCCACCAACATCCGTGGGGGTGGAAGGTGTTAGAATCGGGGTAGGCCAAAATTTACACCCCCACCCACCCCCCACAAAAAAAAAGTTAACTGCGAAGCAGACGCTCAACTAGGACGGAGGCAAAACTCTGTGCGGAGGGGGCGTGGCCCGGCCCCGGCCCCGCCCCCCGCCGCGCGCACCTCCCCGCGCCCCATCCCGCGCTGCGACCCCGGCCCTGCGTGGGGACTACAGCGAGGGACGCGTTACTAGCAGCAGCGGCGGCGGTTCCCAATCCTCCGGGCTCCTGTGAGCCGTTACGCGCCGCCCCTCTCAATCCCCACCAGTCCAGGCTCCTGTCCGCCTGTCCCAGGCTTCCACGGGCCGGGCTGCGCCCCGCGAGGGAGGCCTCTCTTAGCGAGAAGGCAACAACCGGGCGGGTACCTGAGCCGAGATGAATCCCTCATACACGGTTTTCGCTCGGTTCTGAGGCAGAAGCAGCGGGAACTGGCGCAACAGGCTCGCATCCGTTACCGCCATGGCTTCTCGTCCCGAGAGCCGCAAGGAGGATCCGAGCTGGCCCGGCCGCGCACATGCGCAGTCCCGCTTGCGCCTGGACGCCGAGGGGCGGAGACCCGGGCCTTGGCGGGAAGAGCCTCGAGGGTTCCGTGGACGGAAAAGTAAGTCTTTTGCTGAGCGGACCATCCGCGCTCAGCAGGTCTAACTGGATCATTCCATGCTTGGTTGTTTTGATCATTCTACCCTCTTGGTGGTTTTGTTTGATTTTATTGAAAGACTGCTACAACTTTGTGGTCGCATTTCTTCCAGCATAAGATGGTTTTACAGTCTAGGTGTTGTGCCACTTCTACCTTCAACCTGACTCTTCTTCGCAATTGCTCTCACTCTGCAGAGTCTCCTGTGTGCCTTCAGCATACTGAATAGCGTATTATTCTGTATATAATAATATGTATTAGGATACATTTAATATATCTTATGCAATATATTAGTTCTATGGATTACCAAATTTAATCAGATATTATATTCAAGAGGCAAATAATAAGCATTCATCAAAACTGAAGTCAACGCTGGACCCCGTGTACTGTGCTCAAAAATTTGTAAGGCAAAACATGCGGGAAAGTTGCTGATGGACTTGATGAACTTAATTTTTTCTCTGATAACTATTCCTGTCCATATTTCTAATTTAGGAGTGGTATTCGTTCCACTTTACTAGGGTTTACTTAATAAGAAACATTAATATTTACCGTATAATAGTTTGCTGTTAACCCTCTTCTATAGTTTAAATGTTCAGCTTTGTCCCAGGTGTTTCTTCTCCCAGTTCCCATCAATAATGGAAGAAGATAGGATGCCTACCATTAACATTAATGAGATTAGTAAGGGAGAAATTGCTTGAATCTACTGAGAAGAGAGATGAAGGTGGAACCTTGGGAAATGACAAAATTAGGAAGGAGTAGGTATTTCAAATAGTCTTCAAAAAGACTGGAAAAAGAGACAATATTATCTATGACACTGTGTCATAGAAAGGAAAAGAGAGCAGATATTTGAGAGTAAGGCATGATCAGCAGTGTGAAATGCTACATAAAAGTTGAAAATTTTAAGAATTATGGAGAGACCTTTAAATTTGATCATTGCAGAAGCATTGGTTAACTTGAAAAAGCTGTTGCCTGTTTTTCTATTCAGACACTAAAAAGCAGTTCATAAATTGTGATGTAGTGAATAATTTTGGCATTACTTTTAATTTTTTTTTAAGCCTTGAGAAGAGCATGTTCATGAGAAATAAACTATGAAGATTTAATTACATGTCCAGAGTTTTGTAGATGACATATAGAGGAGACATATTAGCTCCTGCAACCCTACCCCAACACCCTAGGAACAAACTCTCTTTCTAGGTAAGTTTTACCAATAATGTACCTATAACCATGGCAGGTCCAGAATAAGAATTTCTGCCTCACCCTTTGCAGTAGCCTGGAGGAGTAACGATACCCATGACTCAACAACAGGTAAACAAAAGAGCATTAAAGGTTTAAGTCTGCCAAAAGAGCTGATGGGTTATAAAGGATGGACTGAAACCAGGAGCATTTGTATGAGATCGCCATCTAAAGAAAGGATAAGAAGGTAAATGGGTTGTTCAGAAGTCTCTGAAGACTCCTGAATGCCTGTATAATAGAAGAATCCAGGATATTTGACAACCCTCTTCTCAGCAAAGCTCAAAAAGACCCTCTTCCCAGAAAACATCTTCCCACACCCAGTGAATGCCACGGAATAGAGAGATTAACAAATCTTTCATTTATTTATTTTTTCATTTTAACTTCTCAATATACATTGTAGTTGATTTTCATGACCCTTTACCCGTTCTTCTTCCCCCCTCCCCACCCCCCACATCATATCTGTTCACTTGTCTTAACAAGTACAAGGAATTGTTGTAAATCTTTTATATTTTTTGATGAGCAACTGGAAGAAATGTCCTCAGATAACTAACACCTAACAACCATTACAACCGGAAATAAACATTGCTGTTGACAATGACAGAATAGAAGATACCTATTCACAGGCAGGGGTTGCAAATTTGGAAAGGCCACAACAATAGAGGTTGTAGGGAAGAAGAGAATAACAAATACATAGGATTAGGGAAGAGTGGTTGTTAAGAGAATGAAGGATGCGGAAAGAAAAACCAAAGGGAAAAAATAACTGTTTGGTTATTTCGAAATTTTGTCTGAGGCTAGTTGTATTAGTCTGTTTCTGTTGCTTATAACACAATACTTGAAACCGATATTCAAGTATTCATTGAAAACAGATGTAATCTTAATAATTCCCAATAAGGACCTCTGATACTAGCTCTCAACCATCAAAACAATGTTCAGCTATTTTAATACACAGGTTCCCAGTCCATACCCTTGACTAATGGTTCTCAAAGTGTGGTCCCTGGACCAGCAACATCAGCATCACCTGGGGACATGACACCCCAGAACTACTGAATCTCTTAATTCTGGGAGAGGAGTTCAGCAATCTATTTTAACAAGCACATATTTAACACAGCTGTGTTTTAACAAGTTGATTCTGATGCAAGCTAAAGTTTGAAAACGATTAACCTAGACCTAGTAAATCTAAAATTTCACACCTGATTCTATCATGCAGCTGTAGTTGGAAGTTATTGTATTAATCAAGTGAATAATTGTTCAGACAAGGGTTTTACAGTTATAAGCTCAGAGTTAGCTAGGTGCATAGTTAAGAATAAGCTGAGAGGATATGAGCTAAATGAACAGTTTATTAGTGTCGAACTATTTAAATTGACTTCTTAACATAGAGATGATTTTAATTATAAAGAAAGACATTATTTCAAAAAGCTGAAAAATCAATCCCAATTTGGGTCAGATGATAGGGGGCTGAAATTTTCTTGAACTTTCCCTTATAGTTTCAAGATGGTTGCTGGAGCTCTACCTATCACTAGATGGAAGGGCAATGATAACTTTCCCAGAGGTCCTTTTGAACAAGTCTTATAATCACATTGGCCATCCCTGTATGCAAAGGATCAGGGAAATTTAGTTTTTTTAGCTGAATACATTGCCTGGAGTACTGTTAGTAAGAATAAAAGAGAAAATGGTTATGGAGTGGGCTACTTCGTATTTCTGAAACACTTTAAAATACCCCTTCAGAAAAAAAAATTGAACTTGATTGGCATAGCATTACTAATGAATTGAATTCTCTATATGACAACTTTTCAGACTAAAGATCCCATATGAATATGTGTAGTTCCAAAGATTTCATAGTATGTTTTCCTGTATTTTCTATTTTTTCAAGATGATTTTTTCTTTCACAGGACTACTAAAATTAATTTATATTTTGTTGCTTAACTGAAGTGAACATCATCTATAAAAATTCTAAGAATTAGAAATTATATGAATAGGTAACAAGCAATATAAGGATAATGAGCAATAAAGAATCAGTTTTACATTTTGAAACTTATGTGTGATCTATACAGTAATGAAATGTGCTACAAATAAGGTAGGAAGCAATAAAATTATATTTTCATCCTAAAATGTCCTTCAGCTATAAAAAGTAAGATTTGTTTGTGGCCTATGCCATCCCTTTAAACAATCCTTTGTTGATAGGGATAGGATTTGCTAAAATAACAATTTGGTTTCTATGTAATGTTGCCTGTTTCTATCTATGAAAAAAAGAACAAATACAGTAATGGATTATCTGAAATGTGAAAATAGCAGATTTTATAAAAATTTTAATAAGTAGCTAAACTAACGAAAGTGAATTAAAATTTGCTCCAAAGTTTAAAAATGATTCTATACATATATTTCAAATAACAAAAACTTTTCAAGCATCTTCATGAAAAATTAGCAATACCCTTATATTCTCTGAAATCTTAACTATGTAAAAATCAATATTAACATATATGTGGAGTAATTGATATAATCAGATATTACTGATAGTTGTGTGTAATTGGCAAAATGTTTTTATAAAGCAATCTACTTATATACAGCAGGAAATATAATGGGTTATTATTTTTTTTTTTTTTTGAGCAAGTATCACTTATGGTATTGTGTCCCAAGAAAATAATCCAAAAATGTTTATAAAAAGAGGAGACAACCAAATGTCCAATAAGTTGGAAATGGTTAAGTTATAGTAACATGATAGAATGTCTAAAAACCATTAAAATTATATGCATGTGTACAATATTGGTACATAAAAAGTGTATATGAAATACTGATGTGTGAAAAGAGCAAAACAATGTCAAAATGAAGAGAACAATATGTAATTAGTTGATAGATTTAAGGTAAAGATCTTTCTTTTTTATGTAAAGCAAGTTAGTTAACAGCAGCATGAATTTTTAAAAATAAGGCATTAGCAAAGATTTTCAGAAATGTATACACTTTCAGACTTGAAATCATCTGTTATGTTAGAGGATGCACAGTATCATGAAAAGAGAGTGAAAAAACTTGAGTTCAAATGCTTGGCTTTATTTTTTTCTTTTCAGTTAATATGTCTTAGAGTTTATTGCATACCAATATATAGAAATCAACTTTATTCTCTCTAAAGGCAATATAGGATTTATTTTTAGGGGACTAATATTAACTTTTCTCTTTTTTAAAAAATTAGCATAATTCACATAAAGTAAAATTTACCCTTTCAGTGTAGTTTATAAGTTTTTTACCAATGTGTACATCCAACTGTAATTTTGATAGATATTGCCCAATTTTCATCTTGAGAAGTTGTACCAGCTCGCCCTCCCACAGCAATTTATGAGTACCAGCTTTTCTCCAGCCTTGCCAACTCAGATGTGTCATCAGACTTTTTGATCTTTACCCATCTGTAGGTGAAAGTGGTAGTGCATTATTATTTAAAATTGTATTTCTTTTATTATGATGAAGCTAAGCATCTTTTCATTTGTATAACATTAATTTATATCATTTGTTTTCTTTGCTGAAACTATCCATACTTTTGGGGGGGGCTTATTTTTCTATTATGGGTTCATCTTTTCAAGAATGCTTGACTTTGGATAAATCACTTAATGATCTCTAGGCTCCTTCACAATTCTAAAAATACATTTGTGAGAAATGGATGAGTTCAAAAACAATAATTACAATTAATTATGGATTATCTGAATGATAAATCTGGAAAAAAAACTTACTGTGAAATTCCTATTCACATTGTCAGCTTCTCTGCTTACTAAGAAATCTAAAGTGGAAT
This sequence comes from Cynocephalus volans, assembly GCF_027409185.1. Taxonomy (NCBI): domain Eukaryota; kingdom Metazoa; phylum Chordata; class Mammalia; order Dermoptera; family Cynocephalidae; genus Cynocephalus; species Cynocephalus volans. Next base: position 54,947,263 of record NC_084473.1, read on the forward strand.
GCCAACGTTGGATATTTTTGTTATTTTGTCAACAATAGAGAAGTCAGTTTAATCTTGTACATTTTTAGTTAGACAATAAATGCTTTCAGAAAATGATGTTGTAAAGCTACCAACCAATTACTGCAGCAGGAGATGAGGTTCATGTTCAGTATGAAGTGAGCAACAATGAAGAGGTGAAGCAAAACATCTTTATACAAGGTTTTATTATTTTGTTTGATGAATTGATAATTCCCTAAATTCTTAAGATGATCATATTCAAAGTATGAACATAAAATCCATACAAAGCCAGATGTAGACAATATTCTTTTTGTAGTTACGTATCATTGAGAAATGATTATATATTGCCATTTTGAAATTCAAAGTAAGTTTATAAATGTATATACATAGTCATTTCAAAATGATAAAAGCATTTGAGGTAACAAGAATTAGCAGGACTTTTAACATATTCTTCAAAATCTTCTTAAGTATATAAAATTGTTTTTTATAAAATGATTATTTTCTTCAAATAGTCCACCTGAGGACAATTCATTTTAGTCTCATTTTTCTTTATGGCCTAAAAAAAAGGCACAAAGGAAAAGATATTGTGAAAGGGAAAAGGCATAAAGGAAAAATCCTATGTCAAGGCTGACTGGTCAAAGTTTTGTAGCTGGAACTGCAGATGAAAACCTGACTGACAAAGATAAGAGATAAAATCATACAAGTTTTTAGGACTCTTGAGAGTACTGATGTTTATTCTAGTGAGTAAATACAGTCATGCACACTTAACAACAGAGCTATGTTTTCAGAAGTGCATCATTAGGTGATTTTGTCGTTGGGGGAACATCATACAGTGTACTTGGACAAACCTGGATGGTATAGCCTACTACACACCTAGGCTATATGGTATAGCCTATGGCTCCTAGGCTGCAAATATGTACAGCATGTTACTGTACTGAATAATGTAGGCAACTGTAACACAATGGTATTCGTATATCTAACCATATCTAAACATAGAAAAGATACAGATTTAAATATGCAGTGTTATAATCTTATGTGACCACCTTCCTACATGCAGTCCAATGTTAATCAAAACATTGTTATGTATCACATAACTGTATCAAGTCTAGTGACATATTCATATAAATATATATAACACTTTATAGTTATATAAATATAGAAACACACTATTATGTTTCAAACAAATTGTAATAATGTAAAAGGTATTTTCTATATTTAAATTTGTTCAGTTTTCTGCAAATGAGTGTCTTGCCTTGCCTTAGTATTCATAATTTCATAGAAGCCACAACCTAAATTATGATCTTCTTCCATTGTCCTGAGACTCTGAAAATAGATGTAGATTCAGAAGAATATAAAAATGTAATAGCCCCATTGGATGAGCAAACAAGTTCACCCAACAAAGATAAAGCCCCATAGGCAATCCCTTCCCCAGAATAGTCTTCACTTTTGCTTTATTTAGTTAATTTTCAACTAACCTACTTTTACCCAAATACAACTTTATGTATTGTAGAGGATGAATTGAGCTAAAACCCATAGTCTTTAGGCCATTCTGCATGGAGTAACAACCATGTCTGATGTGACTATGGATAATAATGAACAAAGAGGAATCTTGGGAAGGGGATGTTGTAAAGGCAGGGGCCACAGAGAGCAATGGACTTTTTCCCAATGAGCAGAATCAAAATTGAACCAAGGAAAATTTTCTGCTGCTACAGCAGGAGCATCTTCCAGTCCTTACCCTGCAGGATTTCACAACTTCTATGAGCCAGTAACTGGTCTATATCATCTATTATTCCCTTTTCCAAATAGATAAGCTTGTTTTATTTATCCTATACCTGCTTCACCATTGTAATTTGCATCTGTAGTTTGTGTGTGTGTGTGTCAGGTGGGGAGGCATGGTGGCAGTGACCAAGGGGATCTAGATTCAAATTCTAATAAAGACATGCACCACTGGCAGATTCTGGAATCTGAGATGAATGAATTGATGAAATGTTGGGTTGTCCACTTTGGGAAGACAGTGAGTATGTTTTACGTGTGGGAAGAAGGATATTTGGTGATCAGAAGAGTAAACTAGAGTGGACACTGTTATGTGCTCATTAAACTCGTTTCCTCTTTCTCTTGGGCTAAACTTCATTTCCAGCCTCTCTTGTGGCCAAGTGCCTGAGTTGTAGCCAATGGAATGTGGGTGGCTCATAGAAACCTTTTATACTTGATTCACCATTCTCTTTTCCCATCCACTGCCTTCAATCAAAGGGTTCTGGGGTCCTCAGTAAGGATAAAGGCACAATGTGAAAAGAAGCTGCATCTGAAATGTCTTCCCATTGACCTGAAATGAGGGAGGAATAAACTTTTTTATATGACGGCACTAAAATTATGGGGTTACTTTATTACACAGCATGTAGCATGCATCACTTTAATGAAAACAATGGATATCAAGTTACTATGGTATTTAGATACAGTTTGAACCTTTAGGAGTAAAGTAACAGCTTTATTGTAAAAAATCAAATATTTGTAATATACCAAATGTATATTTTGTAGAACCATTTAAACTTACCATGAAAAATTTTAGATGTCATCAGAAATATGTGTAATTAAAATAATTAATTTGGAGGATATGTGAGTGAAAATGCTTAAAGACCACTTCCCCTAGGCACCATAATTATTCAATTTATTTCAATGATAAAACCCAGATGATATTATGCAAATTAAGAATCCACACTCAAACACATCCAATATGTCCAAAA